>NC_041347.1:1100000-1700000 GCF_004354835.1 Perca flavescens
TAGTAGAGGGCGTCAAAGACAAATCGTACCAAAACAATCTACCCCCCTTCGGCTTCTATTACCTGAAAATAAGCCAGGGGTTGCTTTTCACGCCACAAGCCTGTCAGTCCATGTTCACTGTCACGCATTAGTCTGAGCCATCAGTACAGGGACACAGGATTCATTCAAACATTTATAAGTCTATGTCTGGGAAGTGGCCTGAACTGTTGATTTTGATCACACAGTTTGTAAAATACACTTCCAAGATGCTCTTGAGCAAAACGCTCCTCTAGTGGAATTGCTCGGTGGGGATTCGGCACCAATACACATACATATGTATTATTCCGCATTTATTAATTAAACATTTTTCTGAATAATTTTTTTACTCTCCATTACAACTGAGCTAACTCCGTTTGCGTATGAAGGCCATGCGATATGGCGGAAAGCTCTGAAATGAATCTAATAAATGGACCTTGAGTTAAGAACAATTTTTTTTCTTTTTTTTTTGGTCAAACCACTATTCCCTACTGTGTCAATGTTAACAACAGACAATACAAAATTAAATTTCAGAGTGAATGAAACAAATTTTGTCAATTGCGATCACTCCGTTGTTTTAAATCTACTTCCAAGTTGCTCTTGAGCAAAACGCTCCTCCAGTGGAGGTGCTCCGTGGCTGTGTGTATTATTTTCAGTTTAAATAGCCTGGAAATGTGTGCGCTTATTTGACTGTCTCTGGATAAAGTGACGGCTAAGTGGAGTGTAAGTGGAGTTAAAGCTACTGTATGTTTGCATTCTCAGAGTAAGTCTATATTAGCACATTGGGTGTTGGTCTATTTTTTTTTACATCCACATGTTTGCACACATGGATCCCGACACAGCGACGGTGAGAGGCAGAGTGACTGTCTTATCTGATTGGCTGCTGGCAGAGTTAAAGTGGTGTGTGTGTGTGTGTGTGTGTGTGTGAGAGAGAGAGAGAGTGTGAAGGGACACTTAAGAAGATCGGTGGCCGGGGATGCTGATCTGGGTTTGGGCTTTCCCCTCCGTCACATTTTCCACTCTCCGCTTCTATGCTAGAAAACCTAGTACGGGACTCGGAACATTTGGTGACCCTGTGAAACCGTGCCAACATCTGACATGGCAGAATAACACAGGCTTTTTCATGGTGCTTGAACATTCACAATTCCAATGTCAGGGTAGTTAGCTGCACTGATTATTATTTTTTGATAGCAAATACATGCATATACGCATGGACATGGGGAGTACTATGCCCTTTGACCCTTGGTTGGTTACTGCTCTTAGGTTCACTGGCCGCAATCTCTTTATTAAAGGCTAACTGTCTCCTACAATATAAATGATATCCTCCGCCCTCATAAGAGCTGAAATGAAATGAAGTCAATCTAGATAACATAATCTTATTGGTGTGTTAACTATAATTACTGTAATGAGTATAATAAAACAATGTACTGTTTGTTTGGACACAATGCATTTGGCTAGGCAAACAACAGCGCAGTGAAGACACTATGCTACTGGCCAACGGCATGAATTCATCAAAGTTAACTTTACGTCAAAGATTCACGCTTACAGCTGCGTTTCAATTGAATTGATTTAGCAGGTATGAGAGGGCCATTAGGAGTGGATCAAACTAGAATCACATTAACCAAAAGAAGACCAGATGCAGCCATTCAACTTCTTTTTTCCCCTCCAGTAGCTATGTTACCTCAAACCCAGTTATTGATTTTTGTTAATCACGCTGCTGTAGGAAAGATGCTGCAAAAACAATGACCATAATATAGCTCAACCCTTCATATCAGAAGTGCACAGGCAGGCCCAGTGTGTGTGTTTGTGTGGGCCTTAAACTAACATCCATTTCACCTGGGGGGGGGGGGGATGAAGGTGGGTTTAGGTGCACAATATTTTGCACCCGTCTGTGTGACTCAGTGGAGTTCCTTCACATGAGTTATCCCAAATGGTTAAATTTTTGTTAGAGACAACAATGTGTGTGTGTGTGTGTGTGTGTGTGTGTGTGTGTGTGTGTGTGTGTGTGTGTGTGTGTGTGTGTCTAGCCAAAGGGTGTTTGTGAGTTTGTATGAATTTCGCATCTGGAACAGAGAGATTACACAGAACTTTGTCTCTCAATTCCTGTTTACGCGTCTCTGATGACCAGTTTACACTCCTTATCCTGTGTGTGTGTGTGTGTGTGTGTGTGTGTGTGTGTGTGTGTGTGTGTGTGTGTGTGTGTGTGTGTGTGTGTGTGTGTGTGTGTGTGTGTGTGTGTGTGTGTGTGTGTGTGTGTGTGTGTGTGTGTGTGTGTGTGTGTGTGTGTGTGTGTGTGTGTGTGTGTGTGTGTGTGTGTGTGTGTGTGTGTGTGTGTGTGTGTGGCAGTCTGTGTGCAGTTTCCCCATTTCGTCCTGTCTTATTTTATGCCTTTATTCTGCTGGAAGGTCACCAGAGAGTGACAGGACTCCCCAGGAGACGTGATTAGATGTATGAGATGACGAATGGGAACAGACGGAAGTAAATAGGAACTCGGGTGGTTGCATCTGTAAAACTGAGGAGGAGTTTTGTGAGACCCGCTGCACTCCAAAGGGAGACGTAGCTCGACTAGGGATGGGTATGGTTAAGATTTTAACGGTATTACCGGTACTTTTTTTTTTTAAGGAAAAAAGAAACCAATTAACAACAGAATTGACACTGCTTTATTTCCTCATATGTAGTGTATATCAATTAACATTCTTGAGTAGCAAACTACAAAAGCATTGTTTTGATTATAGAAATGTAAAATAAATAAAATTAACCTTTTTACAGCAAAGGAAACAGCCTTTTTTTTTGGAAAAACAGGATTATTTGACTTGGGTGAGACTCTCTGACCATTTCAGATTAAATTTATGAGCGCGCCCACAACCATCAGCTGGCTAATAGTCACTTGTAATCATTAACTCACTTTGCTGTGTAATTTACTTAACTCCGTGTGTGTGCTGCAGGCTGCTAGCGTGCAATATACCTGGGGCAACGATAGAGGAACTAGCTAGATGGTCGAAAACAGTGGCTTTCGACCATCGTCTGTATATGATGGACTTTACTTAAATGTTTTGAAAGATTACTTTCGCAAAATACTTGTTGCACTCGTGCCAGCAAGGATTATTTGTCAGCATCAATTATAGTAAAGTGTAGCCACACTTTTGAACGCTTAGTTCTCTCCGCCATCGCTAAAACAGGTTTTCGTGTGTGAGTGAGCGCTCAGCTGCCCACGCCCCTCGCACACGGGTTCAGAGGGAGAGAGAGAGCGAGAGAGAGAGATTTATTTTGGATTGGGAATAGCAAAAATGCATTGTAGACGAACGTCGTAAATTGAAACGAAATTGGTGTTGTGATGAAATTATTATTGCTTTTATGTAGCAACAAATAGGCAACCCCCCCCTCTCCTCCAGTACCTTTTAGCAAAACCGATAACGTTGGAGCTCAATGATGCTCCGGTATTACATCATTTACCCCCGGGGGCCCATTTAGTAGCGGCGTTCGGTACCCATCCCTAAGCTGGAGAGACAGCAGGGACACTGGGGCAGAGAATGAATGCCTGAAAACAGGGAGTCATTTTGCGGTCCTGGGAATAAATCTCAGGCAGGTCAGGATTCAGTTTTATGCGGTCCGCTCTGCTGTGCCCAAAACGGTTTGCCTTTGTTCAAGTGATCATAGTTGCTGCTGCATCTATATGATACAGCAGTATTGTGTATAACGTTCATTCCTTTTGTGGACTGCACTCACTTCTCAGTATCTGGAGAGATGTGTGAAGACTTTGTGTAAGTGTAAATTAGATTGATCGTTTTGCTGTTGCTGGCTTCAACAATAAGGCAGGTGTACAGTGGCGCTATGCATGGCTTTCATGGTCGGCCCACCACTTTGTCCCAGGCAGAGACAACTATCAGATGGGTTGCCATGAAATTTTGTACAGAC
Source organism: Perca flavescens (assembly GCF_004354835.1). Lineage (NCBI taxonomy): Eukaryota > Metazoa > Chordata > Actinopteri > Perciformes > Percidae > Perca > Perca flavescens. Next base: position 1,103,931 of record NC_041347.1, read on the forward strand.
ATTTATTTTGCCCACAGGATAAATCTAAGGGACTTAGTGATCCCCTGCCTTTCCATTAAGCGCCAACATTAGGTCAAACTGTTTAATTGGGGAACTCCTGTCCGACGCCAAAAATCGTAGTAGTCTGGACGGGCAAAAAACGGAGACCTTTGGAAACGACGATGCACGCCAGCCAGTCTTACTGGTTAGGTAGGCTCACATTCCTTTTGAGTATACAGCTCAAATCCCTGGGCGTACTTTTCACCATTGTCTTTCTTTCTCCAAAGTATTTGCTGTGTTTTCAACTTATACATCCATGATTTCGAACCACAGAGTAACTCCTGTTTACACCGGCACGCAAACGCCTAATGAATGGTCACATGAATGCGTTGTCAGACGTGTTAATATGGAAGGATTGCACTTCGGATACAGATCCTAAATGCTTGTGTGGACCGAGATCGTTAAAAATAAATAAAAAATAAAATAAAAAAAACGCAGTTTAAAAATGAAAATGTAAAAAAACATATGACTTCATAAGCACTATGCCATTTCTTATATGGCACGACACTTCTTCATCTTACAGTGCCATGGCAAGCTAAAGATGCTTCATAGGTCACACTCTCCCCTCACCGGGCTACTTGTCTAACTGTAAAAGAAGTTAACTCCTGCACACTGTCAAATTTATGACACACTTGAAATGTCCTCTGAAACGTAGGTTAGATTGCCAACGGTGGCTCTGTGATGTCAGTTCTATAGAAAGTTGCAAAACTGGATAGTGAAATGATTGTGATTGTGTCATAAAGGTTGTGAGCTCTAATTGCCCAAAAAAGGGAAACGATGAAGATCAACTTGTGTGCCTTGCTTGCATCAAACCTTACCAGGGCTGATGTTTGCCGGAGAAAATGGAAATGTCTTAAAATATCCAGGGAGGAGCCACCGAGAATATTAAACGCAAGGAGAGAGAATAAGTGAGAAGACAGAGAAGGATTGAGAGAGTTCAGCTGTAGGGCCTGGTCACGGTGGTCTAAATACCTCCACCCAAACACTTACATACAGCTGGTGCCTTCACTTACATACTTCACTACACACTTCAGCTGCTTCAGCAGATGGTCAGCCGTCTTTTAACAAGCTTGCCATGCGGCCCAGGTTTTAACCACTGAGGGTTGAATGGTGTCCCGTCCCCTCCCCCCCCCTCTGGGTCTGGTTGAGGTCTGGGCCAGGGCACTGTGTTGTGGAAAGCCAGCGCTCTCTCCACTGTTTATTTTGGAAGTTTGGTTTTCTGGAACTCTGTGAAGGTCAGTTATGAGGGGTGCCATCGAATGAAAGCACTGGGAGATATATGGTCTTCATTATGACATACTTTGTACATGTTTTCTGATGGAGGAGCATGGGGGAAGAGTCTGGTTTGGTCCTGTTTTGGGCTTGCCTTATGGACTGTGATGGATTTGACCTATTTTTGTGTGACACAGATCCCCATGTTGATCTTTCTGCTTCAACATAGTACACGATGACAGAAAGAATTGTTGCAGGGCTTTTTACTTTTTAGACTTTTTAATGGGGTCCTGGTGGAAATGGAAACTGACCCTTCTGTAACCCCCCCCCCCCCTTTTTTTTTTCTTCCCATTCTCACTCTCTCTCAAGCACTCCCACAGCAGGAAGAACCCAATTATAGAGATATCGGGTCCATGCTGAAAACGTGATAGCCTGTGAAATGTCTTCGGCGTCACACAGAGACAATGTTTGTCCTGCCCCAGTGCAAACAGGATGCTGTGTGCAGGAGAGCGGCGCGAGATAAGAACAGACAACGGCAAGTGGGAAAGACAAAAAAAAGAAAAAGAAAATGGCAACCAACAGGGCAGAGGGCAATACGGACAGAGGGGGGGGAAACAGCTGGAAGACTGATGATGTAGAGATGATCTGATCACCCCAAGAGAGACAGAAGCCGAGCCGCAGTACAGTTACAGTATCACTAGAATGGTGTGATTCTTGTACAGGAAGTAGAAGGGTATGCGCCGCCACCTGAAGGAAACACAACTTGTGCTACAGACATTGTGTCGTCTCTCCTCCTCCTCCTCCTCCTACTCGCAACCATTTCCTGTTGCTTCCTTGCTAGAAAGAAGTTCACAAGGACTTCAATTACTGAGGAAATTGAAGGTTGATTTGCATCATCATTTGTAGCACAATAAAAAATAAAAAAAGGACTCCGGTACGCGGCGTTGGCGAATCCCACGGTCTGCGCACAGCCACCGGCGACAGGGATTTGTATGATAGGTGTAATCACATTCTCACACAGAAACAGATTACAGGGGGATTATATCTTCTTTTTTTTCCCCCACTAAGCCAAAAGATTATTCTCGCTCTCAGTGGATTTATCTACTGAGCTCACTTTGTCCCTAATGCGGGTCATGTCAACTTTAGAGCAAGCGTTAAAACATGATTATACCCAACAGGGAGCCCTATTAATGCTACGAGGTTCTATTTCCAACAACTTAAACCCCAAAATACCGTACAATTTTTATTTCTTTTTTTAAAGACACGTTACACTTACATGACCAAAAAAAAACAACCTTTAATCATCTTGTTTGATTGAGATTTAAAGTAAGTTGTTTGAACTTTTCCATACTGATTAACTACTCCACATCTGTCAGGGTTACCACTGATTTATGGGTTAGGGTTATGTCTAAATATTTGCATGCACTCTCACACCGCGAGGCTTACCTTGGACACGATATTCAGACATTGCCGTTTATGTAAATGTGGGATAGGGTTGCACGATATTGACAAAATGTGATTTTGCGATATTGATTACGAATACTGCGATATCTATGTTAATTTCGATATTTTCAAACCTATGTAAATTTACAAAAGTTACTGGAAAAAGCATCAAAATAGAGTCATAACAAATAAAACAGGTTTTCTTACAAGGCAAGGTTTACTTCAACTGACGGTCATATTGGACCTATAAGGACCATGTCTACAGAACAGGACATGTTTTACTGGTTGGACATTATAAAATAAATAAAGAGAACAGGACATGTTTTACTGGTTGGACAATATAAAATAAATAAAGAGAACAGCACATGTTTTACTGGTTGGACAGTATAAAAACAATAAATAAAGAGCATGTCTACAGAACAGGACATATTAGAAACAATAAAAATTATTTATCTACTTATCATACTTCCGATATAATATTGTGCAACGTGATATTGCGATAACGAGATTGAGTCGATATATCATGCACCCCTAATATGGCATCTTACTTACATACATTAACATTATCCGCCAATAGCAACAGTAAATAGCATAACATAACAGTATCACCGGGATAGTGGCTGCCCAATATATTGTTTTTTTTTTTTTAATCAAAATCGCAATATCAACTGGCACAATAAACACATCGCGAAAGGCTGCAACTTATCGTGATAGACACTCAGAGATTTCTTTTTTAGGGGTTCCTTTTATGTTTAATTCACTGTTCAATTTGTTCAGTAAGAGACTGTTATTTTACATTCAATAAGCAATTTGTTGTATTTTAGCCGAATACTAAAAGCATTAGACATGCAGAAGTTGAGTACACTTTAATATTTATATTTTATTAGGTTGTGGTTTGCTGTTGCTGTGACATTAGCTCTGAAGATTAACACCAAAAGTCTCTCTTTTGTTGGTTTTGTTGAATCGATAAGAGTATTGGTCTCTGACACCCTAAGGCACAAACTCCAGAATCAATGTAAGAATCAATTTTAGACTTTTAACGTTGCACACAAACGTACACAGACAAATCAAAAACCCAGCTCCGTCCTCCTCAACTATTTCTGTGCAGATGCCTCTACAGAGGGGAGGCATGTGAGTGACTTTTCAAAGCTGGAGAAAGTAGAGCAGGCTTTTTATGTCAAATCTGTGACAGCCTAATTCTCTCCCTCTCTTTTTTTCCATTGCTAAATTATACATACGTTTCTAAGTATGTCTTTCTTGCAGATTGAATCCTCCTTTTTTTGAAAGTGTGAGTAAAACCAGTTTTAGCTTGTCCCTCCGGATGTCCTCGGGCCATCCGAGCACTAAGCACCTCGCCAGCTGTTTATGCGGTACCTGAACTTTTGGAGTTTTGGTTCGACAGAATTATGATTGAGCAGCTGTGCAGTAATACTGTGTTGCAAGATGTGTTTTAACATTCAGTAATTGTCAGTTGGGTGTGTTGTGAAATGTCTTATCATGGCTTATTGAGAAATAGATCCATAGAAGCAAAGGTCAATATGGCAATAAACATTGTCTTTGAGGCTGACATTTTAAACTGCATCTTCAAAAAAGAAGTTTTAAAGTTGTCCTTAGGCCATAGCTAATTTGCAGATGCTTTTTGGTCTGGAACCTCGACTTCCAAGCGGCGTTATCAATGGAACAGGCCCCACGCAATTGAATAGGCACAACTACAACCAATCAGAGCAGCACAATGTGGCCTACAACCATTCAGAGCAACGAAACAAGGTGAAAAAAACAAACATTTTGGGCGAACAGTAAGCAGTACAGTAAGGAATCTTGATTGATATTTGATCAGAACCGTCTAGTTTGACAGTTTGAGCTGAGCGCACTAGTTACGTTCGGTAACCAGGTTCCCTAAGCATGCCGCTCCTCTGTCAGTTATCATCTTTAATCCCAAGTGAGATAACCAGTTGTAATTGGCCCGTCCAGGGCCTGGTTGCCTGGAAATCGGTCTAAATGTGAGGGGGCGCCAGACGTATCTGCCAGAGCAAATGAAACTGAATGGGATGAGCTTGATAATACATCATAATGAGCTTGCAGATTTGTCTGCCTTCCAGGCTACTTAGGGCTCTAAGCAGTTTAAAGGCTCCGACACACCAACCCGATTATCGGTCGTCGGACACTCTGGCGAGGTCGGTGACTCGAGTCTGTTTGGTGTGTTCCGTGCCGTCGTCTGTCGGCATCCATTTTTGGCCGACTTGACTTGTTGAATCGGGCCAGTGGGCAGTCGGACTCAATGACCAATCTGATTGGTGGAGTGCTAGCCCTTGACCAGCGAATCAGTGTTCAGAAGCCCGAGAGCTGACAACGCCAGTATCTCCTCGTTAGCCATCCTATTTTCTTCCGTTCAGCGAGTAATGACAACGACGATCCTTCTTGACTACTGTCAACGCTCTCTGATGAAAACGGCGTGCTCTGTGTTTACTAGATCAACAATACAGGTTGGCGCCGCCTGCTGTTATGGAGACGTATTACGTCTCGCACACGCGCAGAACGTGAGCTCCAGTCGGCGTCTCTTTCGGTGTGTTCCGAGGCACTTTTTTGATAGGCGGGAGCCGACCGATCAGTCCGACTGCCTTTTCTGCTGGCGGTCGGCCGTAGGGTTGGTGTGTCAGAGCCTTAACTCTGCTGTCATACGTGGGGTCAAAAGAACGCATTTTACGCGAAGATGGGACAACATGATTGACCTATTCAGCCAGTAGCAATAGTAAATGTCAAAAATACATTGAAGGCCATCTTATTTCCCAGTTCTAACATCCCAATGTTTGCAGCATTGCCGAATTATTTTCCTCGATTTAATTGATGAATCTGAACTTTCATGCTCAACTTCAGATGCCTCGTTTTGTTCGACCAACCGTCCAAAACCCAAAAGATATTCAGTTTGCAAATATATATATAATATATATAAAACCAGCAACTCCTCACATTGGAGAAGCTGCGGCAAGAGAATGGTTTGCGTTTTATAATAAAATATGTATAATCAATAAATGAAAGTGGCTGCAAATTGATTTTCTGTCAGTCGCTTTTCTTCAGTGTTCATTCCTGCAGCTTCTCTGATCTCTTCACAGAAGGGTGATTTGTGTGCCCCTAGTAGCACAGCTTTGTGGATTTTGAGACTGTTGGGAATTCCCTGCTCCTTGTCACATGCTCTTTTATGACTTAAACAATCTACAACTGAAGAATATATATATATATATTCTGAGAATATAGTTCCCAGTTTGTATACGGTTAGAAGATGGCTGTGTCTCATGTAGAGATGGATCGGCTCCGATACTGCCTAAAACGCTGGTATCGGGAAGTACTGGAGTTTATGCACTGATCCAATACCACGTAATAAAGCACTAAAGAAAATCTACGTTAAAGTAGTTTATTTATGTTCTTTTGTCAAACTGGAGAATAAAAGAAAGTTCTGTGGCATTCATTGTTTGTGTTTGTTCATGTTTTACAAAGAGTTTAACCTGATCCAGACCGACAGCAAAGATAGAAATCATATCACATCCATACAGGGATAGTAGTATAGCTGTTAAAACATAATAAAATATATGACACACTGGTATCAACGGATACGCAAGTTGAGGTATCAGAATCGGTATCGGGAAGCAAGAAATGGTATCGGGCCATCTCTAGTCTCATGTGACCTTGTTATTTGTACACGCTGTGACTATACACATCACAACATGTAAATAGGAACATGTTGGCGTTATTTTGTCACTTATTGGGAGCAGTAGGCTAGATGGAGCCGGTTACCTCCAGGATCTGTGCTAAGCTAGGCTAGCGGTGGGGGCGGAGACGAGAAGGGGATGTATGGACTTATCTAACTCTGGGGGATACTGTGAATAAGATAAAGTCCCAATAAGTCGGCGTGTTCCTTTAAGTACTTTACGAACCTCACCAACTGCTGAAATAACTCCTCAAAGTTGACATGTTTGCGTTCTTCAGTTAGAAATAATATGAGGTAATGCCTCTGTAGTAGAATAACAAATGAATCGAGCCGCAAAATAAGTTGATACATATTTCTCATGTGACTTTTTAGGAAATCCCCAAAGGTTCTTGGGAAAAGAACCGATAACGGTCGACAAAGCTATTTCTGGAAAAACGCTGGCAAGCTTCTGTGCATCATAGATCCTGTGCATAATAGACTTTGTTGAGTTCCCCGACGATGTGACTTACTCTGCCGCATATAGCTACTCTCTCTGTTCCCTTCTGTTGAATGACTCCAGCAGGATCAAAGTAAACACCAGGATTAACCTTCAGCACTGCATCTGACACAGCTTTTAAATCTCAGTTAGAATCCATCCTGTGCTCAAAATGATAAGAAGTCCTCCCTGATTTATCTGTGGCTGTCCTGCTGATCTATTTATGTACTGTAGAAAACCTTTGCTTAGTACATTCTCTCATTTTTCCAATAATGCGTACTGCTTCCCTGCTCGAGCAAATAAGACATTGTTCTTACCGGGACAGTAACCAGGCCTGTACAGCGTTTTATTAGATCTCTCGATCACTGATGCCACGTGGAACAGTGTTTGATTCTTCAGGAAAGTGTCTGGTGCTTGTGAAAGTTGAGCCTTTTTATTTTCATTCTGGAGAAGTCGCACTTGTTCAGACATGGATGTTTTTTTACATTTTTTTGTACAACCTCAGCCTGTCACTGTTAATGAGCTACTTCACTGGAAGTGTGAAAGCATGCAGCTGATAGAGGTATAACCTTGCCTACATTTAAAATCACATTTGTCCAAAGGCAAATCTATTTACTTTACTATTTGTTTTATTGAAAATATATACCGCACTTGAAAGTATAAGTGCTGTATGAACTCATTTGGTCAAAGTTATTTGATCCTTTTTCTGTGAAGGATGTACGGGTCTTGAAAAATATTGGGAAAGAATGGATTTTCACACGTAGAGTCATTAACTCTGTCATATACATTTTGATGTCTCCTAATGTAGGGCTGCTCGATTATGGAAACAAATAAATATAATCACCATTATTTCGTTTAATATTGAAATCACGATAATTTAACACGATTACTCGTTGGAAAGATGTTGCAATTATTGAAGTTGAAAAACACGGGGAAAAGTTAAAAAATTCAACAGTAAAAAAAAACATACAACTGTGAAATTTGCCTTAATACTTTACTTATTTTTTTCATTCAGAACACAAGAGAAAATAAGAGCTTACTTGCAAAACGTAATGAGGTAAATAATTGTTTTTCTCGATTATTCTGTTTTTGTGATCACTGGGAGTGATCACAATTACATTTCGATTAATTGCATAGCCCTACTCTAATGTAAAAGACAGTTTTGCTGTGGCGAAAAAAAATATGTAATCTACTTGAAGCTGTCACCATAACCTTTGCCTTAAATTCAGAATAAGCACCAAGATTACCAATTTAACTATAGCAATACACAGCAGAATTCATTTCCATCTTATTTGTCTTCTACTATATCCTCGTTTCTCAGGATGAATTTGAAACACGAGGGCTAACCTTGCTCTATACCAGGACCAGCTAGTCCTGGGTGGGCCCTCTTTGCACTGATTGCAGATATGAAATGCTTCTTATCTCCATAAGTAGTTCAGTTTTTACTAGGTCTATCAAAGCCATAAAGGAGGACACCACACGCAAGATGAAGTCAATCAAGAAATAAACGTCTGGGAGATGTATTGAGTTTGTAACTGATTGTTCTAGGTTATTCTCAGAAACTGTTGGGTACTGTAGCGTATAAGCCAGGAGGCAGACGAATAGCATCTGCCAGTGCGTTGTATCTTGATCATGTTCACTATGGGAGATTTCTCTGTAGCCTTATTGAACGGTAGAGATTCATCTGGCAGCCTTCAGCTTTCTCACCGGTGGTTCAACGTGAACAAGCCTGTGTGTGGATCAAAAGGAGGAACAGCAGGCCTTCACAGCATGGATAGCCTTGATCTTTGCTTGATTTGTGACTCCTAATTAGCGTGTTGGGTCTGGGTGTCATCTCAAACTCTTTACTCTTAAAGTGCACAGTGTCCAAAATCAACCAATGTGGTTAGCTTCAGTTTCTGAGCTGGGATGCTAGATTCTGCTTCTGACACTACATCTGGTTGTTTGCGTAAATGTATTAAAATAGTACTCCACTGATTTTATAACATTGCTGGACAGTAAAAAGAAAGAAAAGGTCAAAATAGATGCAGCAGAACCAGTGATAGCCTCTTTTTTCCCATGCATTCTTCTTCCTTGTCAAAACCCGGTGCCTACTTAACCCACGATGCACCTTGACCGCAGAACAGTTGCAATATCGTGCAATACCGATTGGTATGAAATGAATGCATTTCGCGGTCTTTGTACTTGTACACTGCACAATGCCAATAAAGTTGAATCTAATCTAATGCAGCATGAGGAATCATTAACAGGAATTTCGCACGTACTTGATTGCGGTTTTAGTTTACTGCTTTGCAACTGTAAAACAAAGTTAATGGTTCATATGTGTCAGATTTTGCTGTGTCATTTCAAAGGAACATAGTACAGTTTGGGTATTTAATTCTATGCAAATTTGATACGTCAAATACGGGTTTATTAAGCGTCGGTAATGAAATCAAACTTGAATCTAAGCCCAGTCAATCAATCCCATTGAATTAGGACATTACCATATGTTTCCCATTCCTGTGTATGACTTGTCTGAGTGCAGTGCAGTAGCTCTGTGCATCATGTTATTGTAGGGAGATTGCGGCCTGTGTTGAGTAACACATGGCAGAGGTGTGAGTGGGAGAGCTCGCTCTATTCAGATAGTCAGTTGCTGGGCTCCCCTTGGGCTTAGTGTGTATTGCACAATGAATACACTTTTCAATACTGACTTGACTAGGTGAAAAGAAACTTCCAAGATCATTATAAATGTCCTTGATTCTTTATCTGCCTTAGAATGCAAACTGTGTGGGGGGGCGCCCTGGTAGCTCACCTGGTTGAGCGTGCGCCCTATGTACCAAGGCGCAGTCCTTACCGCAGTGGCCTGGGTTCAGTTCCAACCCGTGGCCCTTTGCTGCATGCCATCTCCCCCCTCTCCCTCTCACTACCCCCTTTCCTGTCTACAGCTGTCCCATCAGTTAAAGGCAAAAAAGCCCCAACAACTAATCTTCACGAAAAGAAAGAATGCAAACTGTGAGTGAAGGTGGAAGAATTTATCAGAAGACATTTTTGACATTTTTGCCTGACCAAGCCTTAAGTCTGCACCACGCTGCTGATGCACTGCAGTGTTTCTGTTACTGTAGTGCGTCACCCTCATCAGATACTCTATCTAGAAGGTGTGAAAGCCTTTGAATGGTATTGTGTGTGTGCTGCAGTCTCATGCAGTGAGAATGAAAGGCTGTGGTTGCTCTGAGTGCTGTCATTTCCTGTTTTCTGATGCCTCTTAATCTACACAAATCCCAGCTGATTGTAGCTTTGCTTCACTCTAAAAGGGGTGGGTGTGCGTACATTACTATGAATACTAGATTCCACGTTATCCTTTGTTCTTTCTTCCACTGCTGCGTTTACCCTGCAGCTACCATTCTGTTCATGCCGAGTATACAGTATACTCTTTTCTGTAAGAACGTCAAAAAATACGGGCTTATCTGCTATCAGCTACCCACCGTTACCTTGCAACCATCCAGCAAATAGACGGTACCGTAGGGTGATTTAACGTTACCGATCATTTTACACACAGTTTAACATCAAAACAAAATGGCCTGAACAAAAATGGAGTGAACATTAGTAGTCTTTCATGTTGGTTTTGAGCGGTATGCACCCCCACTAACCTGGAAAACGGTTTTAAAACAGTAACGTTAATACAGCGTGTCGTCAAATACCGTCACCGCAGCGCTCGCTAACGTTAGCTTCTTGTCTCATCTGGGGTCTGATAAACGGTACATTCATCAAATTCAGTGTCCACAATGCTATTTTCCAATAAACTGTAGCTGTCATATTCCACGGGACCCGCGTGAGTGCAGATTTCATGTCGCGGCTTTCGTCGCTGTTTGTCACTTTGCCTACTGTCGGTACACGATCCGTTCTGCCTGCACGATCCGTTCTGCGCATGCGCAAGATAATACTGTTTTACCAAGGAGACGACCAGCACGATCTGTTCCACGCTAGCCTACGGCTAGCCTCCACCGGGAAGCTAACGTTAGTTTAGCTAACAGCTAATTTGGCTAACCGCTAGCTGACAGCTAGATCAGTCTAAAATAACGTTAAGTCAAACTTAATGGGAAAAGCAGGCTACAGCTAAATTAAGACTTTACAGTAATATTTCAAGTTTTATTTTGAGGGTTTTTTAAAGTTATTACATGCTGTCTCAGCTAGCGGTTAGCCAAATTAGCTTTCAGCTAAACTAATATTAGCTTGGCAGTTGACCGAAAGTGTGGAACAGATCGTGCAGTGTCGTAAATCCTCTTACAACAGCGCATGCGCGAACATTTTGCACATGTGCAGAACGGATCGTGCAGGCAGAACGGATCGTGTACCGACACCTAAGATTGAGTGACAAGTAGTACTCGCCCTGTTGTATGTGGTTGCCATGACTTCGCGAGTGATGACGTCCTGTCACTGTTCCAGTTGCTCACCCTAAAGGGGAGAGAGAGCGGACTAGGTTCGCTTGAGTTCAGTAGAGCAGACGGCTCTGCAGAGTCGTGTAATTACGACTTCATGGCTTTTCATAAACGGCTGAAGGAGCGGCGGTGCGCGGTGTGTAGCGGAAACCCTGTTGTGCGTCACGGTAATATCAACATAGAGGAAACAGTGTACTTACTAGATAAAAAAAATGACATGAGATAAAACTTGTAACCACACTGAGGTAGCAGTCACTGTCAGATTTCATTTGCTGCTAAATGCTGACAAACAGCTGCTAATGCTAAAAAGCAAAGTTGCTCTTCTTGGCTTTCCTCTGTTAAACTTAAGTAGCGGGAGAGGAAAACATCTGATCTGCGTGGACCGATGAAGAGACCGTAATCCTGTTTAAATTGTTACATACATTACATTACATACATTTCTATTGTGTTTTTTTCCCCACTCTTTTTTTTTTCTTTCATTTGATGTTTGACTGGTGCTAGAGAAGGGGCGAGAAATGGGCCACGGAGGAGGGTTTCAGGCGCTGTTACATGATCCGACAGGCACTTTGTTTGAAGCACACCTTCACCCTCCTCCACAGCTCCATACGTTATCCTCTAGAAGGATGAAGACCTCTCCCAGGAGCCATCCTAAGTCTAATTCAGTGTTTTCTCCGAGTGGGCCTGCTCTAATTAATCCCATAATGAGCTTCTTTGATGTGGAGTTACATAAAACACTGAGGGGACACATGTTCGTGTCATCAAGCCTTCGCCGAATAACTGTAAAGGAGAGTAGTTAGAAAAAGTGACATTGGTGACAACCTGTTGGAAGGACACGGGGCCAGCCAATCGACCCCCCCACTCCTGCTGATTCTTCTGCTGGTCTTCCTCTCTCAGATCCCCTCCCTCAGTCAATGACCTCCATCTAGGCAGGGTATTTTTAGTCCACTGCCTGCTCCCCTTAAAGCCAATAACCTCCTTTCTAACAGTCTGTCAACACGCACACCAGAGCTGGGAGATATCACGTTAAATCAAACATCACGATATTTCTGACCAAAAACATAGATGTTGATATTGCCGCGATTATTGCGGGGTTGACTTTCGGTGCCGTTACAAACCACTGAGATTTTAGATAAATAATCATCAATAATGTGGATGTAATGTCTAAGTGGGTAGAGGCAAATAACAGAACCGCTAGAACATTCTGGTAAGTTCAGAAAAAGTACATCACAACTGTAATGCAGCCTTTAAAACCAGAAAAAGACAACACTTGGCGTCATGTCTGACGAAAATCTTTTAAACTGAGCTTTGGTGAGCTGAAATGACGACAGATTCAGCAACTGCATTGGCCTATTTCTTGCTTAAAAGGTTTTCAGAAACATGTTTCAGTGAACTATTTTAGTACAATATGAGATCGTATTCCGAACAGCCGCCATAACAGTCTGGCTTTGAATATCCGGGGAAACAAACCCATGTGACACGTTCGTCCAATCAGCTGCCGGTTTTAATTTTTTTGGGCAACAATACAGAGTAGCGCTGCCTGATGCTATGGAGATGTATTACGTCTCGTCTCTTTGGTGCATTCTGTGGCACTTTTTGGACCAACACGGGGAGACGGTCGGCCGTCTGGTTGGTGTGTCCTGGCTACAACACACACCCACACACGGACACAATGCATAAGGTGGTCCTCTGTTGCATGCCCACTTCCACTGCTGTCTTTACCATCTTTACCTAGATTAGTGTTTGGGATCTAGCAGTTGTTGTCATTGTTATTGATGTGCTTTTTTTGTGTTGGATACAAGGAAATAAAATCCTGTTATTAAGAGATGATGACTATGTTCAGTTGAGCTTGGAACAATATCAAAGCATTGAAGAGGTTCTCTTTGTTTTTGTAAGCTGTGGTTGTTTGGAGAAGCATTCCAAGCCTTCCTACTATGAAAAGGCCATCACTGATTTATTCTCTCACTTTGCATGGCAAATACAGTGGTCATGATTCGGAAAAGGGATCCGTCTCTTCTAGTCATTCCTAGCTATCATAGTTTGTCTACTCAAATTAAACATGACTCGGTGAGCATGTGCTTGAAAGGGTGTTTTTTTTAATTCAGTTCTCTGAAAAGCCATTCTGAGAAAGTCACAAGCAGAGACTGTAAAACAATTATGGGTGTTGCATCCGTGACGTCACCCATCGGCAATAGTGGGCTAATGTTTTGAGGCCAGGAGTTTGGCATTTGGCTGTCGGCACTTTGGGTTTTTGGAGCCAGAAGTGACCATATTTGGACAAGGGGGTGGAGCTGGGGAGGTTAGCAGCTAAGCCAGTGTAGTGTATGGTTTCAACAAAGGGGGTAAGCGAGCATCCGGAAAGCGTACCTCCTATGGGGAGATTCTGAGGCTAACAAGCCATTACCTTCCGTTAGCGTCCCATTGACTCCCATTCATTTTGGCGTCACTTTGACAGCGAATTACTTTACATCTGAAGCGTTTAAAGACTTTATTTGTCCATATTTCTAAAGAAACACAACAATGTATAAAAGGCTATAATTACCTTGTACCTCCCGTTATGGCCACGTAGCAGCCGTTTTTGTAAAAATAGGCTCACGATTGTGTCATAACCACGCAAATTACTGTCACATAGTAGAGGAATTACTGTATAGTCAAGGGAGAAGCCCATAGAGAGTCCGTGAAAGCATCGGAACAACATATTTCAGCAATGTTTTGATGGATTGGAAATACTTCGGTGCGCGGCAAGTGAATTCATATGAAGTAACATTTATCCACAAACAACTAGGATATTTTAAGAAAAGCATATGTTGTTAAATAATGAAGTAGGGGTAGCGAGGTTTACCTATATTCACGGGGGATGGGGAAATTATACAGGCTCTGCAAGATTGGGAATGATTGAGATTTCTTTTGGCACAGCTACCGGAAGACTTACAAATTTCAATCACGTCTTTCAATCAAGTTGCTCACGTCACATCAGCAGCTGTGCAGCACGCTCAGCCATCACTGGAAAAGTGCTTCTGATTGACTTCACTGGTCTCCGTGAGTTTTTGCTGCTATAGGCAGTAGAAGATTTGAAAGTAGCTTTTGAGACCATAAACATGATCAAAATGTGTACTGAAGCCATAAATCAAGTGGAAAGTAGGGTATTGGAATTTCCCCATAGACTTGCGTACAATCGGACTTCTATTCCGAGCCAGCGGAGTCGCCTGGATTGAATACAGATTTAAGGCACTTCCGCATTGGCTTCATTTTTCTGGCCCGGAAGTTTCCGCTTTTAGATAATTTGGGAGGTGAGACTGACTGCTTCAAAACAAACAAGAAGACAAGTTGAATGGACAGAGGGTGATGGCACTGCAAATGTGTGTTTGGTTACTTCTGTGCCTATGATGAGTGTATTTATATGAACAGATTATGGGCGGCCTCTTTAATCCAAACCGATATACACTATTCATTAGACTGTACACACACATGCTTGAATGTTTTCCTCCTCATTGCTGTGTTTTGTAATTAGAAATCAGAAATGCTCTTCATCAGCCCACATCATTCAAACAGTGTCCGCCACTCTAGATGAAAGCGTCAACCTTGTGCTATTGATGCATGCTACTGTAGGCTACACGTTAAGGAACTCTTAACACATGGACAAAAGGTTGCTTTATTTTCAGTCCTGTTTTTGATTTGTTTTAGATCGAAGTTCGCTTGTTTGTATGTCAGAGGCAGAGATGTGAAAAAGACAACCACATTAGAGCCGTGCTGTGCTGTACCTTGGTTTATAAGTCGTACCTCAAATGTGGCTTTTTTCACTGTGGTAGACATGTACGCGTCTGGTATTAGTGCCAGGTGTAACCAAGCAACCGTTGCTTTTTTAAGACTCCTCATCTCCACTCTCTTCTTTTCAATTATGGAGGTTGCATGCTGCAGAGCAAAGATTTTTTTTTTTAAAACCATATTTCTCTTACCCCATGCCGGTCTGCTTGGAGAAAGTGAGAGCTGGGCACTGGGGATTGGATGAAAAGCGTAATTGTTAAGAAGGATGAAGCACAATAACAGCCAGCTGGGACGGGAGGACGGACAAACTTCTAGAGAACAGCTAGGGGTGGGGGAAAAAACTTGATTTAAACATTTTTATTTTGTTTCGATTTTGTTTTTTGCAATGATTTTTAAAATTTGATTCTCTTCCCCAGAATTTTTCTGTTTATACGGTAGTGCCGCCAACTACATCATATCCGTTTCCAGCAAAGAAAAGAGTGAAAGCAGAAAATCCATTTTATGTACTTCTTTATAATTGAAATAAATGTCAGACTGACTGACTGACTTAGAAAACAATTAGTTTTCAGAAATGTCTCATTAAATATTGTCTCTAGAAGACTTATTTTTGTTAAAGAAGGAATAGAAAAATGCAATACTACAAATTCAAACTGCAATACTACAAATTCGAATCGGTACCCAAGAACAGCACTACCTTATGAAAATATTTCAGTTGAAATTAAGGCGAAGAGGAAACGGCGTGAGGAATTCTTGGAGTATAAGGAGATGGTGGAGAAGGAAAACGCCCATGTGGTGTCCATGTGTTCCCAGCAGATCGCCACAGGGGTCTTTAAGGGGACGGGCCTGGATGTAATTTCCCTACCAGCCTCAGTTTAAACGGCTTGCTGTGATAGCAAGACGGGATGAGGAATGCTGCCACTCTATTAGCCAAAGAATGCCTCCCTGAAGGCCCATTAGAGGAAGACCCGTTGGTGCACTTCAGGTCACAACCTCTGAGGCTCTGTGGCAGCCTTAAGGTTGTGACGTTACTGTTTTAGTCCATCATAACCCCTTTCCCAGTGGACAAAAAAACCCCACTAACATCTGGATTTAGTCTTTTTAGTGGCAAAGGTTACAATTAGCATTCACTCCCGGGACAAATGACTCGGCTCCATCTCCGAGTGGTGAAAACCTGACACCCGGGTCGACATGCTAATTTTGGGCCCCTTTTGCCAACACGGTGCTATGACGCACGTCAGCCACAAATTTAGTCTGTCTACCCTGCATTCATACAAAGTTCCAAATTAGTCGGCACCTTGTTTGACAGGGAGACGGAATAAGTAACAGATATAAAAAAATAAGTAACCACAGTGATGTGTCACTGGCCTCCCTGCTTTCCACTGTTTACTTACCCGGTTTTCTGGCGCGTTCCTGACGTACAACGTGACACACTAGAAAAAGAAAACCGAAAGGCATACACCTACTTTATGCAGGTTTTCCCATTTAAAAAAAAAAAAAAAAAAAAAATATGCATATTAATTTGGGTGGGAAAATGGTATATTATGACATATTTAAAGTAAGAGATTAGTCACTGCTGTACACTTTGCATGAAATTGTCAGCATTTAGAGTACTGACTACACGGGGATGACACTTCCACTGGTATAACGGTTAACTTGCAAGAATAATCTGAGGTAACTTCTCAAAACGTTTGCATGCAAATTGTATCACATCACCTGTTGACTGAGAGGAGGCCACCACACTTTACACTGGAATTTAATTTGAGCAAATGGGGGCAATTTACAGAGTCCTAATTAGAGAAAATAGCATGTTGTTTTCTGTTGCAGCCTCACTTTGTGGTTTAGGTTAGAGTCAGTTCACTCAAATCAGACAGAATTTTTTTGTGTTAGTCATACAGATACTTTTTGCTGAAACTTGTTGTTCACGCCAGTAAAAGTAAAGGAAATCCCATGCAACACCCCTTCCCCAGCAAATCACACCCTGGGGGGTAGGTGAAAACATATTTGTATGAACAGACCCCAAAAATAGGTGTATGTAGGTGTGTCTACTTAAAAAAATATTGCCTATAGTAAAACTTTGATATTTTTAAAATATCAGTCCATGGTCATTCACACTGTTGCATTTCAACTCTACTCAGTGTCACGCCACATTTTGGCAAGCTATCCCACTTACAGTGCTTTGCATGGTATTTGTTAAATTCAAAGTTTGGCCATTTGCAATCAGCAAATATCTTGTCACAAGATACCTACACTCAGCACCCAAAGACTGTGTTTTGATGTTGTCCTAGTTAAAAAAGAGCGCTGTAAGTGGAAAGTTGTTTCATTGTCTGATCAAACTAAAAATGTAGAGATGTTGTCATATTGAAAGTCACATTTCTCTCCACTGTTGCCTACAGCGTTGGGTAAATCAAAAAGCAATGATAAAGAAATTTGACGCTTACTCTTTTCCACAAAAATCCCAAGCGGAGTCTCCGAGTTCCCCACGCTGTCTCAAAAGTAGGCCATCGAAAACAGAAGCATGGGCAAAGAAGAGGGAGGAGGTGGAGAGAACTAAGCGAGTGAAAGTGCCAGCGGAGGAAGAGGAGAGGCTGGGGAGGCTTTGGGATTATTTTTACCTTTCTGCCAGTATAGCCCCACTTTCTAATTAACTGCAAATTAACTTCTGATGAGCTGAGGGTGGGTGGCAAAGTGCAGCGGCTACGGATATAGACTCGGGTCACGTTCCCCTCCCTTCCGCTATTAGACTTTCTCTTCGGGGCCCAGGCCTCCGAGGGCCCTACCAGTCCTGCTCTGAGCCACCATGGCAGGGTCAAAATCTGTTCCCCAGAACCATCGCATCCGAGATGGGTCTAAATCGGAGCACTCTAGAAAGCTCTGGAGGAATTTCAACACGGGCAAGGAGTTGATCTAGGACACTATATACTTAAAGGCTTGTTTGTAAATCTGTCAACAGCACGGTGTTATTGCCTCGTTTTCATGGTCATCCCTACCGTTAAATTGGTGTCCGCTGCACACTTGAAGGGAGATTTTCGAGAGATTAAATTTGTTCGCCCTCGCACCCCGCGAACGTCTGTGTGATGTGAGCGTGATACATAGGAAACCTTTGAAACTGAGAGCCCAGCTAACCGTGGTCCTGGGAGAGAGATAACCAATGGAAAGAGCTAAAAATATCTGCATGATTCGTCAAGGGCTATTATTTTACTGCATAGCACTGTCACTGGGATCCCACACGTCAGACGATGAAGATCTATACTAGAGACAGACACAGAAACATACTTTCAATGCGGTTTTAGTGCACCATTTGCCAAAAAGCCATTGACTCAAACGCGCACTGCGTGCAACTCCGAACGGCACACACACCAAACTGTAAAAACAGCAACTTGCAGCTATCAGTCTGACCTGTCAATGTAAACTGTCAAATGTGACCCTATAGTACCAGGATGGGCAGGTGGTTGCTCTGGTTTGAACCTTTCTGTTCCTCTGTCTCGGTCTCACTCTCTTTTTCCTCTTCCTCCATCCATGTGACTAATGACAAGGTCCAGTGCTTATGTCCTTATATAGACCTATGCTCTGTCTGATCTGGCTGCATCTGGGACAATGGCGCACACATACACACACACACACACACACACACACACACACACACACGGTAAGTCTTCAGACATTTAGGTGCCCCTGGAAATGTCAATGTATATCAGGCATAATATTCTTAATTAATCTGTGTAGAGTACAGATGTTTTTATTTTAACTCCTGTATTCTACACATCACAGAAATACTTGTCAATAAGCCCGTTATGAGTATGAAATGGGCGGGACAACTGATCGGACCCAGTTTGATCTGGTCTGTTCCAGCCTGGGTCAGTTGGTGTTGACAGTTGGCAGATAAAATGATATACATGTAGTGAATGATGTGTTAAAATTCTAATCTTACGTCTTTTGTCATTCTCGTGAATATTCTCGTTTTAAACCAGCGACCGATGAAAATAACTTGTGTGTCGCCCGAGGGACACAGCCCGGTAAATAAACATCTTAACCCGAAGTTCTTCTCTTTACAAAGTTAAAACACCTCCGGTTTCCTCTGTAGGCTACACAGTCCACGTTGCCCATGCCTCTCCATCCAGGATCTCACCCAAACTCTGCCTTTTTTTTTGTGGCATTTTCAGCACAAATTGCATTGCATAAACAGTGCAAGCTTCCAGTTACTGTCCATGTTTGTGTTTGTACTAGAATACTCAAGTGCGATCTCGCTGGGGGGTTGTCTAACGCTGGAACTCCAGTTGCTACTGACCAGTGGTTCAGTGTGTAGTCTCATGTTGTTACTGTCTTAAAGTGTTCATATTATGCTCATTTTCAGGTTCATAATTGTATTTAGAGGTTATATCAGAATAGGTTTACGTGGTTTAATTTTCAAAAAACACCATATTTTTGTCGTACTGCACATTGCTGCAGCTCCTCTTTTCACCCTGTGTGTTGAGCTCTCTGTTTTAGCTACAGAGTGAGGCATCTCACTTCTGTTCCATCTTTGTTGGGAGTCGCACATGCGCAGTAGCTAGGTAAGGACTACTAGCCAGTCAGAAGCAGAATATGAGGGCGTGCCATGCTAGCAGCTAGGCGAGCATTATAACATGTGTTACAAAGTGACGCACGTTTGTCTCTGAAGTAAAGGCTGGACTACAATAGAGCTGTTTGGAGCAGTTGGTGAACAGTGTTTTCTGTTGGAGATGGTAAGTCCCTTTGGGGTGGACTTTGGGCTTTTTCACTTTGGAAGCCTATAACATGCACAAAAACGATATATAACACAATAAAGGAAAGGGAAAAGCCAAAAAGCATAATATGAGCACTTTAAGGTTCATACTCCTTAGTGACTGTCAGCGACTAAAATAGGCTGCGGAAGTTGGTGGAAACAGTATTTAGTGTACTAGTTTTCAGGTTTGTCCCAGCTTTAGATGAGAAGAGCCTTAGATTTTGGGTCGGTGATGTCATCCTTATTAGGGATGTAATTTAGTTGATTTAGCCGACTCTCTTTAACCGATCATAATTCCAGGATGCTCGTTCCCTGTGTGTAGCCACGATGTTGCGTGCATTGTCGTGGACACATGCAGCCACTGTCCTGGGACTGCTTCCGCGTCATGTCTGTTAACGGTTCATCATCAACAAAGAGTTTTCCATGTAAAGCAAAGACACTGGTATGCAATTCATTTCGGTCACCTAGGTAGATGTATTTACAGTAAGGCTTCATATCATTTTTATCTGAAGAGGTGATTGTGATCCTAAAAACTCTCACACTTGGGCGGAGTTGTCATACTCTATTTTGATTCGGTGACTTATTTAAAGTAAAACCTGTTAATCTGCAAGTTTATAATGTACACACATTATAAACTTGCAGACTAACAGGTTTGACTTGATCTCAAGGCACACGCCTTGAGATCAAATTTCAGAGTGTAAGTAAGTGATATTTAATAAATTAGATTGTTTTGTCAAATAAATGAAATGTTTTGATGAGGTATTTGGTGTGCTTTGTGCCCTGATGCCATCCAAGGATATTGTACCTACTTCTGTAATAAATTAGGGCTTTGTTACAGATACCCCTAGAGCCTGCAGATCCCTGGTGTATTCTTATTATAGACTAGGTACTTCTGTTAGGACAAACTCTTCAACACATGCACACACACACACGCGCACGCACGCAGTTGTTCATCAGACCTAGTTATCGACATAGGAGATCTGTCCTTAAATGGTAGACTACCAGGGCTGCCTCTGTTTCCACTGCACAAACCAAATGGAGTCCAGGTCTGGGAATGGCCTTTTAAAGGAGAGAGAGAGAGAGAGAGAGAGAGAGAGAGAGAGAGAGAGAGAGAGAGAGAGAGAGAGAGAGAGAGAGAGAGAGAGAGAGAGAGAGAGAGAGAGAGAGAGAGAGATGCCCTGCAGAACATGATTCATGACCCTGAGAGAAAGACACTGTAATTGGAGGAAGGCATCTCCTTCCATAGATGCATAAACAACAGATGTATTAGATATACTGTATGTATATATACACCAATGTGTTTGTTAATCAAGAGAAATCGTACATGTTTTGTCTGAGAAAATGTGTCCGATTAGAGCATCAGTGTTGGGTTTATCAAGACGGTATCTAGATGTCAGTTTGGTATGTTTTTAACTGATTGGCAAATTAGGTGGATCCTGTGCAGCCCATCTGTATGTCATGTGTCATTTCTGTGTCTGTAGCTATTGAGGAGGAGGCGGGGGGGCAATGTGGAGGGTGGGGGTGTGGCCTTGACCAACTGCCACTTTGCTCGTTTGAAAGGCATGATGTCTCTCTCTCTCTCTCTAATGGGTGGGCCAAATTCTCTGGGCGGGCAAAGCAGAGAAAGGGGAGGTAACCTTGCTCCTTATGACCTCAAAAGGAGAAGATTCCTGATTGGCCCATCTGAGCTTTCATTTTCTCAAAGGCAGAGCAGGACACCCAGGGCTCGGTTTATACCTATCACCATTTCTAGCCACTGGGGGACCATAGGCAGGCTGGGGGGACGCATATTAATGTTAAAAAACCTCATAAAGTGAAATTTTCATGCCATGGGACCTTTAAAACACACACTTTGATCTGATGATGTTGCCAGCAAATCCTTTTAATTATGTCACTAAAATCTCGCCTTTCTTCTCTTTCCAGCCTGACAATCTACAGAAAACATGGCTGAGGGAGTTTTACCAGGTAAGTGATCCAGTCAGTGCCCAGCCTCAAATATGTAGTCCAACAAGTAACATATAAGTGCTTTGGGCTCTTTCCACTGATTTCCTGGCACGTCGCTTGCTGATCTCATGATGCTCCGCATGGCCAGTTCTGCAGATATGTATCAGCATGTGTGTTTATTACTCTAAAAATGGTTGTTATCGCTAACGAGATGCCATTAATACATTGAACAATTATTGTTTGAATTGAATATGACAGATTGTAATTAATAGGGCATCAAAATATTATTTTAAAACATTGTTTTCTCAACACACACACCCACACACACATTGAGAAGATAAGAACCACTGGTCCTTATATTCAATCCAGACTTAAAGCGCCCTTTTTTTTATGTACAATGTTACACTACAGCTTTTTGCCATTGCAAAATGTGTAATCTGAATTGTAACCTACGTATTTCCACATCCTCCTTTCCTGATTTGCTACATTAGTAGTGCGGTGCATGTACTATTGGCCCAGGCCCGGCAAGTGCTAACTATAGCTGTTTTCACAGGACTGTGACGACGACAACTTGAGTCTAGTCCACATGATCTTTTTCAGTTGAACCTCTGTAGATTAAGTCAAGTGAAGGCATGTGCTTCCTACGGCTACAACCTACCTTTTCTTCGCAAAGAGAAAATCTAAATCTAGTTGTAACCTGTGATGCGCTTGCTTTTTGATCAAGTACTTCAATGTCATTTTTAACAAAATGAATGCTTTTTTTGAACTGATTATATTTGGGAGTCTTAAAAAAAAAAAAAAACTAGCAGACTAATCTTGTGTTCAGCCGCTGTGATCTTATTCACCTCATTTTCACCCCTCTAAATGCAATTTTTTTTTTTCGAGAGCAAAAGCTCGAGCTCAGTCATGCTTCATATCTTACCTTTTTCATCTACATAGGAACCCTTGACTAACCGCAACTCTTTCCACTGGGGTAAGGGAAGTGAGGCTGCTAGAACTTTTAACTGCTGTCTGAAAGTGACAGACAGACAGAAGAGAGATGGAGCAAAGACATAATTATGCTATAATAACAAAACATTTTTCTACACAGCTCTGGTGTGGTTGTTAAAAGTTAATTTCAGTATACGAATACATTCTGCAAGATGTTTTTATTAAAGTGCCACTATCAGAGGGCTTATTTATGCAGATTGGAGCCGTTGACATAAAGGCAAAACAGCGGTGGGGGGTGATGTAATCACAGTCATGAATGACAAGCCTGTGAATGTAACTTTTGGTTCTGATACTGTTGGTACGATACGGACTTCACAGCCTTACGCCCCAACCCCCGGACTTTCTTCTACCCACCTACTGTGCAATATTTAATAATACTTTTGATGATATTGATAATACTGTGCAATTTCATTACTGTGCAATATTTGTATACTGTGCAATATCATTACTCTACATTTCTTTTACGTCAAATGAAGGGGAGCTTATTTAGCAGTATTGAAATAGCGTGAACAAAAAGGAGCATCAAGTGGGAATCAGTGCTAATGTTAGCAAGCTAAACTATATAGGCTAGCTTCAAGTGGAAGCTAGTTAGCCTAATGCCTGTATGGTGCTGCTTGTGGTCGGTGTGGTGTCGACGCTGCGCGCAGTCCCAGCAAACATCTGATTATTTATACTGGTTGTGGTCAAAGCGTCTACAAGAATTGACCTCGGCTCTTCTGTAGTCTTTTTCTGTGGTTGTACCGTAGAGTCTAGTTTTCAAATAGTAGTGTAGTCTACGCCGTAGACTACACTACTATTTGAAAACTTCTCTTTGAATTGGCTGATATACACCTCTGGGTCCTGTCCTCCCACAAGAAGTATGAAACACGTTTAACTTAGCTTGCTAGAATCCACTTTCTGAGTGTAATATAAGCATAACAGCAGGATGGGTCCTCCCACATGTAGAATCTTGTAAAGAGACAGACGACTTTAATTACTAACTAAAGCTAAAGATATGTGTGCGTATGTAGGGATTTTAGGCTACGGGACTATAATATTCTCTAGCCCAAGGCTGCCCAACTTGGGGCCCGTGGGCCAAGTCTGAACTGTGCTCCCTTGGTTTTGGCCACCATGGCATTTGACATGCTCATGCTTTTTTTTCCTCTTTTGAAAGTGCTGTAAAATCCTAACCAAACGTACATTTTGTGCAGCTAAAAAGTAATTAAGTTGAGTTAAATTGAGTTTTGCGAAAATGTAAAGCACATTGCTTGTAAACTTCCCTATTCAATTAAATACGCAAGTTTTATCTGCAAAGAATTACGGAATTTCTTTAACATTAACATTTATTTTTGGACCGTGGGCTTCCATTCAGATACATTTTGGCCCTTCATATGAAAGAATTTTGGCACCTCCTGTTGACAACGCTGGCCCCCAAAATGTCAGTAAGCAAATGTATCCTTTTAAAGTACGTTTTTAAATAAATCTGCTTAAAAGCAGCAGTATTATTAAATAGTATATTTCCTTACACAGGAAGTGAGAAGAACTCAAATGTCAGTCCACCAATGTCACTTCACTAGTCAAATGTGGCAGCACTTGCTAAATGAACAGACAGAATGACACAAAAGGAAAGTCGAATAGAAACCCTGAAAGAAGAAGATAGCTAATGAAAGACACCCAAGGAGAAACAGTGATGTAGAAAAGAGAAGAAGACACACCGAATGAAATAAGCTGCACCTCCAAATGAATCAGCGAGGAGGGCCGGAATGGAGCCATTCTTTTGCAATACTCAACACACTGCTGTCATGTTAAATAGCCCAGTATTGATTTGTGTTTCAGTGGTAGTAGCGTGCCAGTGCCAACCAAGAGGCATTAGAGCCAGGAATGTCTGTAGCCTGATGATGTATCGCCAATGCATGGCTATACAGCAAGACAGGCCCAACAGGAGGAGGGTCCTATCTGGGTCACATCCAGATGCACACAGCCTAGTCAACTACACCAAGATGTAGTGATAAGTGACAGAAAGGGGTTTAGTCACACTAGTGTTCATTTTGTCACCTATTTTTAATTTAGTCTTGTGCCAAATGTCCTTGTCATTTACATATCTTTTTTTGTTAGTTTAGTTTTAGTCGAAAGAAAACTCAATATATCTTAGTCAAGTTTTAGTCAAAACGTTTTAGTCTTTTTTTTTTTTTTTTTTTTAAATAACAAATTATTTCTGAGATTATTTCTTTTTTTTTTTTTTCCTTCCACCACCCCCTCTTTGGAGGACAACTTTATTTTTATTATAGAGCCATATTTTTTTATACACAGTATGTTGCATTCAGATTTAGAATTACATTCAGTGCGTTAATGGTTGCCCCACCGTGACCATTCACCCTGTTCTAGTGAGACCCTTCTGAGATTATTTCTGACGGCCCTGAAATGCAAAGGCAGCGTGAAACTGAGGCACAATGCGTTCATATGTAAAGAAAGCGAGAATGTGTAGCTCACCTCTGTCACACATGCACCACTCACTATACAGTATCACTCAAAGAATAATTGAGAGAGCACGTCAACCGTCAATGGCCCAATCAAACTCTCTCTGTCGCGCCGATTGTTGAGAAACAACATATCGATCCCGAATAAAAGACCATCAGCAGATCGGTCATCAGCTGGCCAACTGAGCACAACAGCAGCAACAGTGACAGCAAGCAGTCAGACGCGCTTGGTCATTACACACCATCAGCAGAAATAGGAGAGGCAAGGAAACAGAAAGACAGCGATGTGAGCTCAGAGTTGGATAGAGTTTGGAGATAAGTGTTTTCTGAGAAAAGACAGAGGCTGGCAGCAACAGCACAAACCAATTCGGAATATTTTGAAGGCGTAACAGCTGAATATTCTATCTCACGATGAAAAAGTAGAGACGATTGAAGACGAAAATGAAGAGAGATTTTCTCTTAGTTTTTATTTTATGCAAAACTATTTTTAGTCTCGTCTTTTTCCGTCAACAATAATGCATGTTAATTTAGTCTTAGTCAGCGTTTTTGGACATTGGGGCAGTCTTCTCTTAGTCATGGACACTAGCGGTGCCAGGATTTAGATTGTAGGTGGGCCTCCAGAAAACTGGAAAACAAGCTGCTTTCTTTTGCTTTGCGTTTCATATTAGCTAATATCTACCGATTGTGTCTGTCTCATTGAGCTTGCTTGAAAAGCTTGCGCGTCAACGTCATTCATTTCATTGGATCACTTGCTGGTGACGATGCAGCCTGGGCGGTCTTAAGAGTCCACACGTGGGGTAGAAGCCGCTGATTGGCTGAGAAGCTTTCACTCAAAGCTTTCCTTGTTTTTTAAATCGTCATCGCGATATCAATAAACACATCGCGAAAGGCCAAGATTTTTCTGTGTGAAACATCAGTAGAAAACGCCACTTGTAACGGTCATTCTTTTTTTAGTGGTGCCTTTTTTTTATTGAATTCATCGTTCAAGTTGTTCAATAAAAGAATATTGGAAATTATTTCCTTTCATTTGTTTTTAAAGTCAACATTCAATTTGTTGTATTTTAGCAGAATACTGAAAGCAGCAGAAAGGCAGAACTGAGTTCACTTTAATATCTGTTTATTTATCGCAAGTAATATTGTTCATATATATCACAATATTTAACAATGTTATCACATATTGCATATTTTCCTTGTATTGTGCAGCCCTACTGTGTAGTTAGGACTACTGAAGGAAAAGTATTCAGTGAAAAGTAAAAGTAAGAAAGAAAATAAAAAGTCCAATAACCCTTCTGAGGGCATTGTTACTATACTATATATTATACAGTGCCAGTGAGTTATGGATACATTATATGTTCATGAAATTATTTAGAAAACACAGTGCTTCACTTTGACAGCCAGGGTTTTCTATTCCAGGATGTTGCATTATCGTGTTTATCGGCACTTTATTCATAATGTAGTAGTTCTTTTGAGGAAATGGGTTTCTGTGGGCATAAGTCAAACACACCCTTCGTTTCACGTTTTCCTAATATCTCTGTGGTGTTTTAAGCCTCCGTCTCCTTCCAGGCAGAGCTGCAACTATTGACTTCAAGGCACCTAACCCTAACCATAACCATAACCATTGTCTAATCCTAGTAAAATGTTGGGGGCTTAAAACACCGAAAAACTTCCTAATATAAATGCTGGAGTTCTTCAATGCAGAGAAGTGAAAAACTATTTTTTTTTTGTATGCTCAATGGGTGTACAAACGCAGGCAAACTTGGTACTTTTCCTCAGGTATAATTCATTTTACATGAGAAGTAGCTGCCTGTGCAAGCTTTTTTTTCCTTTCCGTTGGCTCTTAATGCCTGCATTTGTGCACATATTACGCATACAAAAATAAATATATATTCACTTTTTCTCTCACAAGATGATTCTTCCGCTTTTTCTGTGTGGACAGAGTGACAGTGATCGGGAACTAGCTGGAAAAAGTGGTTAATTCAGACCAGTATGTGAACCAAGTAGATAAACAACACCTCAAACCAAAAAACTACCAGGAAGCACAGATCCATTTGTTGTGACAGAAAGAAATTCCAGACTCACCCTAACGCACACGCAAACCTGACTGACGTCATTCTGTTTAGCCTCAAGCGTATGCAAGAATACTTTGTCACATTCACATTCAAGTCGCAAGAACATCAAAAATTATACTTCTAGCCTTAAGAATTATATTTGTTAGTACAAAGACCTTTTAGTACAAGTCTGTGGCATTTGAGATCTGTATTTTACTGCAGTGAATCTGCAGTCAAATACTCTCTCTGTAATGGATTGCCTCATCGTGGATGTTCTCATATAAACTGAATACATATCATACTGATGTGATGCAA
This sequence comes from Perca flavescens, assembly GCF_004354835.1. Taxonomy (NCBI): domain Eukaryota; kingdom Metazoa; phylum Chordata; class Actinopteri; order Perciformes; family Percidae; genus Perca; species Perca flavescens. The sequence continues at coordinate 1,131,474 of NC_041347.1, forward strand.
GATAATTAGTGCAGTTTCCTGGTAATTGCTAGACTAATAACTTCCAGTAAGTCCTCTTTATGTCCACTCAAATCAACAGCGGTCATGTTACGAGCTGAAACATGACAACTTGCCTCATGACTTCAACTTTCTTTCACTCAACAGAAAGTAAATGTAGCTGATAGTTTGAATACAGTAGGATTTACAGGCAACCGAATTCTGCATTGCACATAGGAATGTCCCAAAAGGTGTTTTCCTACACGATTCTGCTCCCAGTCTTGTAATACTGTCTATCCTGCTCCTACTGAGTCCCAAACCAATAGTTAGATTTCACTAACTGGTGCAGTTACATGGTGTACCTACAGAAGGCCTAATCTAAAGTTGAGGTTTGAATTCTTAACAATTTTTTGTAATAATAATACTAGGGCTGGGCGATATGTAGAAAATCAAATATTACGATATTTTTGACCAAATACCTTGATAACGATATTGTAGTGTTGACTACTGGTGCTTTCACAAAATATTTACACAATGAGATTTTAGATAAATAATAATCATCAGTAATGTGGATATAATGACTAAGTGGGTAAAGGCAAATAATAGAACAAGTCATGCAAAAGCTCCACTTTAATTCTTGTGTTTACCAGAGATGTGCTTGTACGTTTCTTGAAAATAAGTAATTCAGCATGAAAAAAGCATAAAACATGACCAATCGACTAAAGAAATCTAAGTTGGCTAAGACCAAAACGACCGATTAGTCGACTAATCGACTAAGAGGGAGCAGCCCTAATAACTTTACTGTAATGCAGCCTTTAAAACCAGGAAAAGACAACACTCTGCTATATTACGATATTAGGATATCCAAAATCTAAGATGATATCTAGTCTCATATCATGATATCGATATAATATCGATATATTGCCCTGCTCTAAATAATACTACAGGCATTGTGCATAATTTTTCAAGAGTTTAAAACCCCCTTTGGACATATCTGGAGAAACAGTGTCTTAGCTTGGAGCCACTTGGTGGCTATGTCCACCTCTATACCCCTCTATGTTTGAGGGTGGGCGTAGCTGGAGACACACTGCCAACTTCAGTGGTGTGCTACGGATGAGAGAACGTCATGCCCATGTGTAGTCTGCAAATATTGATACAACATAGTGTTGGTTAACAACTATTAGCAACGTAAGATCCTGTCTTACAATTTTACAACATTCCAGACCCAACATTCGGGAGGACCTAGTCTATATCCTCGACGTCCGTTTCCTCCCTCTTTCTTTGTGTTAAAATTTTAAACTCCGGTGGATTTTTGAGGACTGCTCCTCAGATCTCTGCAGGGTAAATCCAGACAGCTAGCTAGACTATCTGTCCAGTTGTGCAACAGAAAACTCAGATTTAGGCTTAATCTAACTCAAACCAACTAATTAAAATAAGCCTCAATTGACTGGTAGTGATCTTTAAAACTGGGTTGGGACATTCCTATTTTCCAGTTCTAGTAGTTTGTATTTTTGCTCTAACACCAACTAATCTAAATCTATTAAAAGGGCCTTTTTATGCCGAGCTAATTTCACTTAATTTGAGACAGGAGTAGGAAATACACATGAACAAACATCTGCTTCAGCAGCATGATTTTCCTGCCTTTTTAACTTTGCCTCACTCATTCTTGTAATTATTTCTGTCACTGGCGTGCCAAAACATGTCCTTTAGCAGGTGATTCCAGTCTGAATGTTTTGTTTAGCACTGAGGGTATTGGATGAGCATTGTGTGTGTGTGTGTGTGTGTGTGTGTGTGTGTGTGTGTGTGTGTGTGTGTGTGTGTGTGTGTGTGTGTGTGTGTGTGTGTGTGTGTGTGTGTGTGTGTGTGTGTGTGTGTGTGTGTGTGTGTGTGTGTGTGTGTGTGTGTGTGTGTGTGTGTGTGTGTGTGTGTGTGTGTGTGTAATCATGTCCTGGTTACGTATGTTGAGGAATTCTGTTTGCATTGTGCAGCAGGCATGTGCAGTTAGAGGGAGATTTTATATTTAGAGAGAGAGAGAGAGAGAGAGAGAGAGACAGACAGAGAGACAGACAGAGAGAGAGAGAGAGAGAGAGAGAGAGAGAGGTGTGCCCCATTGCGAGCTCTGTGCTGCTGACGTCATGGAAAGAAGCGTCAGACTCTGAACTCGGCGCAGCTGGGAACAACCAGCAGTGACGGCTAGAGTGAACTACAATCAGCCATGCTGTGCGCGCATGGGCCCCCCTCCCCACACACGCACACACGCACACAGTGCCCTAACTCTTCTGGTTTGTCAACTCTTAAAACTATGATTTGTTTTTGCATCGGAAAACCTCAGTGGATGTGAAAAAGAAATGCACTTTGTGTTTTGTTTTAATAGCATTATGACTTCTGCTTTGAGTTGACTTGGCGGGAATCCAAAGGCTGTTTCACACAGGAAGATCTTTGGCTTCACACCCAGTCGGTTGAATCAGCACATTAATCATATTGGAGCATCTTGTCATCAGGAAACATTGAAGAAAAACTTGCTCCGCCCGAAAATTGCTGCGGTCGTCTCCGCTCCATGGCAACTGTACTGTATGCATTCCACGCTCCGTCAACTGTTGCTGACTTACAGGCTTCTAAAGAAAGAGCGTGACAACCTCTGCAGCGTTAACCCGCTTAGTTAAGTTTATCTGGTGAGAACCATCTGAACAAATAAACTGAAAAGATATCTGTCAATGTAGTTGTCTTTTCTAACCGAACTGCAGCGCTTTCCTGTAAGAATGTAACCTTCATCTTTTACAGGAATCTACCTCTCTATGTAAGGTTTTAGGGGTGTAAAGACACAGATATTGACATCTGGCAGTCAGTACTTACTCATACCTGTAAATAAAATGTGTGCTTTTACTCAGCTTTTCTTTCATGTGGTCTTAACTGTTCTTATCTGAGACGGCATTTTACAGGAAAGAGTGCAGAAGCATCCCACAGGCTTAGTTACAGTTAAAGGGAGGGCTATTTTTGACTTCTCCCACATACTGCAAAAAAATAGTTAAATTGTTGGGATCACAAGTTACTCAGCTGTGGGTGATTTCTTGGGACTTGGGTTTAGCCCTTGGTTACATTTTATCGGAGCGTATGACAATAAATGAAGTGAAAAAGCAAAACTATTTGCTACTATTATTATTGAGAGGCACATTATACATGTAATAGCTAGGGCTTTTTTAAATTTTTTTTAAATCTTTGCTTCTCATTTCCTTACTTGTCGTGCCAGTAAGTCCAATCAAATCCTAGGGTAATTTGCCTGCTCCACATGTGTGCAATATAGACCGGGTTAAATTGGAATCCAGCTTTGCGGCTGTCATGTAAACAGTGCTTTGCATTGCACCACACTGAATTGAATAATCCCACAGCCAGTTTGCATTGGAAACTTCTCTGGACCATCACAGGCCAGCGATGGTGTCTGATCCCCACATCCGGTCTTCTGATTTGTAAATTGCAGAGATGCAAAGTAAGGTCATCAGATAGTCAACAGATTTTTCTCCTGAACCCTCTGTTAAAACTACAAGGCCCTGTTTTAACGATCTAAGCGTACGGCGTGAAGCGCCTGGCGCAGGTGCATTTACTTTTCACTTTTGCTAGTTTGACGGCGGAAAAACGGGCCCGTGCGCCGGGCGCATGGTTCAAAAGGGTTGCACTTCGTGTCTTCATTAATTCATAGGTGTGTTTTGGGCGTAACATGCAATAAACCAATCAGAGTGTCATCTCCCATTCCCTTTAAAAACCAGGCGCGTTTGGACCTTGGTGCATTGCTATTATGATGGCGGTTTTGCTAAGCAGGAAGCAGAGATTTTCAGGAGAAGAAACCAATCTGCTCGTGCGTGAAGTGAAAGCGCGCGAGCAGATCATATCTTAATACTATTTCACATTGTAATATTTAGATTTTTTATCTTTTGCATGTTTGTGTGCTGCTGCGCGTCCCTGTGTGTGTGTGTGTGTGTGTGTGTGTGTGTGTGTGTGTGTGTGTGTGTGTGTGTGTGTGTGTGTGTGTGTGTGTGTGTGTAACAAGCATACAGTAGTGTGCACGAGCCTAGGCACATTTTACTAATGCGCTGTTAAATTAACAATGAGATGCTGCGCTATTGACTTTAGGTTTTTGTTGGTCGATGGCACCATCACTTCCCGCTGTCTCAAGCAATACGCCAAGAATGTACCTGAACACACCTCCCTGTAAGACCAGCACGCCCATGGGCGTAGGTGCATTTGCTATTTAAACGACGTGGGTGCTGGACGGGTCTTACAGTTTTTTTTTCCAACTGCTTACACACGTTTTCAAAACCGTCTCCTTTTTTTCAAAACTCTACGCAATTCCCAAAACTGCACACACAAAATGCTAAATGCCTCACATCTCCGTCGAAATGAAACCCTGCATTCAAAATGCCATAAACACATGTCAAAATGAAGCATTTGCATCAAACGGCAAACACGTTTTTCATAATAGTACATTTTTGGATATACCATGTACACACTGTTGTTCTAAATCTAAAGCTATTTTGTCTTTCATAGGCTTATATATCTACATTTTGCACTTTGTGCAAAACAAAGTCTGATTGATTTGTAATGCGTTCTGAGCCCTCTGCTGTACGCACTGTACACCCATGACTGTTCTCCAACCCATCAGTCCAACCACATAATAAAATATATGCCGATGACATAGGAGTGTGTGTGTGCACCCTGGTAAATAATTGTAGCATTTTGATTGGTTGTGTTTAGAAAGTCACTTCCTGTTAGATGTTTGTGTCTTAGGTAGAGAATTGTGTGTAACGTTTTGAAAAAAGTGTTTTATGCAATGGAAAACTGAGTGAAAGGCTGAGAAATAGTTTCTGGTTTTGGAGATTTTTCTGTGTAGTTTTGCACTTTGAGTGAAAGGTTTCAAAAATCGTGTGACATTTTGTGTAAGCAGTTGGAAAAAACTGTAAATTAGCAAAGACACTTGGGTCGGGCTTTGCGCTGCGCCAGGTGCAATATAGGGCCTATAGACTGTATATTAAGATGGCGGATGCTTCGCCACTTCCACTGTACAAAAAGGTAGCCAAATATCCTGCCACCTTGTGTCTGGAAAAGTCATTTGGAGCTAAAGTTCGTGCAGTAGTGATTATGCGGTAAAGTGGTTCCGCATGACTTAATCGCGAGGACAATCAAGACGTTTCAGCCCCTTGTTTATAACATCAAATTACTAATTAAATGGACTGCATTTATATAGTTTTTTTTTTTTTCTGGTCTTCACGACTACTCAAAGCATTTTTCGCATAGTCAGTCACACGTACATACACCGGAGGCCGAGGCTGCCATACAAAGTGCTACCTGCTCATCAGATAAACGTTCACACACATTCACACACCGACAGCACAGCATCTAGAGCAATTTGGGGTTCAGCGTCTCGCCCACTTAGACAGGGATCGAACCATCGACCTTTCAATTGGTACGAACTGGACTCCCACTCTACCAGCTGAGCCTCAGCCGCCCTTACAACCAACATTATCAGGAAAATGAACACTTGAACAAGAGTTACCTTAAATGACAGAAACTATCTTTGAGAAAGTTTTGATGTGTACTTTGATTTTTTGTTTTGTTTGGCCCATGTCACATCCTCAGCCAGCCTCCAGGGGTAGATCTAGGTGTTTTGGCTTCACTTGTGGGGAGCTGTCATTTCATCAATCTTCTTTATTTTATTATTTTTTAGATTATTTTTTGGGGCATTTTAGCCTTTAATTCCACAGGACAGATGGAGACATGAAAGGGGAGAGAGAAGGGGGAATGACATGCAGCAACGGGCCGCAGGTTGGAGTCGAGGAGTACACCTCTATGTGCGCCTCCTCTACCTACGGAGCTAACCCGGCCAGACATTTCGTCCATCTTTGTATAGGCTACAGTCTATGGTTGAAACCCCAGGCCTGCCTGGCAATCGACACATATTGGAGTTGAAACATTTAGCTTTAATGTTATATCTCTTTAGTAGAAAAAAATATTACTCTAAAAAGTAAACTCCAGATTGCAAACCAAAGCCTCATTCTCTCCATATTATGTTATCAGAAGATTTAGTTTGAGTGAATCCACAGTTTGGACAGTAAAGCAAAGAAGCTTGCTCACAAACTCCCCTCATCCCTGTGATTATTTTCCACCTCGAAATAGGAACCATGAAATAGGACTCAGGCTCTCCTGATTAGTCCTCCTCAAAGGCCCTCTCTGTCTAGTAATAGGTTTATTTGATATAGCACCTTTCACAGACAGAATCACAAAGTGCTTCACATGATAAAAATGTGTAAATTATACTAGTAGATACTAGTAGCCTAGTAGATAGGCTAATGACGAAAAAAACGACGGTGGCTTGTAGGGGCGCCGTCATGTTCTGCCGGTTGTTGAAAAGTTTCTCTTTTGATCAGAGCACCCGCGTAAGGAATGTAGCAGAGCCTAAATATTTTAAATTGGCCTACTTAAAAAAAAAAGAAAGCAATCAGACGAAAAACCCAACTAAGTGACATGTTTTATTTGTTTCTCTATCAATCTCGTACACTCCTACACATGCAGGCAGACACACAACAAACAGTGCTATCTGTCTGAGAATATTAACTAATTATCAATCAATGTTGATCTATAATGAATAGGGTCGCAAAATTCCAGGAATTTTCAAAGTTGGAAACTTTCCATGGGAATTAATGGGAATAAGCGGGAATTAATGGGAATAAACTGGATATTTTATAATATTGCTTGTTATAATACTGTCTATAAGAGGGAACTTAAATGTAGTTGAAAAAAAACCATCTTGCAGCATAATCTTGGTTAAAACAACCTGATTTAATGCAACTTCAGTTGAATGTCCTCACTATATTCGTCAATGACATGCACACACGCAGTAAACAGCATAGGCTACTACATACATACAAACATTTAGTTTTTAAAATACGGGAGTTGGGGGTTAATATATAACCCATTGCTATTATTAACCTATGTGCGTTAATTGTATAGCCCACTAACCATAGTAAATCAAAATTGGAATGTTTCCAATATTCCCAAGCTAAACTTTCCATGGAAAGCCATATTAAAAATATCCAGTTTATTCCCATTAATTCCCATGAAAGTTTCCAAATTGGAATTTTTCTAAAGTTCCCCAGCTAAACTTTCCATTGCAGCCCTAATAATGAATAATGTCGGATGGATTACTATTCCTTATTGCATGGGTGATTTTCAGCACTTCATTTCAACTGATGTTTCACTAATTGCTTACTGTTAAACTGAAACTCCTACGTCTTTCAGCTCTTCCATTTTGAATTTGCTAATTCAGCTCCGTTTTAAGGATTTGTAATTCCACTGCACCACTTCTACTACAACTTCACAACATTTTCAGCAGCGAGCACACTTAAAGTTTCTTCAGAAATTCAGCCTTTTCTAGTCAGAGGAAACATGAAGTACGGTCTTCTCTCACGATTAAGATAAGAGAACAAAAGGATGCTTTTATGACTATGTTATGAGTAAAGGATTGTGAATTTGGAAGACACTGACTTGGCAGTGCCTCCTCTGCCTGTTTGACAAATATGTAGTTTAGACAAACTGGAATTCAAATGTTCTCACAAATAAGGTCATGGTTCAGTGAAAAAAGAAAAAGAGAGAGAGGACACACCTCCATATCAAACGCATCAGCGTCTGGCATCCTTGTAAATAAGGATGTAACGATATGAAAATTTAACCTCACTGTTATTGTAGCCAAAATGGTCACGGTTTTCGGTATTATTGCGGTATTTTTTAAAAGTGTGTTCAATGTGTTCAGAAAGCACTGATAGTCCTCAACAAGCTAAAATAGTTTCAACAACAACAGTGTCAACAGTGTTAATTATATTACAAAAATATAGGCAAAACCTTATAAAAAGTGCAACTTTTAACATGAAAGGAACAAGGGTTCAGCGTGTAAACAGCTTATTTGTCAGGAACATTTCCAGTAGTGCAGGTTTAAATTTTACAAATCCAAACATTCAAGCTCAGACATAAAGAAAGACCACTCATTATATACTTGTTTTCTTTATCATCAAAAGTGCACAATTTCCACACCATGGTAATCAACCGTGACAATAATATTTTAAATTAAAATGGTAATTGTTATTGAAGATGGAAATCCTTTCAAAAACGTTTCAGCTATCTGATTGTTTGATTGCTAACGTTTTAGCTATCTATGAATGACTACGTTTACAATCTGTCAATTTTTGGGTTATGGTCGGGTTAATGTTACTATTCGGGTTTCTGAAACATTCGGAATAACCAGTTTACATGCGTGAGCAGAGAGAGTTACTCCTGTATACATGGAATTTGTAATCAATTGGCAATATCCCGATGTAAACGACGACGCACGGTTAGCGTCTGGACGTACGGACAACCTTAAGACGCAATAACTTTTCGGTCACCTTTTTATAAATCTCACTATCTCGGTACTTTCTGCTGTCAACAAAAGATATTATATTCATGGTTTTCACCACACTAATAAAGAAATTGGTTTCCTTCTCGCTCCAAAAGTGTGGTGCTGTGCTGCGTCTCGCCATGTTTACCTCTACTTCTTGTTTACTTCCGGTATACTGCTCGCAGGTTTTCTGCATTGACATATATATATATATATATATATATGTGTCAATGCAGAAAACCTGCATATATATAAAACTATGTTTTCTAGCGCATACAAGAAGTTCCTCTACTCAAAAGTTTTTGCCGGTGTTTACATGGCCTGTGCGCGACTGGGTTATTGCTAATATTCCGGTTTTGAACGGGTTATTGGCTGCATGTAAATGTAGTCATTGTTTGATTGCTAACGTTGGCTCAAGACACCATTCAAGTGACAGCCTTTGTTGTGTTTGATTGCTAACTTGTAGCTTGCAGTGAACGAACTCGGTTATGTAGGTCCATTTTTATTGTATTGACATTACAGAAGTCTCTCGTTCAGCAGGTTCTTGTAGGCTACTTCAGCCTCTGATCTAGAACTGAGAAATGTGATGCCTTACGCTAAATAATAAATTACTGCTATGTCGCAAAGTGACGCATGCGCAACTCGCATCTGCATTTATTTTTAGTCGTGTCTGCCCAGCCCAGCCAGGCTTTTCTCAGCACTGCCGTGGCAGCTGTCACCGTCTAAAGGGTTGTTTAGAGCGGCCACTGCTGTTGTTGCCCATTGCAAAATTATGTTTTATTGATGCAATATTTGGCATGTCAATATTTCAGCCACTACTCAACCCTAATGTCAAGAGAATTTTTTGTTAACAGTGGTACCTTTTTAATTGGATACTGGTCATAAGGTTTGCTCTTTGCCAAAGTAAAGGAAGGTCTCTGGTTGATGCTGTTTGGTTTTGGGCTGATAGCATTGGTGACTCTGGTAATGAAATTACCACCTAGATATAGTGTCTGTTTGCCAACGTAGACCTGGATTTACAGCCTGGAAAGATAAACAGAATGCAGTCGATTAACGCCAGCACGTGTATGTTACACACAAACACACACTCACACACACACACACACACACACACACACACACACACACACACACGTCCCACACGTCCCATTCGCGCCTGACATTAGTTGCAAGCTCCTTGAGACTGTGACCTTTTCTGTCGCGAGTTGATAGGTCCACTAATCTTTCCAAGTTTGAGCTGCTGTAGGTCCCCGCTCTTGGGTCATCGGGCTAAGTGACAAGCCATAGGTTGATGGAAAATCCATAGTGTTATTGCCATACATTACTTTTATTTGATTGGGCCTGTAGTGAGCATAATGCAACGGCAAGCCAGGGTGGGGTGCTGGTGAAGTAGCAGGGCTCTGTTCGGGTCCAAGGACCATTTGTCGCTCCTCCCATCACCGAGTGACATTGATGTATGTTCCCTGCCTATATCCATAGGCCCGGCCCTGTGAGTGCTTGTGAGTGCTGTATATCACCCTGCCGTATTGATTTTTCCATTAGAGGTCAGCCACCCTAAACACCTCTGACAGGGCGCTCACAAACACCTTGCTATGCTTAAGAGGGAACGTAAAAGCCACATGAGGTCACGCGAGTCTGGATGGAATAGTTTGCAGTTAGGAGGGGCAAATCACAGGGTTTTATCACAATGGGATATGATATAGATTCTTTGGACGATATGATATTTGCTGATATCTGTAAGCCACCATGCAATTTCGATTCAATTCAGGGGTGATGAGGTGATAGGCCCATTTAACAGTTACATTTAGCAATCAAAAAAAGCAACTAAAACAGGATTTGACAATTTTATTACTGAGCTCCTTCAGACATTTAAATTAAAAACAACCTTTTTTTTTATGAAAAGAATAAATATAAAGTGGGAATATAAAATAAAGGGGCATCTTACAGGCGATACTGTATGTATCTGTATTTTCACTTTGCATCGATCATATTGGATCGTGGATCATCGATCGAGTCGAGTCGATAAAAGTGAATCTTACCACCAATTTTACCACTTTCACTTTATAAACAGTAACCACCCATTTGTATTAATTACAGAACATGCATGCAACTGCTTTTTTTTCCTTCCCTATAACAGCCTGTTTGTCTTTCCCACATTCTGATAAGCCACCCCGACATATATACGCCTGCAGCAATGGAGTTGTTGTTGGTATAGTGAGTGATGTTTCAGAACAAGCGCTGACGCATGAGCATCTGTAACACCCGGCTGTACATACATACTGTGCTGCAGGCACATCCCTGATGGTAAATGAAGAGGGCGCCGCGTTATGCTTGTGGAACAAGCCCACTAAGTGCCTTCTGCCTACATTAGCAAGGCACTTTGTCCTGTGTAAATATAGTATTGTGTCAAAGAGTTGAGTTAGGAAGAATTGTTGCGAGGCCCAGGCGCCGCGCTCCTTTTAGGTCTTCGCGCTCGACTGAATAATTCAACTCAAGGTTTGCTTATTGTGAGCAAATACTGGGCTTACTGTAGTGTTGTTACAGCTGTTTAGGGCGCACTTGCACGGAAAACGTGGAACTGCTTGTCTCTTTCCCCTCCTTTTTCACCTGTGTTTTCTTCCCTCTCTCTTCCCTTACAGACCGTACAGACACACAAGCCTCACTTCTTGGCAGTGCACTGCCAGGAGGTGGGTGGGAAGAATTATGAGGCATCCATGTCACACGTGGATAGTTTTGTCAAGTAAGTGTTCATGGTGTGGTCATTTGCCTAACTGTTTTGAGTGTAATGGTTAAAGTGGCTATGTAAGTAACTTTTCGTCTGTTGATTCTACCGTTCTAGTGTTTTTACCACGCCTGCTGTCGTAAAGCTCTTTTCTTTACGGGAGCTGTATTGCCCCCACTGTACATTACCGAGTTAGCGTTACGGAGAGGCCATAAAGTCGCGATGAACGCTTTGCTCAGAGAGAAAATCTACGTTCCAGATGCATCGTTAGGGCTGAGCGATATGGAGAAAATCAGATACCACGACATTCTTGACCACATATATTGATATTGCGACGATATTGTAGGGTTGACCTTTTTTTTTTTTTTTTTTTACACTGAGATTTTAGACAAACAATGCGGTAAACGGTTTCAAGTGATACTGACTATGTTTACATGCATGCACAAAAATAGTGTGATGTTAAAACAAATTTGCAATTCTTCAAATGATATTCCTTCAAAATGTTTAAAATTTTTTTGTGAGAAAATGGAGTTAGTATGTTATTGTTATTTTCAATTTAGACAACGTATATCACGATATCTTGATATATGACTCCATCATGATACGATTCCATTGGAAGATGATATATTATCATATTGAATTATCGCCCTGCCCTATGCATTGTTGCATACTTAGCCTGGATGTATCGTGAGCTCAACCAGACAACATTATCACTGTCACTGGGTCACGAGCCAACGCATTAAGAGTTTGCTGTAGCAACCAACTTTATAATAACTTAGATTAATGTAGCGCATTTCATAAAACCCACGGACGCTTTACACAAGTACAGGGGGACAAGGAGAAGAAGTAATGTTGGCTACTGACGTCCAACCACATCATGCACTGTTAAGTTATTTTATTATTGAAATAGACATATTACATACTCGAGGTATCATTTACAATCCCGTAATTGTCTCCATCTGTTGATAGGCCGACTGACCGTGACTCGCGTTTTCGCCTGTTGTCTTTCACTTTCCCTTTTAGCTTTTAGGTGTTCTTTGTTTAATTTCCTTCTTTTCTGTGATGGTCCTGCCCCAGTATCAGCCATAACTACAAAAGATAACTTCTAAAATAACATTAAAATACAATTAGGCCTGGCCTCAGATACGCTAACACAGGCTTTCCCGGTGTTCAGCCGAAATCTGTGACCCATCAGAACGTGATACTGTAGCACCGTCTACCTGCCGCAAATCATTCTTTGACTACGTGGGAAAAATCGAACCCGGGCAACGGCACTAATACAAAAAAAAAAAAAAAATCAAAAAATAGCACTCTTTTCTCTGTTAGTCTCGTTTGCTGTTACAGGTCATTTAAGACCATTATATGAAAAATGACAGAGTTTCAGAAACACTAAAAGGTTACATATAGTCACTTTAAGCGGAGCAGTTTCTATGATAAGGAAACACCCCCTTGATGTGGAACATGCAGGAGTAGTCTGTTTTTTAACTGGCGGACTACTCCCCCCACTGGTCGCATCACAGCTGTACGTCAGCAGAGCAAAATATGTTTTCTTTCACATTTTTTTAAAATGTGGTTTAACTGGAAGAAAACCAAGGTGCTTTTGGATTTGACTGACGTTTCCTGATCTCTCTGTGTGTGTGTGTGTGTGTGTGTGTGTGTGTGTGTGTGTGTGTGTGTGTGTGTGTGTGTGTGTGTGTGTGTGTGTGTGTGTGTGTGTGTGTGTGTGTGTGTGTGTGTGTGTGTGTGTGTGTGTGTGTGTGTGTGTGTGTTCTGTCCCTCAGAGAGCTGCTGTCCAGTGATGCCATGAAGGAGTACAACAGAGCCCGCGTCTACCTCGATGAGAACTACAAATCCCAGGAGCATTTCACAGTAAGTGCTGTTTGATGCTCCAAATGGTGCATTCACATTCTATGGGAAAGTACACACAAACTCTCGGAATCCAAGCGTACATGTGCGGAATTGGGGATGAATCACAGGCTCAACAGTGATTTCATTCAATTTGATTTTTCAAGTCTGCAATTCGGTTCTAGATTGGTTTCCTTCTTTGTAAATAAAATTTAGAATAACATGAGAACAAAACAAAAAAAAAACATTATTGTCCTAGAAGGTGGAAACAGATGGCATGAATATGTATTAAACCTTGTTCTAAAATAAGAAGCGAAAGTCAAGTTTTTATTGTTACACTATTAAGTCTTGACAGACTCCCATTTCTCTGAATTCTGAACCATGTAGGCTAACTTCTCAGCTAACATCACATGAGTCATTTTGCAATCACAGCTCTGTTAAGACATTTGGTATGAAACATTCGAAAGAATACGAGTAGTGCACGAAGGAATCTACAGACAGCAGCCAAAATGCAGCAACTTCAGGTACGGCAAAGGAAGGACAGAAAAGGACAAACATACACTGCTGTGGACGTTGTTCACTTCATGAAAGTGTTTACTGTGTTAATGGACTGAGGATGGGAGGAGGATTTGGATTCAGTAGTCGGGCCAAACCCCAAAAATCTGGATTCGGTGCATCCCTAGTGCACATAGAGGCATTGATTGGAGTCAATTTTCGTGAACTCAAAACTAAAATTCCATCTTATATACCTATAACACTATACAGTAGTGTACCATTGCCTGACACTTTTCCCTCAGTATGTAGTGACAGCAGATGGCCACAAGATGACAGCAGATACTTGCTGTCAGAGCTTAGGCTACAACTTTTCAAATGTTTGAGACTGCTTCTTTAATGGTGATCAGGATGTATTAGCAACTCATGGATTCCTTAGCATGAACTTTAGTTTCTTTACAGTGTAAATACACTACAGTTAATTATTACATAGCTGGATACACAGGCTAAACACACCTTAGCCTAAGTAATACAACTAAAAGTCAACGCAAATATTGGAATTGGTCCATTTTCGTTGCGAAAGTATCCGGTCCAAGAATGGGATAACATGTCCTCTGAAAGATGCATTTTATTATGCTATCATCTTCATATATTTATATATAAGTTTCCTGTTTAACTCACACGTCATAATACTAACACGGGGGTGGAAAACTCAATTTCAGTAAGGGCCACACTGAAAAGTGAAAATCACATCAAGGGCCAGACATGTGTAGTTTATTGACATGCTTTTATTTATTTAATCAGAAAAGTCAAATATCTTTGACTGTATTATTGCTTGTCTCATATAGTCTTCTCATTTACAGTTTGGTCGACATAAAGCTCTAAAAAAAGTCAGCAGAAAAGTCCTTTAGCCATCGTAGGGTTTAGTAAAAACAATGAGTACATTTTTAATAGCAGCCACCACACCGCCGACTCACAACAACCTGTTTCACAGCCTAAATCTGCACACTCACCGGTTCTCTTGGGAATGGTTGCGTCTCAAAGTCATAGGGCTGGGCGAAATAACGATATTATATCGATATATCGTGATATGAGACTAGATAATGTCTGGTTTTAAAGGCTGCATTACAGTAAAGTGATGTACTTTTCTGAACTTAACCAGACTGTTCTAGCTGTTCTATTATTTCCCCACTTAGACATTGTGTCCACATTACTGAGGATTATTTATTATTTATCTAAAATCAAAGTGTGAAGATATTTTGTTAAAGCACCAATTTTCAACCCTAGAATATCGCCGCAATATTGATATCTAGGTATTTGGTCAAGAATATTGTGAGATCTTATTGTCTCCCTATCGCCCAGCCCTAAAAAGAGTGTTTCCGATTCATTGTAAACCTAAATTGATATGCAGGGTCGGATCAGAATTTGTGAAGGGCCGGATTCGGCCCCCCTGGCCTTGAGTTTGACACGTGTAGATTGATTGATTGATTGAGTGATTGATTTTATTTGACCACTTAAATATAAAATATGAACCAGTACTCTGTGTCATACATTGAAAATACATAAATAGTCAGGGATGACCCAATAAAGCCCAAAGACTTAGTTCCATTGTGGTCCCTAATAAGGGCAGGGGGAGAGGACAAGTGGCAGCAGATCACACATCAATCATTCGTCATACATTAAACAAATACATCCATGTTATACACAAAAGAAAAGAAAAACAAATCAATCAATCAAACTAACATCTTTGGATATCATTTTGCTATGTATGGAATTAGAAGCTTAAATCTTGGTCATTGACTCAATCGCTCATTCAGCCTACTTGTTCCTCAGCTGAATCGATGTTTGGTATATTGGCCTCTTGGTGGAGCCAGATACTCAGACCTAACAGCAGCAGCAGAGGTCTTCAGCTCTGTGTTCTGTAACCATCAACGGTGCTTCATGAGGAAACGTGCTTTTAAAAGTGCAGTTTGATGTCTGATGCTTAGTTGACTACAGGTATATCATATGATCATCTCTGCATTCCCTGGAGATTAGGTGGCAAGAAAAAAACCCTATAGACTATAGAATAACATATTGAGATGTGGACTGCGGTGCCAGTTTGTCTGCGATCACGGAGTTTGTTTGTGTGTGTGTGTGTGTGTGTTTGGTTCTCCTCCATGATTTTCGGCGCTATCGCCACGCTACACCGCACCTCCACAAAACGCTCATAAATCACTGCAACCACCGAGTCACATTTGCTCTTTTCGAAAAAATATTACAAACATTGGCCTTTAGAAAATATAATTATCTGCCATTTCCTATAAGTGCCGCTAATATGCCGGCATTATGAGCTATTTATTCAATGGTGTTTGTCTATGGATTAACCTTTTTGTTGTATTTTCATTTTTCATCAAACAGAGATGACACTTTGTGCTTCTCTTTGTGAATCAGTCAGTGGAAAAAAAAAAAAAGAAACATCTGATGCGCTTCCAATGATGTTGATATTGAAATCCCGGCAACAGTAAATATGAATAGACTCTTCAGTCTTTCTCACTCAGGGCTTGCCATTTAGCTTTGATGACGACACCCATGTTTGTTTTCTCAATCTTCGATTCCTGCCCGTGCTCCGGGGATAATTGTTTGTTGTCTGCCCCGCCGCCTGTCAATTTTCAGATAATGTAAGTGGGAACACTTTCCCCGGGCCCAGAGCTGCTACTTTGTACGAGTGTGTGTGTGTGTGTGTGTGTGTGTGTGTGTGTGTGTGTGTGTGTTGTGTTTTTGTATGCAGTTATGTGCGTGTAGTTTCTTTGGAAGTAGACGAGTGAATGTTTTGGCTGAGTGGGGAGTGTAGTAATGTTGCGAGTGTATGGTAAAGGCCAGAGATTGTTTACATGCATGCCCAGTGTGAGAGCGTGTTTGAACTGCATCTCCGTGTGAGTGAAAGAGAGGAATGTGATTGATAAATGAATGTGTGAAATTCTGTTACGAGAAAAAGACCCTTTTTTACTTTTTTTTATTTATTTTTTTGCAACTGTGATTGGAGCTGAAAAAAAAATGAATCAATGAGACGATCGACACAAACTGCAACTCATTTTTCTTTTTAAGCAAAAGTGCCATCAGATTCACTGGATCCACCTTCTCAGATGTGAGTTTCTGCTGGTGTTCTTAGTCTACGATAGTACGTTGAATCAATTTGGGTTTTTTGGAGCGTTAATTGGACAACGCAAGCAATTTGAATATGTGAATTTGGACATTTCTGACCGTCATTGTATGCACAAATAGATGAATTGAGAAAATATTCAGCGTACAATTGGCAATGCAAATAATCATTAGTTAACTGTGCTTACATCTGAAGAAATTATTAAAAAAACACAACTTAAATATCTATTTAAGATATTTCTATTTAAGAGGTCCAGGCTCGAACCCTGGACCTCTGCGTCAAGGCATAAGCCTCTCAGCATATGTGCGCCTGCTCTACCCACAGAACTAACCCGGCCACCCTTTTTTTGGTTTGAAAATTCTAGATCCAGCTGAAATGAAAATGGTTATTTAGTCAGAAAAAGTGGACCTGAAATGAACCTTTTGTGTTATTTGTTGAGCAAAAACAGTTCATTGTTTGTAAAAAAAAATCAGATTGATGTCCCCCCCAAAATCCAACCTGCTGATAAATGCAGCGTAGAGGCGAGAGGAAAGCTGTAGCCTTGTCTGTTTACTGCATCTTAATTCCTCTAAATGACACTGTAATAATTGCCCTGATGTTAAAATGCTACATGTAACGCCTCGGTGCTGAATCTGAACAATGAGAAGTCCTGGCGAGCTGGAGCTGCTCTCCCCTCCCAAAGGAAGGCGGCAGTGCTGGGGAAGAGCTTGACTGACACGTCCCCCCTACAGCTGAGCCCGGGCCTGGTCTTTTACAGCCCTGTTAAGGTATACAGCAGGTAAAATGTCAATTAGGAAGGCCCGCCCTGATAACTCAACTCCCAATCCACTCGTTCTTGGCCATTAATATTTATGGTGGGCCTGGCCCTGGAGCTGCAGCCCATGTCATGTGGAATGATGTTACAGCTTCCTGACACACACACACACACACACACACAGACTCGTACTCTGGTGTCTGTACGGCTTAACGGAAACGCCGGCCAAACCCGCCACGCACAAACACACACATCCACCACTGTCACACAGTCTAATCAAGCTATCCACATACACGGACAGTGACACACAGCGGCGCACACACACACTGCCTTCTCAGCCCTCAGTTGTTCCAGGGCATTTTAATGGGAAATTAAAGGCATCCCTCATGTCTGTGGTCTGCAGGACAGGAATGAGAGCAGCGACAGAGGATAAATCAGGCTCTGTGGCTTGACAGGACACCGCTGTCTCCTTTTACCCTGTGGTTGTGCGTATGTGTGTGTGTGTGTATATATGTGTGTCTGTGTGTTTGTACCTACTTCACTTCCTGAGATAGTGTTCTAGTATGCAAGCAGTCCGTCTGAGCAATTTGTGTCATGGATCTAAAACACTCGTACTGAAAGTTCAAAGTAAGCCGTCTTCAGTCTTTGATTTCGTCATCATGGGAACAGTGTCTTATGATCGAGCGTATACAAACTGCAAATGGTAAAAGACTTCTGATGAAAAGCCACGGTCTAGCGTAGGGCTGCACAACATGAGGAGAATGTGCGATAACGATATTACTTGCAATTGATAAAGAGATATTAAAGTGCACTTCGTTCTGCCTTTCTGCTGCTTTCAGTATTCTGCTACAGACAACTTGCTCGTGGAATTTAAAATAAATGAAAGGAAATCATTTCCAACATTCTTTTATTAAACAAATTGAACGTTGAATTGAATACAAAAGGCACCACTGTAGTTTTCTACTGATATTTCCTTTCAACTAACCCAAAAGAAATCTCTGAGTGCCTTTCGCGATATGTCGCAGCCTTTTGCGATGTGTTTATTGCGCCAGTTGTTATCGTGGTGACGATAAAAAACAATATGTTGTGCAGCCACAGTCTAACGTCAATACCAACTTGGAAAAAAAGTTTAGATCCCCTCACCTAGGCTTTGTCAGCAGTAAACAATAAGTAAACAATCACATGAAATATCAAATAATTTGAGAAAAAGGAAAATAGAGAAGAGCAGATGAACCAAAAGCAGCAGAAAAACTAAGCAAAATCCTATAAGATAAAAATAGAAATGTGTTTTATAAATATGGATGATGCACAAAGACTGAGTTGGCTGTTCACATATGAAACATTTAAATTAGCAAGTTCTTTGGAGAAAGCCATGGAGATGAGGGTAACAAAAAGCTCTTCATCAGGATACACTTTAGACTTGTAGTGCTTACATTCTTTCTTCTGCTATTTGAGTACAATTTATCCCATAATTTTTCCCATAAAAAATGTTATTTGAAAAGATACAGGAGCTTATATAAAATATATATATATATATATATATATATATATATATTGGAACTGATGTTTTCCTCTGTGTGATTTGTATTCTTGTTACCAGTAGATTTTTGTTGATGCTTGATACGTGCCTTGTGTTCCCATGTGGGATGAGCCAAACATTTGGCGTAACACAGAAATGAAACTAAAAACATAAAAACAATACTGAATCAAATAAAAGTACTTAATGAGAATCCTCAACTGAATATTTGTTAAAGGCAAAATGTGTGTCAAACTATTCTGAATGAAGTATTGAGTATAGTGGTGCTGCAGAGACGTCCCAGCCTACAAATCGTATCCTACAGACTAAAGAAAAAAATCAGATCCTCGCATTAATCCCACTGTAATCATTTTTAATTTTAATAATTTTCAATAAAAATGAGGATAATGGTACAAAAATGATCATTCCCTACAATACCGTGAATCATTTCGCAATTGCAATATCAGTCAAAATAATCGCAACTAGATATTGTCCTCATATCGTGCAGCCCTAAAAGACACCAAGTATAGTGTGTAGACTAACAGCAGTAACAGATCCATGCAGGTTAAGCAAATGCTGCAGACAAAAAGGCTTTATCGAGACTGACTTTAAGTAGCTGGTTAGTCAGGTTCGGTTGGTAGGAAACGTACACGTCTCCCATCGTAAACTTCAGGCTTTCGACAAAATGATCACCAGCGGCAGCAGCAGCAGCAGCAGCAGCAGCAGCTAAATACCTAATCTTTGCTTTTCCTGCCCAAGCTGCTGTCTGATCTGTGGTCAGTAGAGCGGCCCTGTCAGGAGCTGCCAGCAGCCCTGCCTCACTCTGCCTCCAGAGGTGAGTCCTTAACTCTCCTCCAGGCAGCGTGCTGTAATGCAATCATCAGTACCGCTCTGCTCGGCCAGGAATTTATGAACACTTAGTGTCCCTCTGTGCTGACAGGGCCTCAGCTGGAGTGTGTTTACGGTATTGCCCAGAAATGCGTGTCACTCGCATTTATCGCCTCTTTTCTTTTTTTTTTTTAACTGCATCCTATATCACCCCCCCTGTTCCATCTTTTTTTTTTTTTTTTAATGATGAAACAAAACCAGGTTGCATATAGAGATTATATACTTTCCAGAGAAAGTGGGGTCAAAGAGGAGGGGTCTCTGTGTTCAGTCTGTTGGTTTTACACACAGAGGTTAACTAGCAGAAGCAGCCCTCCTCCTCCCTCCCTCCCTTCCTCCATCGCTCCCCCCTCCACCTCTCAGCTCTGTGTTTAAAAAGGCCGCAGCAGCCCTATAAGCAGGTTAAAATATTGCAAACTAAATCTATGAGAGCTCTTATTTCAATATGGTGAGAAGTACGGCACCGACTGAGGCCACTTGAATGGAGTAGATGTCAGCACAGTAATATGGCCGGGCCATAACTCTCCGCGGCCATCACTCATACTCTCAGGGCAGACATAAGCACACACACACACACACACACACACACACACACACACACACACACACACACACACACACACACACACACACACACACACACACACACACACACTCACACGCGACTCACACGCACGCACACGCGCTCAGGACATGGGGTTGAGCAACAATCAATGAATCTGCCATCAGACGTGAGTTATGAGGTAGAGAGAGTGGGCATTCCCTGTGTGAAAATATTTTGACTGAAAATGTAGATATAATTAATAGATTGTGTAAAGAGATGGAGAAATTGATGTATTTATTACAAGGAGTCAAATCTGGGTGAAGTGAGCCTTTTGCCCTCCTGGATCCTCGCTGCACTGAGCACGGGCTGCTTTCATATACACCTCGACGCCCACAAACACACACCAAGCCTCTGCTCATAAACAGCGCTGTGATGGAGTGCTTATAAGAGTGTGTGTGTCTGTGTGTGGGATCAAGGCAAGGGGTTGTGTTGGAGGTGGTGGTGTCCTGTGTTAGAGGGTGGGATTTTGTGGTTGTGTGTGTGTGCGCGTGGGTGGTGGGGTGGGGGTCTCCAGCCACAGATAATGATGTGATTCCAGCATGAGGCGGGCCTGGTGTACCTTGCCACCGTCCATTATGATGTGCGGCCCCCAGCCACCGAGGGGGCAGAGTGAAGGTGAGCCTGTCATATCGATCTTTTTAGTGCTAAAATATGAGCCACTTTACTCTGCTCCCCGGCGCAGTGATGTGAAAAATAATAACTCGGACCCAAATTAAAAATATTGATCGCTTAGGAGGTGTTGAGAGCAAATAAACACCCTCTGAAGGATTTTTATCCCTCCCCCCCACCACCACCCCCGATTACCCTCCACCCTCCTCCGTGTTGTCCCTCCCCGCCCAGTGAAAGGGGCCGGGTCAGGGATGCTGGCTAGCTGAACTGCTAGAATATCACACCGTCTTGTTGCTCACTAGTCTCCATAATAACCACTGACCAGGCTCTTGATGCTCTTTATTGTTCCCAGACCCAGATCAACAAGCAACCATCTCTTTCAGCTACTCCCTAACACTGATTGATTGGGTTTTGACTCCATAATCTCGGCCCCCCCCCCCCCCCCTCCACCACCACCACCACCACCACGGTCATAATTTTTTTGCACATCCGAGCTTGACTTTTTTATTCCTTCCCGCTGTAACGGATGAGCTGACACTGGGCCATCAAACGGGTGGGAAAACAATTGCCACAAGGTTAATTTTATTGCCTGCTCCATGCATTTGTGAGCAGGCGGGAGGTGTCCTCTGCCCGGGTCCTGATGAATGGCCGCGCCGAGCAGGCAGGAATGAAAATGAGAGGGGAGAGGCCAGGCACGGGGGAGCCGGAGTCCCGCCGCTCCCACCTGAAATTGAAATTTTTCTGACACGCTCAAAATTGGTATTCTGATATATAAGAGAGGTGATGTTCCATTTAGTTTGATGATGAAGGCCGTCATGTGTCCCAGTCAATTGCATTTTACGACACCCACTTTACCTCATACATCCCGAGAAGGTTAATACCCACACATCCTAAAACGGTGGATGTCAGATTGTCCAGAGTCTTTTGGAAAAATAAACTACTTATAGTGTATCTAAATGCTGGCGTAATACTTGGCTGTCCTGGTAGCAGCACTATTGATTGTCTACAAGGACGTTTGTTCGGTTTTGGGGCCAAGGCGAGATGAATAGATATTTGATGGAGCGTGGAGAGCGGGGCTGGACCAGCATCTGCGTCTCTCAGTGCTGTGTCAGTGGGGATGAGAGCCAGGCGTTGGGTGGGGGGGAATCACGTGCCGCCTGTTGACATCAGTGAGAGGCAAGCGGGGGCCGGAGCTGGCGATATCTCCCGTTCCCCACTTGAGCTGGGTCCTGCTGCTGAAAGCTCACCCCTCTCTGCTGGCTTCAGGCCCTCACGCTCTCTGTACACGTATGCCTTCGTAGCATTACTGATACAAGGCTATCTCGGGCCAGCACTTTGCCCATACGTATCGATTCTTCCTCCGCCACCGGGTATAGCAGCTTCATTTGCATGGCCCGGCTGACCCAGGCAGTCAGTGGCCATTATATTCCCATTAGCTAATCTCTCAGCTTTGATTTCCATAATCCTCTGTCTATTGAGAGCCCTCACAGCTCTCACAGTCCCACTCTCCAAGGAGAAAGAAAGACCCCCAATCTCCCCACCCCAGTCACTTTACTCTCCAAAACGCTGCACAGCAACATGCATCGCATACACACACATACATATGTAGATTTATACACTGAAATGATGCCCTATTATGCCACATTATTGTGTATGCGTTATTACCAGTGGTGTTAGTATTCAGTCCTTTTGTTTAAGTAACAAGTAGCCATTTCAGAGAAAAATTACAGAAGTATTTTCTACAAAATGTACTTTGGTACCAAAAGAAACAGTACTCATAATGCCGAATAGCTATATATTGTGTATTTGGATTATTATTATTAATGATGCATTTACGTGTAAGCATTTGAGGTTTAATGCTGTTCAAAATGGAGCTATTTTGAACTACTTTACATACTGCTGGGTGCTTAAATGTGCGACATTGCATTATACATAATAAAATGATTATATGTTTTGAGTGTAAAATCTGAATCTAAATACAGCTGGGTGGAGTAAAATGGTGTAATAAACTATGTCGTGACTAGTGTTCATAACGTGATTGTTGAAGTGTCAGAGAGGATTGTTAAAGGCTTCAGCAGTCTGGATTTTAGCACAAAACTGCCCCTGTGTATTACAATCCCTACACTGCGGCTCAGTAAGGAAACATCGGAAAGACAAAGAGGGAATTTTGTACTAAAAAAGATCGAAGACTGTGGATTTTGTCCCCCATCATTGACGTAGTAATCACGTCAGTAAAGGATTAGTTTTCAACATGGCGGCCGGGTCACAAAGTTTCTCATTTTACAGCTAAACAGTACATTAAAATATGTTTCTGAAAACATTTGAGACGAGAAACCGACAATACAGTAACAGAATCTTGATTCATATTTGAACGACTCCTCGGCTCTGATTGTTTTGTTTTTTTCGGGTGCGGTGAAATCTTAAAAATGCCATTAGGGGCATTAAGGAGGAGGCAGAGGAACGGTATTCTTCACAGATTATCTGTCTCACTGACAGTTTTACCAAATATGACAAAAAGATTACGTCTGAACCCTGGTGTCTCTTTAAAATGTCCGTCTTATTATCAAAATGAGCATCAAGACACATGATCATACGTCAACATTGACAAATACATGATTTGTTGAGCATGAATTCTTTTTTTCACTGATCCCTAAGAAACTGTCCTTTACAGCCCCAGCATAGTAATGAAAGAGGACTCAGGTCCTCTGTATGCCTACTAGATAAATAGAATTCTTCATTAATAGCAGTTTTAAGTCTTTAAAGAGATGCGAGAGCTAAATATTTAAGCGAGTGTGTGTGTGTGTGTGTGTGTGTGTGTGTGTGTGTGTGTGTGTGTGTGTGTGTGTGTGTGTGTGTGTGTGTGTGTGTGTGTGTGTGTGTGTGGGGGGACAACATTTAAACGGGCAGCATTGCTCTGTTTAACTGAGTTGAAGTGTCTATTACACTGTTAGTGTTTTTTTGTTCTCTCTCTCTTTTTCATGCATGTGTGTTTAACCCGCTACGCCCAAAACTAATCACTAATGCTAGCACTAACAAATGCCAATAGGATACAGCGATGTGGATCAGCTACCTACAGCTAACCCCCCCACACACACACACACACACACACACACACACACCTCCATCCCAGGGGCCACCAGCTCATCCTCTCCTAGAAGAGTGTGCCAGGCCAAATTGACCTTAATCACCCTCAGTAGAGTTCTCTTGGAGCGATTGCTTACATTGATCAAAGAGGACCTAGCACCTAGCGCTCACTCTCCACCCTTGACACACTCTCTCACACACACACACACACCACACACACTCCAAATGAGCTGATAATTAATAAGGGCTGGCTGTGCAAGCACCAGTAAACAGACAGCATGATGGATCGGACAGCTTGGATGCAAACCAATACAATGGCAAGCTCTGCTCCGGCCTCTGGGTGTCCTTTACCCTGCATGATCAGGCATGCATAGGAGCAGCCACCCTGCTAATTAAATACCCACAGGTGGCCCTTGTTTTCCAGCAGGGATGCCTTCTATCTGTCCACTATTGGCATGTATTTAATAATTCATGGGGGCTGGGGGCTGAGGACGGTGCTTAGGGTTTGTGCTGCACTGTGGCACACTGTTATAAAGTTCAGTTCGATTTCGGAGGTTTTATAGCTCACCACATAATGCCTAATGTAAATGAACTTGTTCAGTTTTAATGTTTCTAGACCAACCTCGTAAATGCTGGTCATTAGGGGTGGGAATCCGCAGCGGCCCCACGGTACGATATTATCACGATTTTAAACATATTGCGATATTCTGCGATATGTTGCAATTTATTACGTTTTTTTTCCCAACTTCAAATTATGTCCATTATGGCAGTTTTAAATGCAATTTATAGAATAAAAGATCAATACTTGACATCAGTGTGTGGCAATACTATGCTGTATTGATCCCTCCCCCCCAACTCCTAATCATGTAGGATAAATATATTAGTAATAATAAGAATTAAGACTATTGTTTTCATTCTTCTGAACAGGCAAACACACCAGTGTGGGACATTTGCTGTAGAGCTGCCAAATAACTACAGCTTGAGGCGATTTCCTCTAGCTGTCACTGAGGTGGTTCGACATGGGTGACAACAGAGCTGTCTGAGCCGAGCAGTGACTGACACATCCATGACCGATCTGTGCCGCTGTGCTAATGACTTCCTTTTAATCACTACACATCCTCTTGTTTTGTCACCACGTGCCTTGTTAGCTGCTAATTGTGAGATACGGGCCTATTCCACAGAGGGAAGTTCTGTTAGCTGCTTCACTAGACTTGAGTCCAGCCTTCTGAAATGGACTGCTCGTCACCAGTGACCGCTTATATAATCGTAGTGCGTTTTTAATTGTCATTTGGAATTGGTGTGTATCTCGGAGAGCATTGAGGAATATGAGGAAACAGAAAGTGGAAACTGCAGGTCTGATTCTTAATGATGTTAAGGCCCCGTCTCAGCAAGGCAACAGCTGGAGTAGGAAGTGTGGTTTTCTGGCCTCGCATTGGCTCCCCAACCGGTGTGATTGGGTGTAATTGGTGAATGTGGTCTAAGAGGAGTGGAGGGTCGCCGGCTAGGGGTTGTGAGCCTGTCATAATAACAACCAACAATGTGATCATTTCATTTCCTTTTCACTTACACTTTACCTCACTTCACATGAGCCAGGACACACACACACACAGACACAGACACACACACACACACACACACACACACACACACACACAGACACAGATACGGGGACAAGGTTAACGTTGGGCCCCATTTATTTCACTCTAACAATGACTCTAAATAGCCTTTCAAAAGCGGAGTGAGGAGGGAGACAAAAATAATTGAATCACACAATTACTGCTCGGCTTCATTCAATAGTTAAGTGCATTTTTATTGTGTAACGTTTCTTTTTTTTTCTTTTCTTTTTTTTTTCCCCCCATGCACCCTCTCCCACCCCCTCTATTTTTCCTGCCTCCCTCTGCAAGCGTTCTCTCCCTGCCACTTCTCATCTAATATGGCCATAATTGGGTTTGCTTGTACAAATCAGATTTAAGCAATTGGGTTATCCTCCTCTGAAATTGGAGAGGTCTCTGGGCTGGCATGGGTGGAGAGTTAATCTGCTTTTGTTAAGCCCTCCTTTTGGTGGCTGCGGCGGCTACATCGGGCTGTGCCAGTTAAAGCGTTTTACCTGTCACTGCGGACATGGCTCGTAATCCCCCCCCCTTTCAAAGAAAAAAAAAACAAAAAAAAAACTCCCCCACACACACATTATACACATCCAGCCACCATCTGCTTCTCCTCGTGCAAATAATGACATTTGAATCGAGCATTAACAGGCTTAATTACTTTAAAATTGTCATTTTAATTTACACTGATATAGTATTGATCACACAAGCAGAGATTAAGGCCCTCAGTGGAGCGGTTGATGTGGAATTAAACAGGGCCGGGTCCTCCTGGGGCCCGCCTGGCCTGTCCTGCCGCAGCCAGAAGAGGAATGACATCCTCCCCCTAATGAACTGGCAGCATGCGCAGACATGAATTTCAGGCCCCGCTGGAGAAGGAGGGAAATAATGGGGTTTGGGGAGCCATGGCGGGTTATTCATTCACTGCCATGCACCAATTCTCCTGTGATTCATCCCTAGGCCCCCAGACCCCCACTGCCTGTTTGCCTGCCACATTCAGCCCGCCTGACCTTTCTCCCGCCTAAGTGTGTGTGTGTGTGTGTGTGTATATATATATATATATATATATATATATATATATATATATATATATCCCCTCTCTCCTCTCTCCTCCGGGAGCACCTTGCCCCATACCCGGTATCCTGTACAGAAGGAGGAATGCCATTGACGGTGTGAGGGTGGAGAGGGAGCTGGGCTGAGGCACAGCGAGCCACCAGGCCCTAATCCAAACATCCCCCCCCACCACCCCCCCAGTGGTGGAAGTGCCGCTGCGTGATTCTCCCTCTCATCCTGGCTCTGCGGCCTGTCTGAAGAGGACAACGCTTTCCTGGGGAATTGATCTCCTCGCTCCAGCCCGGTGTCACGCACGGCTGGTTAATATCAGGGGAGAAATCGTTACATTAAATCCAAGCAATTTCTCCGCAGTTTGAAGAAAGCCTGTGGCTCCGGTGTGTAAGCGTTGTGCTGTGGAGTAATTATAGCAGTAAAAACAACCTCTTGACACCTGTCTCCGGTGAACACACTCAAACAATCACACTCCACACAAGTGCTTTTAATGACAGGCTCTTAGATTGAGGGCCATGATAAGAATAAAGCCAGGGCTGTGTGCCGACATAGGGAAGACGAATTTTCCGATTCATGAGCTGTGTCCGACATGACACATTTCTACTGAAAATCACTGCTCCACATTTTACTCACTTAAAGCACTTACTACATTACACGAAGACTAATTTTGTAAGACAATAGTTGCACCTGTGTGGATGGAGCAACTGTAAGTGATTAAAGTCTCGTCATGCTTGATTTATTGATGTATCGCAAGTCAAATATCGTATTAAAATATAATTTTCTTACTCAGATCTAGAAAAAAAAGACTATTTTTGTATACCTTGCCCTACAAATAACATAAGTTCAATGCTCTTTATCTAAGCCTCACTGTCGATGTCCTCACTATCGGTTTAATACTTCAGAACTGCAAACCAACACCTACCGTTAAGAATTTTCTGTAGCCAGAGTATAAATCTATATAAATATATTAGACAACTCACAGCTAGGGCTGGGCAATATGGAGAAAATCAAATATCACGATATTTCTTTACCATATACTTTGATATTGATATTGCAAAGATATTGTAGGGTTGACAATTATTGCTTTCCCAAAAATATTTACACAATGAGGTTTGTGATAAATAATCATCAGTAATGTGGATATAATGATTAAGTGGGTAAAGGCAAACAATAGAACAGCTGGAACAGTCTGGTAGGTTCAGAAGATGACATCACTTTACTGTAATGCTAAAGCTCGTAAAACCAGGAAAAGACGACTCTTAAGCCATTTACGTTATTACAATATCCAAAATCTAAGACGATATCTAGTCACATGTCACGATATCAATATACAATCGATATATTGCCCGGCCCTACTCACGGCAATCATGGTGGTAACTCTTATCAGCCTCCATATATTAAGGCAGTAATATGTTCTTGCATGCTCTCATCTTCATCTCTTACTTTCTTGTTGTTCTCCACTCTGAGCTGTCAGGAGCTTTAGAAATGATTTATGGAAACAGGTACACATCATGAAATCAGACAGTGATGGCTTGGTGGCAAAGTCAAAACAGAACTCAAGTCTATGCCTGTCCTTGAGCCAGTGGCCTACCACTGTTTACCCTAAAACAGCCCAAAGGTCCCCGAGCAGATTGAAAGTGGGTGGGATTGTTTGTGGGGTCGTCATTTGATTGCATTACCTACACCTGGATGCCACGAGGTTGGAGCCATCTTGACAATGAAGGCTAAACAACAACAACAAAACCGCTTCTATCTCTTGGCTGGCAACTCCCCATGACTGATATCAAGATGTCTTCAATACACGTAATGGACTTGGCAAGGCCCGAGGTGGCTGGGCTTGGGCCTTCTACTCCACTCTGTCATCCAATCACCTTATTCTAATGCTATTGCATTGTTTAGTCAACCAGCCGTCCATTTACATCAACCCATAACCACACAGTCACACCACCGAGGCACTTAATAGAATTAGCAGGCATTGTGCAGCACATTTTAAACACATAGACCATTTGAAACACACACACACACACACACACACACACACACACATTCAGTCACTCAACCTCCCTCTCTGGGCTGATGATCCCCACTTGCTGTCACAGTAATGGCATCACAAGCTCTCCATGCTACGCCTGCCTTTCCTCTGTAAACTGTCATAACTCTATACTCTGCCCACCGTGGGCAGTTTATTCACTTTAAATGTGTAGCCAATATTGTTGTCATGTTTATGTTATGTACTACATATTAATAGCTCATGAAGCACATTTGTTGCATTATTAAATCATTCTTCACTCGCTCCTCATTAGAAAATAGGAAGCCGAAGCTCTCGACTGAAACAGCCGGTTAATTATAGGGCTCATAATTTCCTAATCTGATTTTGGGGAATGTTTGCCAGTCTGTTGGGCTAGCCAGCATATAAATAGACAAACAAAAATGAAACTGTCCCATGGCTGGGGATTTACAGTCATATGCCCTCTCTTGCCCGTGACTGAATGTATTATTTAGCCATCTTTTCAAACAAATGAGTCTCATATGCTTCCCCTCTTGTGATTAACACAGAGCAATTTCATTCAAATAACTCAGAAATTGTCTTAAGGCCTCATTTTCTAATTTTATTAGATTTTGCATGTGTAAGTTTATTTGGAATGAGTCATCTGTGGGGTCAGGGGAAATGAGCAATCCCTTTGTCCCCTAGCCGCCACCCCCTGTTAAACTATTACCTATAAAAACAGCCGTACACTTGCAGCGAGAGGGTGTGTCCTGCCCGGTGTAATAACAAGGGCCTTCCTCCTTGTCCCATTCCTCGGCCGATTGATTTTTGTTAGGGAAATTAATGCAGTCGCTGGAAGGTTCTGGAGGTCAGAGGTAGACGGGCTTCAGCAGATGAGGGGCGGTGCTGTGCAAACGGAAAGGCAGCACGCCGCCGCGGGACCTCCAGAGTCTGCCTGATGAAACTTACTGTGGGTTTGTTCGAGGGCGGAGCACGCGATAGCTTTTGATGTATTGTCTCTGTGCTGTTTTATGCACACACCAAAATGCATCTGCTATGATTGACCAAGCAAATATGTATGCCCATTTATTGACTATACTCACTCGCCCCAGTGTTGCTTTGTTGCCCTTGTTGTACGTTCTTCTGTGTGTTGTCTTAATGGCAGAGAAACATTTACACTTTTAGGTAAAAGGGCAATTCATTTAAAACTTCACTTTAGAACATACTGTACCCAAGTGGTGCCTTGAGAGTTATGAAGCAAAGCATAACCCTATTTTAGTGAGTAATGCTTTCCAAGTGGGAACCAATCTAACACAAAGGGTGACCCAGTCAACAGGGTCCCTGCACAAGTTCAAGCCACAATGGCACCCTGTGTGCACCATGCTGTAGCTAATTTCCAGCTCATTAAAAAGCCCTCTAATTAGATTGGATGTTATGCTCTTTCTGTTAAATTCAAGCACTCAATTTTAACTGCCTAATTACATTTCTGAGAAGAGAAAAAAAAAACACACTTTCAAAGCACTCTTTTGCCAACTGGAAATGAAGCATTCCTCAGAATGCTAAGCTGCAGAGAACTCTGTATCTGTATCTTTGAGAGTTGAGGAGCATAAATCAGTGAAATTAGCTTATTTGTTGATATTGAGGATCTTAATAGAGGGATTTCAGCTGATGTAGCATTTTTTCTGGTGGCCTCATTGGAAGTCCAAAGTTTTTGGGCAAAAATAGGTTTCAACAACTGATTGACTGTCCTCCCAAATAGGATGCATGCCTATTCCCAACGTTCCCAAATTAGTTTCGGCAAAATGTATAGTGAAATGTGTAGTTGAATAGAAATGCTGCACTTAATTTTTGTAATGGATTCATGATTTATGTTGTTGATACCACTTGTGCTTGTGTCAAACTGTCCGCTGTAAAAAAAAAAAAAAAAAAAAAACTCTGTGATTTTGTATTATTTGGGAACAATTACCAAAAAAAGAAAAAAAGATTGCTCTGACCTGGCAATAGTTTCTAAATGGGAACATGACCGTTTTGGCCCCAAGCATGAAAGTTTGGGAAGTCAACAAACCAGAAACAAGTCAACAGAAATTCAGAAAGATCACATGTGATAAGTTTCTAAACTGTAAATTATATGTGTACTATATAGGTATGTGGTTTTCAACAAAAAAACAACAACTCCTAGCTTATTTAGTGTATCAAGTCAGCTAACTGCCGCTATCTTTTTTCAGACATTTTAGTTGCACTGCGTACTAGCTAACAAATCAAGTAGGAGCTAGCGTCAGTAGTGGGTTGTAGTCTTTTGACACCAGATGCATGCCGGAATGGCCTACTGGCTAGATTGTTAGCCAAAAAAAAACTAAAACCAGTTGCTAGCTAGCTGACTCTCAAGCTTTTTTTTTTTTTTTTTGGAAAGTAGTTAAGGGCGAGAGGCTGTTAGTGTGTCAGTACACACAACTTAAAGCTTTAGCGCGTAACTTTTTTAATTTTAGTGAACGTCCGTTACATTCAAGCCATTGCCAAATCAAGACTATCAGCTCCGCACAACTCTCACTGTTTTTCTCCGTATGGCTATGTTCAGAAGATTGTGTTGTCCGGTGACTTTCGCGTGCAGAAACTCGAGTAAACATAATTACCTCTTCTGAAAAGTTCATCATGTTTTTTAATCCTCTGTGTCCTCCTTGGCTACCATGGTGGCTCGGTAGCATGTAAGGCTTGTATCATGTGGATGCGCCGACACTGTTGCTGTCATTACTTAGAATTCCTCATGAGGGAGACAGAAACTACGCACTATAGCTTTAACAGCAAAACACTTGCTAAACCAGACAGTACACAAACAGTAATACAATAAAAGTAAAACCTATTTACCAAAACGTTAATGCAAGGGATTTTGTACGACTACAGTACATGTCTGATCCTTCTGTAAAAACTGTTTCAACTTGGGTTTGAAATGATCCTGTTTGTGACTCATCTTGAGTTCTGGTGGAAAGGAGTTCCACATATTGATTCACAGAACATTTATAAGCATTCTGTCCAGAAGAAGTTTTAAAGGTCCAATGTGTGGGAATTTCTCCCATCTAGCGTTGAAATCATACATTGCAGTCAACTCTCTCGCGCCACGCAGTTCAAAGTAGCCTACGTATTACAGCTACGGTAGCCTTCACGCTTCAAAAAGCCGGTCTGTTGTTCGTTTCAATATCCTTTTTTGTTTTTCTGGGTCAAAAGAAGACTCCTGTTCCTGAAATTTGGATTTTTAAATACGTGTGGTCCTCCACGTTTCCTTCTTCAAACTTGCCGGGGGCCGGGAGGCTACGAGACCCATTAGCAGCATTAGCAGCACCTGTGAGTTTATCATGTGACAGTGAAAACGCAAAAGGCAGAGCAGTATGTCCTGTATGTCACTTACCGGCTAACATATTTCAAGATCTGAAAAGTCTACCCCAGTTCATGCGAATGCAAACGTAAAATTTCAAAAGGAATACTTTGAATTGATGGTGGTGGTAAATATTAATGAAAAAGGACCAGTTTAACACCGATTTTGATAATGAACAACTAAACACGTTACACACTGGGCCTTTAAGAATAGCACTTTCACATAGAAGCATTGCTATAGTATTATTATGTAATTCACCTGCTACACCTCTCCTCAACAACATGTAGCCAACAGGTCAAAGGGGTAAGAAAGTCTGCTCAAGCTTGGTCGTAAATGTTTTTGCCCTTGCTCTGCTAAAGCTTCCTGGTGGCACCTGCAAAGCCAAAGTCATGTCTCGGATTGAGTCTGACTTGTTCTCAGATGTGACAGATGCACTGTACATTGTGTATTCTTCTCTACTGACATGTGACCTAATAATATACAATACAGTACCACCTGGTCATCTGGCGAGCACCCAAAGGGGCAACCCAGGAGCCTTGTTGCGGACCTGCATGGGCCCCTCCAAATCCTCTTTTCCTCCCACATTTCTGTGGGGTGTGATATTTACAGGAGAGCAGACGTGGGTTTGCTGCCACTCTTGCCCCTGGCACAGGACCTCTGCTCCCTCACATCTTAAAGCTGTCTTTTAAGAGGGGCCACGGGAGAGGCCGGATGCTGCGATTGTAGGGATAAAAAAGAAACATCTGCGTAAGAAAAGTCCTCCGTTGTTCGCCCTTTTTTTAAATTTATTATTATAATAATACAATAAGAGGGGGAAAAAAACCCATGACATAATTTCTTGTTATCTAAGAAGCTGAGGCTGCATTTACATTTGCTTTTCATGCAGCGTCCATGTGCTCTTAGGGGCGATGCACTGGAGTATAACTAAGCTAGCATGGAGGATATCCAACCATTTAAATCAAGCCTCTGGGAATTTTACATAACACATCATTGGCGAGCATTGGTTTTTACATAAAGACAAAGAAGGCCACAAAGAGCCACCGGACGGGCGTCTTAGCCTGAGACGAGCCGCTGCGTGTGTTTCTGCAGACTCCTCTAAAGCTTCACGGTCCTGTGGTCACTGTTGTGCTCCAAGAACGCCTCTGCTCATACCCAGACAGAACACAGACAGAAAGCTGCTTATTTCTTCTTTTTTTTTTTTTTTTTTATACATCCAGGGGGAAAAAATGATTTTCTGAACACAACCTCAAAACTGAACCCTGTCCTCTGATGGGGTGAGGTCTCAGCTTGATCTTCAGAGGCGCGCTCTCAAGCCTCTGGCCCCATGGAAATACTGTAAGACAGCCATCGATTGTCCCTGTGCCGCAGGAAGCTGTCATATATTATAGAGGTTTCACAAGATGGCTCATGATCTAGACGATGTTGCCTTCATTTAGGAAGAGTTGTGTTTGTACTAAGGGAGGAGGAAGGGCTCTTGATACAGAGATATGAGGACCTTCCTGATAAATTCTTCTCACAAGTCACAAAGTAATGCCACTAAGATGCAGCAAACTAATATATTTCATGATGGGGCTCTGCAATTGAGCTGTATCTCACTGGGCAGCCAAGGATGCCACTTTGTCATTACAAGGCCACATGAGCGGGCCACAAGGCAGCGTGGGACAGGGACAGAATCAAAGCCGCCTCTGGACAGAAGCTGACTGATTACTTTCCCAGCTGATCTCACAGCTCTGACAACCAGTGTCCTTAGGGAGAGTTGAGTTTGCCTAATACTCAAGATTTGACATCGAAAGTTGCTTATGTCACTGGTCACTTTGCCCCATGTTGACAGGTGTGTGTGCACATGTGCGTCACCTCTACAAATGTTTTCAAATGTTTTAAAAAAAAAGTGGCCATTAAAGGCACGTAAACAAGTTATGTATGTACAATAAAAAACTTTTTAATCTTCTTCACAGTCTTCATTCAACCACAGCGATCAGTTAAAATGATATTGCTTCCATTCTCCTTTTCAGCCTGTATGATCCTAATTTAATCAGTTCTTTCACAAATGAGGCCACATGAATAGGCACAATATTAAATCAGATAATAACATAGATTGATGAACAGTCCATGACAACATTAGCGGCCTTTCCAAAATGCAGACATGGAAAAAAAAAAAAAAAAGAAAAGAAAATCAATGAGCTCAAAGACCTGTCATTTGCATGGGCCTCTTCCCCTAATGGGAATACTTTTACAGGCGGGGAATTACAAGTTGAAATATTCTTTTTGATTATTGGACATCCATAGCCAAATATGATTTACATTAATGAGCATAAGTATATTAAAGGCATTTTATCCCCCAGCATCCGAAACAATTGAATAATGGCTCTGGCAACCAGGCAGAGGCCGGAGAAAATAGAGAGGAGGTAATGTCACTTTAATTACTAATGGCTACCTCAATTGTTCAGACTTTGATTTTTCATCTTTAGGGAACAATCTCATGAGGCAAATATTCATCATCTTCATATCCCCTTTTAAACCGATAATTTTGTCAAGCCCAGACAGCGTAGTTCTTTAAAGAAAAAGCGGTTATTTACCATTCTGCCCTCTAAGATCAGCGGTTTATTTGGAGATTGCTTTCAAAAAGATTCTTTTCCTGTGAAGAAAGAAGAAAGGTCTTTTCAGGCCCAATTGCCGATGTCTAATACACTTAGGCTTGAGAAGTTGACCTTGTTAGCGGGGACAGACATTGTAAAATTCCCCTTTAGAACCATAATTGTTCCACATATTGCTCTTCACTGTTGTGTCATTGAATGGATGTTTCATTCTGTTTTAGTACTAGTTGTGCTCGTGTCTTGATTAAATTGTGCACTGCCGTTTTTTTGACCTGAGCTTTATTATGAAGTTACAGTACAATCCTAACATAGCTGTGTGTA
The DNA here is from genome assembly GCF_004354835.1 of Perca flavescens. Lineage (NCBI taxonomy): Eukaryota > Metazoa > Chordata > Actinopteri > Perciformes > Percidae > Perca > Perca flavescens. The sequence goes on from NC_041347.1 coordinate 1,166,457, forward strand.
AATCACGGGTGACCTTAAAGTGCTCTGCTTGCTTTATTAAACTGCTCTAGTCAACAGCAGTTCACCAGAGCCAGATGCATAGCAGAGTACTCCCTGACGTCGTTGCATTCAAGGTCCCGATGACCCCTTAAGTCAATGACAATGTGTTGTTAAGTTAAAATGAGGTAACGTCAAGAAACTGCGTCAAAGATTGTCCAAAATAAGCATACCGTACTGTAGATATTCTATGTCTAGCCTAGGGGCAATCTTAAAAATGTAGAAAGAATTTCTGGAAAATAAATGGGCTCAAGGTAAAAGAGGTACTCGGGTGATTTAGGATCGCTTTTCCATAAACTTAGAAGGACTCACAAGACACAGATTTAAAACAGAACGGACAAAATCGAAGCAGCGCGGGCCAAAATATTCTGGCTTTTTGTCTCTGGTGTTGGTCAAGCTCCAGACACACAAGATCCTACGCTTCCCGTAATGCAACTCAAAAGCATCTTTCATCAGATCCTCTCTGCCTCCTAAATGCCTGCTTCTTCCAAACTCCACGCCTCCAGTTTGCAACGCACGCGTTGTAAATGTTTAAGTCCCACACCCAAGCAGAGACAACCCTGATGACATCATCTTTAGCCGTTGTCTGCTTTTGAGCCTGCAGTTCAAACGTCTGTAGCACCTGTGTCCAGCTGCAAGCAAAAAGCCCTCGCCATGGCTTCATTTCATTCATTTGCACTATGAATTTACGGACTGTTCTGCCACGCAAAGGACATTTTGCCCAGCCTCCTTAAGAGGTCAACAGCAGCACAGGCCCCACAGGTGTAATCCCATTTACTTTGATCCTGTTTTTTATGTCCTCGTTAAAAGCTGCTGAAGTAGCAACATGGTATTAGTAAATACGCAGCTGGAATATATATGAGCATTAATCATTCTCCGTAGTGGACAGGTCCACTGCTACCTCACTGGAAATTGAGGACTGTGCAGAAATGATGCATTGAATTGAATTTCGATTGTTATCCATTAATTACGACTGGAGTTATAAGTATCCAGCATGTATTACATCGATATGTGCCCCACCACATTTCTGTCTTATTGCTTTATCAGAAGACATTTATTCAAACCACCCTCTCTGAAAATAGAAACGAGGTGCTATTACTGTATGTCCAACATTTTTAACAAAGTTATCAAACTCTTCCATCTGGATTACGCCGAAGAAGCCAATGATGTGGTCTAAAGCAAAAAAAAAAAAAAAGCCCAGGCATTATAAAGAAGCTCTTTTAAAGTCTGAGTCATATTATGTATACGCGTTTTTTTTTGTTGAATGTCATTGCTGTGATGGTTTTATTGCTTTAGACCCCTCTGCCGGGCAGGTTAGAGGAGCGACTGCACGACTGATGTGCATGGCAGGAAATTGGCAGATGGAAGCATCCATTTCACCGCTAATTAGGGGGTCCAGAAGCCCGCCGACTGACAGGGTTCAACTGGGCAATGTAGTGCCTGCCAGCTCCCATCCCGTGCGCTTTATAAAACGCTCTTTAATTCCCCGGCACAATATCATTAACTTTGTAAGTGGATGAACACAATGGACAAGCAATTTAATTAACTTCTACCATTGAATGTTGGAGGGGAGACTAAACGAAATTAATGCACAATATTTCCCAGGGAGGCAGCCAACCTTGGGAGTGGGTCTGGATTGTTGGCAGGTCAGGCGCTGCCGTGGCTTTGGCCAATTATGCCTTGTTTAGACCCATCCATAATATTTTCCTCAAAAGAAAATAAAATCAGTGGTTTTGAGATCAATCACAGGCGCATGTCGCTCTGCATTCTGGGAGATTTTAGAATAATGAAGTGGAAGCCCGGAAACACAGTCTACAGAGCTGAAATACAGGTATTGTATCACCGATTCATACAGCGGTGTAGGTTTACTTGAAATAGACAATCAATAAATGGATAGATGGAGATTGGGTTGGGGGGAAATACTGTATATAGCAAATACAGTGGTTTCTGATTGTAGATCTTGGGATGGCAATGTCAGCGGTTCCATCCCTTTGGTCCAGATTAAAATATTTGAACAACTGTTGGGTGGATTGCCATGAAACTTTGTGCAGACTCTCATGGTCCCCAGAGGTTGAATACTAATGACTTTGATATTCCCCTAACTGTTTCTATAATCCCACCATGAGTGTTAAATTTTTCGTTTTTTTTTGTGAAATGCCTCAGCAAGTATTTAAAGGATTATATTCTGTACAGACATTCAATATATTTGGTGATGTTCACTTATTTAGTGAAATATCTCTACATTTACAAGACGGATTGGCACCATGTTTGGTACAGAAATTCATGGTCCCCAGAAGATGAATCCTAACGATTTTTGTTGTCCCCCGGGCTTTCCTCTAGCGCCACCATCAGCTTGACATTTGTGCTTTAGGTTAAAATGCCTCCATTCATTAACAGGTCAACATTTTAATTTGTCAAATACTTTTATACTTTTTTATCTATCTTACTTTATTATCTATTTGGTTTTCTGTACAATACCTATTACAGCCTTGTAGAGCTGCTAGCGTTGCCGTAGACTCTTACTTAGTCTTGTTGATTTAGTCAGCATATGTTATAGATGCAAACACCATTACTGTCTAAGTATGAAGAGCCACATCCGACCATATTTTGATGCTACAGGTCAGTATTATCCACTGTAGCCATAATACCCGTCAAACTGAGGCTCAGGTGGTCTGGATCTGCTTTTTCTGTTTTAATAGTAAGGGATCAATACTAGTCCTGCTTTCCCATGTAAACCAATTTTCTTGCAAGGTTTGCTCATAAAGGTCCCTAGTGGGGTCAGTGGAAGAGCATTAAGGGAGAGTAAGCTTAACTTAAATCTTAATTACTATGAAATAAACAAGTACATTTAAGTTGACATGTTTCCTTTTAGTATTTGAACTGTCTTATATCCTCCCTCTGTCCCTTACCTATGCCCCCACCCAACCACCCACCCCAGAGACAAGGGCTCCTTCAGGACGTGACGGATGGCTCCAACACTCGGGCCGCTTTCAAATCACAGGAAGTGACAGAGGAAGTTTTAATGAGAGTTTTGTCTGTGTATCCAGTCAGGCCTTCCAGGCAGCCGATGAATAATACACACTGTGGCTCAATACTCTGAATACTCAATCAATGGCACTGGGAGAGGGCCTTGGCAAACACATTTGGCAGCCCTTGGTGGGCGGTGGGCTCAAGAGGGGTAGAAAATACTAAGGCTTCTCCTTCTGTATCTCCGAGCGGAAAAAATCAAGCCATCTCTATTGATGCTGCTCACTTTTGTGCTGTGGTGTTTTCCTTGCCGTGGATGACAAACAGGTTGTTTGTGCAGTATCGGAGATTTGTGCAGAGAGGCTCCTGTGAAGGTGCTCTTTTAGCCCCAGATCCTGCATATCAATGGGTCCCTTGCTGGGACATAGAGGGCTAATCTTGAAACACGTATGTGGATTCTTACATTCAGTAGCTGTCAGAGCACATAGCAAGCTGTTCTATTGTGCACTTTGTTTTGGAGGATGTTTAGAATGTAGCCATGTATGAATGCTGGTCCTTAGTGACTAATGAGGATGTTATGTAGCCATTAGTCAGAGCTTATGTCGCTGCCTCCTTCCCTTAGCTGTTTTGACAGAACATGTGTTTGTGATATATCGCAACACCATTTCTTCATGACAGCATATCTGATTGACCTTTTCGATAGGACTGCGCGTGCGTGCCTGTGTGTACATTTGTGAGTTGTTTTTCGCGGTGATGTGTCTATGTGCAGGTTTATGTCGGAAGTGTGGCATCACTCGGGGTTTGACAGATGAGGGGACTCCAGGGATGTCTGAGCAATGAGATATAAACTGGAAAACAGCCCATTTTGTCTCTGCTGTCTGGAGGGTGAAATGCCACAGAAAACCCTGAGGTGGCCCGTAGCCAGAACACTGAGATAACCCTGACAATGACGCGAGTACTTTATCACTTTAAAGGAAGTGCTGTTAATAGGTCATTTTTATATTATTACAACTGGTCTTATTTTCATGGTTCTGTCTGTACTACGAAGACCGAAGTTCATTTCTGAGATCTCAGAATATGTGTCAACATTGCGTAAAGGGAATACAGGCAGACAATCAAACAGGTTGTAAATACAGCTTTGCCAGACCTGCCTCCACAGCGCTGCAGAGGAGAGTCTGGCTAGTCCACACAGCATTCCGGGATGGGAGAAAAACGTGTTCTGGTTTATTGGCATTTCTTTAAACCAATCACAATCGTCTCGGGCGGCACTAAGCGCCGGACAGATCCCCGGTGCCTCTGAACTTGTTTTTGTGGAACATGTGTACGTTCAAAAGTCGTTTTTAGTCGTGCAACAGAAAACTCAGATTGGACAGATAGTCTAGCTAGCTGTCTGGATTTACCCTGCAGAGATCTAAGGAGCAGTTAACCATAGTCCTCATCAATTCACCGGAGTTTAAAATTCCAACACAAAGAAAGCGCATATCCGGCCGAAAAGAGTGTGATCCGGCCGAATTCCCGGCAGCAACAGAGCAATCTCGGAAGTGGAACATCGTGGATGTAGACTATATCAGCTCAAACATATACACAGTCTTGCTGTACAATGAGAGATTATAACCAACATTTCAGATGCTCTCACATTCATTTCTTTTCTCCAAATAAAGTGGTTTAGATAATGTGGGTTAGCTGGGGACTTGTTCACAACCTGTCTGATCATTTTACTGCTTCCTGTACTTGAACACTTGAGTACTTTTACTGCTCCTACTTATTGTCTCCATGCAGACATGTTCCCAGTCCAATCGTATTATTATGGCTAGGGATGAACTCTACAACTACAAAAACAAGACCCGAGTTTTAACAAACCATAATCATGCCTAAATGTTGACAAAGCTGTACCAGTTCCAAATGAGACCAAATGAATTCCAACTAGAGCTGCAAAGATTAATCAATTAGTTGTTGACTATGAAATTAATCACCGGCTATTTTGATAATCGGTTTGAGTAATTGTTTATGAAAAAAGTACAAATTCTCTGACTCCAGCTTCTTAAATGTAAATATTTTTTTTCACTCCTCTGTGACATTACACTTAATATATTGTTGGGTTGTGGACAAACCATAACATTTTCAATCGACATTTTCTCAACCAAACAACTAGTCGATTAAATCGAGAAAATAACCGGCAGATTCATCAAAAATTAAAATATTATTAGCAAAAAAAACTCACTACTATGGCCTCTAATTTCTTATGCTGTAAGTTTTGGTCTAAAAAAAAAGAAAAACTGCAACACAGGACCACAATGAGAATTAGGGCCAGGTATCATTCAAACATTTTCGATAACAATACCGGGATTTCGATAACGGTTCCTGAACGACACTTTTTTTCCGATGCCAATTCTATAACATAAATTTTAACAAAAAGGATTTACAATATTACAACATTACGGCACAAATCTTTTCATGAATTTTTTCAGCTCCTACTCCGTGAACCCCATCTCTGTGCGTTACATGGAGTTATTCCTGCGTGTCTCTACAATGTGTAATGTTAGACAGCCAATCACAAACATTATTAGATCTTGGTAGAAGCATGCTGCATGCTTATTGGCTCCCTGCCGCTGATGAGATTTACTCCTAAGGTATTGAAATTGGGTATTGAATGACGAGGCATTTTACGATACTCGGTAGTACAGAGGCAATTCGGACGGTGCCTAAAAAGTATTTTATTCGGTACCCAGCCCTACTGAGAATGACCGATCACTTGCAGGTGTGAACTTGTGTTCGTACAATGAACAATAGTTTCTATTGTAATATATGATATCCTAATGAAAACAATCGTGTCTGGCCACACACACCAACATCTTTTGAGTAAGCATCGTTAAAGTTCTTTATGAGTGTATCATCTATTTTCCTATTAAAACCCCTTATTGGATGCACATGCTCATGGCTTTGTGGAAAGCCATGAGCCTGCACTTTGCTAGTGTCTGGGGGACAGCAGAACATTACCCTCGGAAGTTGTACAGCGACACTGTGATGACACCGGAGTGTGTATGTGTCAGCTCTCCCGGGACTGGCCACTCTCCCTTAGCACAGATTGGAGGTGAGACCTTGAAGAGAAATTATTACTTTTATGTTTGCTTTATGGCTCATTTTTCACATTAAACGCAGAAAATCTATTCAGAGGTCACAGAATTCCTGCTTCTCGTCGTCAGCCGGAACTAATTTTTGCAGCCCTCGGTATCGATAAAGCATTCAGCGGAGCAAAGTATGCAGGCTATGTACTGCAGCTCTCAAGTCTCTATTTTCCATCAGCCAGTCTATTGGGACTTGTTCAGCCTGTATCTGCTGGGGTTTTGGAAATGTCAACTACGCACTTGTATGAACAGACACACACACACACACACACACCAAGCTCAGTGTGTTAGTGTGGCCCTATCTGTGTGCGCCGTTGCTAATACAACTCGTGATAAGAGATAGCATTGCCAGAGCGAGTCATAAAACCCCAGCTTTTATGGCGCGGTTATTGTCTTTCTGTCTACAATTATGGTGATTACTCATTTCCACCACCACCCCCCCCCCCCCACACACACACACACACACAACACACACACACACACACACACACACACACACACACACACACACACACACACACACACACACACACACACACACACACACACACACACACACACACACCCATACACACACACAGAGCCCTCATGGTGCACTTAATAGACTGCATTTTACTAATGGAAAATTAAGTAGCAGTCGTGGCAGAGGGGTTTATAAATATGTAAAATATACTTTTAATTATTTCAAGTGAATCTGGCAGCTAATCAATAAAGAGGGACGTGACAAACATACGCTTGACACAGGCCATTGTAAAGCTACTGGTAAAAGATAAGCATGGCCTGTCAGCGCAGTCCAGCCCTAATGAATATTTTGAGCCTGTCATGCAAGGAGACAAATGGATTAATTGCGCCCTGCTAATATAATAGCTTCTTCATGAAGAGTGCAGGAGGGAGGGAGGCAGAGGAGAGGAGAAGGAGCCCAGCAGCTGCTAGCTTCCGAACCCCGATGTCAAATAAATATTTATTAGGGTTGAGGGTTAAGTAGACCTTTGCGATTACACGCATAGCCACTTAAGCATAGTTGTTTATCATTTATTTGAGAATTGATTCATGCCGATTTGTTTGATGTCATATTAAGTTTTTTATTTTATTTTTTTGGCATTGAGGGCCTGTAGAGAGAGACAGTGGCTGTTTGGAGTCACAGTGAAGGGTTTCATCATTTATTTCTGAAGGTCTTTCATTTTTTTTTAATCATTTTTTCTTTTCTTTTTGCAGACAATAGTTGTTGAAGACTCCCTGCAGTCATTAATCAGGGTTTTGGCGGGGGTCAAGTACAAAAGTTCTTTAAATCAGTGCGTGTACTCCTTGGGGCTGCAGCGGATGATTATTTTTATAATTGATAATTGACTAATTGATGAATCATTTTGTTATGAGAAAAGTCAGTCAATAGTGTCCATCACAATTTCCCAGAGCCCAAAGGTGAAACATTTTGATTTTTGGTTGTCAAAGATATTCAATTTACAATACTATGCTAACAGAGAACAGCCGAAAATCCTCATCCTCATATTAGAGCAGCTGTGAATCTAAAAAAAAAATTCTTTATAAACCATTTATCCATTACCATTAATCCGTTATTAGGATTTTTGTCTATTCATTTTCTGTCGATCAACTAATCAATTATTCGACTAATCGTTTCAGCAGTAGTACTTTGACTGTCCAGAGAAATTGCAGTTCTTCCATTTCATTTCCAATAATGCCAAATATATCATGTTATCGCCATCATTTCCCGTGTGTCATATTTCAAAATAGTCATTTTCACTTGACCTGCCCACCGAAATATTTACACAAACAGCAGCAGTTAGCGTAGTGGCACCATTTTGACAAATGGCACGGTTTTTCCTCCCTCGGCCGGTTCTCTCCGATCCATCTCTGTCTCCTAGTCTGTCGTTGGCACTTTAAGGTGAAAGAGAACATAAAGACAAGTGAGCACATATGTGCGTGGGGGGGGGGGGGGCGGGCTTCCTGGAAGCCGTCCTCTCTCGCGATGGGAGGCTGTAACCTTGAGTCCTGCCGCGAACCCCACCTCCCTCTTCCCTCTTTTTCCTCTGTCCTCCGTCAGAGCAGGTGAAGGAATGAGGGGGGGGCTCAGGTCACCAGCCGCTGTTCTCATCAATTAAATGTGCAACAGTGTTTTCCGTCGGCTGAACTTATATGTCAAGGAGATGGGCAGGACCTCATGTTTGTGCTTTTGACAAATCAGCAAATGTTTAATCTCAAGATGTGCCCGGTGCTCATAAATAATGCAGAGGGCTGGGCTGGGCCGGGCCCAAACTCTTCCCCCAGCGTGCCGGAGAGGCGTCTACACCCGGCTTCAATAGGAAAACACAGGAAAACCCTCCAGATTAAATCCTTCTTCACGCCTCGAGCCTTTTTTTTTTTTTCTTCTACAGATGTCTCCTTATGATCACACCCCTCTAAGCCCACTTCGTCACTCCTTTCTTTTACCGTACCTGAGTCTTACCTCCCGTTGTCCCCTACCTTGCATCTTCACTGTATTCTGTCTATCTTTGTCTTTTGCCATTTTCCCTCTCTTATGGTTTAATTAGGTCGCTCTGGTCTTTGTAGTAAAAGTCACTCACCACCCTCTGCCTCTCTCTTCGAGGGCAGAAAGGAGACTCCGAATTATCCCGAGCCAAAAGTCTGCTATCTCAAAGACACAGGGGATTGAGCTTGAGCTTTGCCTCCATTTGCCCTAAATGTAAAGAGGGCAACAGAAAGCAGTGTAGCGGACTGTGAACCGCATCAAATCCCCCCCCCCCCCTCCTCTGCACAACTCTCACTTCTTCCCACAGACTTGGATTGGCTCGTCCACCGACTGGGAAAGTTCTCCTGATTGTTCACAGGGAAAATTAAGATTTTAAGCCTATTGAAGTCGATCTTTGCTCATTCAAAAGTCCATCTGAATGTGTCCTTTTGAAAGCTCAAATTGTTGACTCGCCACCTTAGAAAACTCTTTGCCAGAGAATGGGGTGTGCAGAGACAGCACCGAGTGTACTGTACTGAGAGCACGTTGCACCTGTTGTTGTGTAGTTGATGGTGTGTAGTGTTTGGGGCTCCCCATTGAGCGGAGCTGTGGGAAGTGTGCTGTGGAGTGTGTTGGAAGAGTGAGGCTCTGTACTTTTAAGCCCAGTTAATTAGTCAAGCATTCTCACATTGGGTCAATCCTTTGCACACTCGACACTGTGAAAGGGAGAAGGGTTCTTGGAAACCACAGAACTAATGGGATGAATTGTAGCTCTTGAACAGTTTGGATAATTTGGCAAAAAATGGTGTGAAATATGTGGTTTTATTCCACCAGTGATGTGGAGAATCCTCATCTGTGAAGTGATAAATCTTGACCGAAACCAGATCCAGTAAAGAAATAAATATCTTGAAAAAGTATGGAATCACTCAAATGTTTCCAGTCTCACGAAATACTTTTTTCTCTTGCAGGCTCTCGGAAGTTTCTACTTTATCCACGACTCTTTGAAAAACGTCCACCAGTTTGATTTCAAAGGTGAGTAGCGCCCTCCTCCTCCTCCCCTCCAGCCCACTTCCACATACTGTACATCACCACCACCACCACCGTGTCGAAGTGAAATCCTCACACCGTGGCCCCTCATCCCACCCCTGCGTATCGCACCCAACCATTTGCAGGCTATTCCCGCTTCCATCAAAAAAGCAGCGAGCTAAGATTGGCTTTGAGGATAATGTAAAGGGAGGGAGTGGGGACAGAATGGTAATGCTTATTAATATTAGGATTTAATTCATAAGATTTCGGGCCTACAGTAATGGTGTGTGGCGGGTTATTGGACAGTTACGGCGGTCTCATCAGGCTGCGGTGTCAGAGGGCCCCGGGGTCCGGCGGCCGCGCTAATTAAAGAAGGGATATAGATGTGGAGGCGCCTCGCTTCCTATTAGACCCAAGTCAGCATAAGCACCAGTTACCCCAGTGAAGGACAGGGTGATGGCAGGGGAGGGGTCAAGAGTGGAGAGGACCACTCCCCATGTACACACACACACTCACACACACACACACTTTGAAGGTTTGATTTCAAGTCCGAATTACATAAACTACTGTACATTCTGTGTGGCTTTGTGCCTTTTGTCATAGGCCTTTTTCCCAGCAGACACCTTGACTTGTGATAGCAGGAAAAGCACCGGCTGATACCACTGGTAATTAGCTCCGTTCTATTCAAGTGTCCCAGTAAGCTGTGACGGTGAACCAGCATGCACAATACCAGGTAGCTGAAGCCGAAGCAGCTAAGTGGAATTCAGCCATCGTTCGTGTTATTGTGTACACCTGTGCTTTTCCTGCTGTGACACGTCTTTTCACAAGCTGGCCTTTGCACACGACTAAACTGACGAACAACAATTGATCAGATTTAGTTGATGTTGCGATCCTGTTGTTGATGTTGTCATGTTCTGGTTTTGTATCACAACAATGTATGGACCTTTTTTCACAGCAGACATTTGGACTTGTCATAGTAGGAAAAGCACAGCTGAAATTGATAACCTTAACGATGGCTCAATTCCATCAAGTGTCCCAGTAAGCTATTTCAGTGAGTCAGCATGCACAATACCAGGGCCTCCCCTAAGTGGAATGCAGCCATCATTAATGCTTTTGAATACCCCTGTGATTTTCCTTCTATGACATGTCAACATGTCTGCCGTGAAAAAAGTCTATTTGTACACCCTCGAACTGACACCAGTTCTCCCTTTACACTTGTTTAGTCAAATCACTCTTTGCAGCAATGCTTGTACATGAGATACGTTGTACTTTGTGGCCACATTATTTATATATGTTGTCCAAAATCACAAATGACCAACATGCGTTACAAGACTAACCTAGACCACACAAAACCCTCCTGATTGGGCTAAGGAAGTACCTGCACATTATGAACCCTTTAACCTCAGGAATACCAACAGAGGACAGATCCACCTTCCAGGGCCGCCAGTCGTGCTATAGGTGTTGTCTATACTGTACAATATCGATATTATATCAACATCATGTTATGAAACTAGATATCGTATAGATTTTGGATATCGTAATATGAAATAAGTGTTGTGTTTCCTGGTTTTAAAGGCTGCATTACAGTGATGATTTTCTGAACTTACCAGACTGTTGTAACTGTTCTATTATTTGCCTTTACCCACTTAGTCATTATATCCACATTACTGATGATTATTTATCTAAAATCTCATCGTGTGAATATTTTGTGAAAGATACAATTGTCAACCCTACAATATCAACATTGATGTATTTGGTCAGGGATAACTGATTTTCTCCATATGGCCCAGCCCAACTGTACAAAGTCAAAAGGAAGAGTAGGTGGTATGCCCAGTTATTTCATATTTATGTTATGGTAAATACAGAGGGATCTGGATGTTCAGAGTCATTGTTCACAAACTTCAGCAGTCCTCCTGTGAGACCAAAATCGTTTTCATTTTTTTTTAATTTGACCAGTGTTGTGACCTCTCCAGCTGAATGCAGCTCTTCTTCATTCTGACCAGCAGGTGGTGCAGTTGTCTGAGGAAGCCAAAGTTGCTCTGGCTTTGAGTGAGCTCTAATTGTATCAGGAGATTCAGACTCACACATGTGGGGCTCTCCAAACCTGCCTAATGAACTTGCCATGTTTGTAACAAGTCTTTCTGCCTTTTCCTTGCTCTGTTTCTCCACCTCCTCTCCCCCTCTCCCCTCTCTTTCTACCTCCGTCCGTTTTCCTCTCCATCTCCACCTTAGCCAAGAAATTCAAGAAGGTTGTAGGGAAGGAAACCTACTCAGAGACACTAGAAGGCACGCCCTCGCTGGAGAAGGAGAAGTTTCCACAGGACTACTTTCCTGAGGTGGGTAATGTAATAAGCACACTTGACTGACCGATGGGGGGGAGGGGGAGATGTGTCATGACACATGAACACACAGCTCTTTCGCATTGTATGCAGTATGCCGGTTTCATCATCAAATGAATTTTGATTTATTTTTCCTCAAACAAGATTGCAAAATAAATCCTTTGATATATCTGAACCCCTGAGTCTTGTTCCGTTCTACAATGCCAAACTTCAGATAATAATTTATACAAAAAAGAGATTTCTTTTCTCTTCTTTTTTAATGGCTTTTTTGTTTCCCTGCTTCAAGAAAATCCAGCGGACACCTGGCTGATTTGAAGACAAATCGGTCAAAAACATTCAAATGGTGAAAACGGAGAAAGTCCTCGTTTGTGTCTGCCGCGTCCCGCCTTGCGATTCTCTGCTCACTCCGCTGTGTTGGGTTTCCTGGTTTCCGGCGTGGTGCGTTATCAGAGGGGAGCTGAGCATGGCTGTGCTGATATAGTAATAAAGAGCACGACCGCCCGTGTGTCATCCCCGCACTCCCCACTCATCTGTCAACCATGCTCCGACGACCGCCTCCGCAAATATATGCAAAACAGATGGATACGGCCCCCTTCACACACTTCCCCCCAATTTCCGTCTCTTTCACACACTGCAGGACTCCCCACCCCGAGCCACCCTAGACATACTCACAAACATATGCATTCAGACACACACACACACACACACACCCAAACATCTTCATGTCTCAGGTTTGCCACTTTCCCTTTCCAGAGATGATCTAAAACCAATTACACTGATTGAGGCGCAGCGCCATTTAAAATGATTACAACAAAAGTATTGTTCTGCGTTTAACAGGACAAGCAAAGCAAACCACAAAACAAACCTGGCATGGCACAGCGCGAGAGGGATGAGGGGAGTGATGTAGAGAGAAAGGAGGTGCGGGTGGGAGGGGGGCAGATGAGAAAAGTTTTGCCCGGTGATTAATGCCTCTTTCCCGGCTGGGATATGAATCTGGGATGATGCTCCAGAGAGCAGCACTCCAGATAATGTTAGCCCATTTAAAAAGAGCAGATTTGTGTAGTCTATCAGGGTCGCAGATTTTTTTTTTTTTTTTTTTTCTTCTCTCCCGCCACCCTCCCTCCCTCCTCTGGCCCCTCCGTAGTGAGAAATTGGTTGTTATCATAGATCACAGATACTGCTCAAACCTCTTATGAAAGATGAATTAATTTCACTAATGCTTTAATGCAAAGCTCTCAGGAGGGAGGCAGACTGGTGATAACCCCTGCCTCGTCCCCGCTTCCTCCGCTAGTGATTTATGCCCTCTTTTAGTAGATGAAACCGCCTAGATTTGCCATCCATCTGCAGCTTTGAGGAATCCTATTACACGGGGATCTTGGACCGAACAGAACGCCACACAGGGTCCCAAACCAGTTGCCTGAGTCCCAGCGCTCAGTTCCGGGTCATGCAGCCTTAGATGTGTGGGGTAATTATGGTAACAAACATGGGAAGCTACCCCAACTGAAATGATTTTGAAGTTAACAACAAAGACCAAAGACAGGAATCTTGTTTACATGCTCGTAACTTATTCTCAATGGGAGAAAAATTAGAAGAAAAAAAAGATGCGCGTTTGAAATTCATCCGGTTCGTCAGACAGAATCCTCTGAGGAAGGTTAGAGAGTGACAGCAGACAGCTCAGGCGGCCGCTGGGAGACTGATGTGTGTGTTTCTCTGCTTGTGTCTTCCCTTTACAGTCCCCCATTAATAAAGTGTCACCGAGCGAGCTGCTGATGACATCATGGCGGGAGGGCTTGGTGTTCGTTTGTGTTTGTATAACAGAGAAACCAATTGTCATTTCACTGCACTTGAGTGGTGGCGTGCTGGTTTGGACACATGAAGCGCGCCCATATTTGGAAATCCTCACACAGTACTGTACTGTATGGATTAATTGACCACAGTTTCCCAGAACCCAAGGTCTTCAAATTTGTAATTTAGTCCATCTACCAGCCAATGTTTGGCATTTTTACTTGAAAAGCAAACAAATACTTGATTATTAAAAAAAGTTGCAGATTCCGTTTCTGTCTGTTGACTCATTTTGATTCATTTCCTAATTGTTTCGGCTGCAGTGCAGAGGGTGAAAACTAATGTCCAACCAGTGTGGAAAGAGAGAAGAAATTAAAAGTCTTTTTTTCTTTCTGAATTAAATGACTTAACGCTTGGGGAAAAAAAAATATCCATTGTCATTGAACCTAGATCACACTTTCTAATTCAGCTTTCTAAAAGTGGCTCAAACTCAAATGTCATCAAATAAAATATTGGGTAAAATCACTTACATTCACACTTCCTTTTACTGCCCTTTTCGGGCTCCTACGGTAGTTTGATTCTGATTTAAGTGACAACCCCTCCGTATGCAAAACATCCGTTCTTTCCGTAATCCCACTCTGAGTTATAGCTGTAAGTGGAGGAGAGAGAAGCCGGGACATTAATTGAAATGCTGAATAAGAAGGAAGTGGACAAAATCGCGGGCGCATTTCTTTTGAAAGGTCGCCGTGATGGATTTGGACGGCTTGTCGTTTCCCGTTGTTCCGTCAATCTCTCCACCTCCCCAGTGGGCATTAATATATTTATCTTATTTGGCGCAGTCATACATGCCTCCAAAAGCCCATTGCATCATAAGGATTTGTCATTGCCTTATATAAATAAAGTATACGACCCAGACCTTAATGTGCCCTTGCTATTGATTGTTTTACACAGCCGTTGGAAGAAAGAAAAAAAAAAAAAAAAAGAGAAGGGAAGGCAATAGCGGACAGGCTGTAGATCAACATCGATATGAGTTTGTATTTGTTGTTTGGCACCATGAGCGTGTCCATAAAAGCATTGACTTTTCATACCCTTTTAGTGCCCTCTGTAGTAAGCTCTGATACAGGGCTGTGATTACTTTCAAGTTCTGCCCCCCGATGAAAGTTAACTTCCCTCATGTTTTTCTCCTTTGATTTAAAACGCCGTACGTGATCCACAGACGCGATGCGTACCGTTAAGGAGATGAAGTCATTTAAACTGGCATTGCTTGTAAAATGCTCTCTGCATTTATCACCAGACAAGACACCTGTGACACAGATGCTGTTCTCCGTGACAGGCGTGATCCACGAGACTGCAAAGAGCTCATAAATGAGGGGATAATGTTGGAATCAAAGCTAGATGAAGGCTTTGCACACTCATTTTTTTTATTTATTATTTCTTTTTTCTTTTTTTTGTATACAGAAGGATCAGGAAAACTATATTGATTTACCACTGAACTCAACTGCAAAAATCCAATCTGGGCTGTTTAAATCCATCGTTTTTCTTTCATCGCCTTGAATTTACCATATGAATTCTTAAAGCACTTGGCATTCCTACATCGTGTTTACTGCAAAATTTGAGTGGTGACAATGACAAGAGACAGCTCTCTGCACATGTGCTGCATCTTTATACACACACACACACACACACACACACACACGTGCTCCTCAGCCATATAAACCCCCTCTCTTATTTGATGCCCCCCCCCCCCCCCAGATGATGGAATAAAGATAAATGTGACTGTCTACCGGCGCTCAAATCAATCAGCGTTTGTGTGTATTACTTATTACTCACAGTGCATTTCTGTCACAGGGCTTTTGTGTAACCCCCCTCCCTGCCCTGCACTCTTCTATCATACCCCCCCCAAACATCACCCCGCCATAATATTATTTATGGGGGTCGGGCTTTGAGCAGAAATATAAGAAAGGTCAAAGAATCAGGATGGACCGGGAAACGGTGGCAGGAGGTTATTTTTTTCCGAAAAGGGCTCGTGTGCGTGTGTGTGTGTGTGTGTGTGTGTGTGTGTGTGTGTGTGTGTGTGTGTCACGTCTGACATTTAATAGGAGCATAATTTTCCATTGGTCACAATTGGGGAGTTTTATGTAGTGGTTTCCCGTTTCCAGTGAATCTGATGGTCCTACTTTCCTCCATCACCCCATCTTGTCTGTCTGTCTCTCCGTCTGTCTTATTCTCATCCCATGTGTGTGTGTGTGTGTGTGTGTGTGTGTGTGTGTGTGTGTGTGTGTGTGTGTGTGTGTTTGTGTGTGTGTTGCGGTCAGCCCTTATATGAATTGCCCGACACCTCCTCGATATGACCCGCTGTGTAGCCGCCGTTCATCACTGTCACGGGCGGAGACGCCATCGCTGACCTGTGGACAGTCAGCCAATGTCACCCCGAGCCTTGTGACCTTTTACCGTCGCCCTCTGACTCCCACCCCTGGTCCCCTCTCACTGACTCCCACCCCTCGTCCCCTCTCACTGACTCTTTATAGCCCCCCCAAACCTGATATACGATATGATTACATGTCACCTCTCCGTTTCATCCAAATATGTCGTCTGTTCGAAATTATTGTGACATAGCAAAGCAAAGAATACATTGGCTAAATGCATCTGTTTTTAAGAAGATGTTTTCTTGTGCATGTGGAGTGGGGAGGGAGGGGGGGATGATGATGATGATGATGTTTCAGCAGGAGATTAAATGGGGCTGGACAGCATCTGTGTCATCATCTCTGCTCCAATATCAGCTGCAGCAACCAAATCATGATGTCATCATGTCAACCAATAGAGAGAGAGAGAGAGAGAGAGAGAGAGAGAGAGAGAGAGAGAGAGAGAGACTCTTCTTCTACACTTTGATTGATTGTGTTAGAAAATCATCTTAACTGGACTCCCATTACAAAATAAAAGCACTTAAATTGGGTGAAATAGACAGCAGAGTTTATTTTTCTTTTCTTACTTTCTGAAATGCAGATACTTGTTCCACTTGACTGGGATGATTGTGTGTGTGTGTGTGTGTGTGTGTGTGTGTGTGTGTGTGTGTGTGTGCGCATGTGTGTGTGTTGTGCCATGTTTATAAGCAAGCGATGAAGCAGGGGGTCAATCAGTCATACGTGGAGGAAATGGGGCAATCTGGGGCCGGGTGTCAAGGAAGTGATGGATTTTAATGCTGCGATTGTAGTTAATGGCTCTTTAAATTAAATCGAGATTAAACGTCTCTGGCTGTAGTCAGAGCTTGTATGGGCACTGAGCATCAACCTTCTCTACCCCCCCCCCACACACACACCCCCACCACCCAAACACTTTCTCTTCATCTTGCCCCTCCTCATCCTCCCCTCTCTCAGACTTTCTTTACTCAACTTTGCATCAACAGACGCATACAGCACATCACACGTATGGATTTTCTATGCAATATAGTGAATGTGTAATTGAATGAACATGTACATAAACACATGAATGCAATTGCTCAATACTCATTGCTTGTGTTTATCTTTCCAATATATACTGATTCAGTTTGTTTAAAAAAAAAAATATATATATATATGTTTAAGTGTAAGGTCAATGTGTTCTGCCGCACCGTGGAACTCACATCTAATTCCATTTGCTCCTTTCAAAGTCCCAATATTGGGACAGCGAGTTATAATTGGGCCCATACATCCTGCCCGAGACAGTATGGATTAATTCAAGTATGCTAATGTAATTCAATTTGATACAGTTAATCTTGTACTAATGTAGATTGAAGGATGTGAGGTGCAATCAAATACCTCTTAGCCTTTTAATTTGCATCTGAGTTTTTTTAAATAAAATTAGTCAATTTGTAATTATGTGACCTGGCCCATAATTAGTTTATTCATCACTGCAGTTAACTCCCCATTAGGAGTATCAGAGAGAGATCGGCAGAAAAAGGAGAGGGGCTGAGGGAAAGCGACTTATTTATCTATTCAGAAGGAGAACACTCGCAACATCAATTTGTCTCTCATTTAATAACCAGCTCCATGGCAAATCATGTGCTGTTTGAGAAAGGTCTTTGGACTTGTGATTGGATAATTAACTCAAGGCTGGTGGGATCTGATCAGCTGCATACTGGAGGTCTATATTGAGTTGAATGCTTTGTATGTTTTCTATAGCTCTCACCTGCAGGCTGTACTGTGAGCTCTGTGTAGAAGCCTTTCATTTAAACACCTCTCTGCGTTCTTTATCAGACATCTTGCAAAGGAACTGACGAGACATTTAAAGCTAACTTTCAAAGTGTTTGAAGAAAGCGATTACATTTTTGTCTGCTGGATTTAAACAAATAAACGTCCTGTCTATCACTGGTGGAAAATATCTAAGTATATTTTGTGCTTTACATTTTGACATTCTTAACTTGACTATTTCGATTTTATGCTGCTTTATACTCATTGTTGCTATACAGTTCAGAGAGAAACGCTTTTATGACACTATATTTATATAGTTGTTAACTACTTTTCAGGTTATGATTTTACAAACAAAACCTATGACGAGCTTATGAAATATGACTTACTATTACCTAACTTACCAGTAAACTAATGTGTATGTAGTAGTATCTAAAATTGACGGCACATTAACACATTATAACATTAATATCCAATTAATCATTTAAAGGTCCAATGTGTGCAAATTTCTCCCATCTAGGGTTGAGATCATATATCAGTCCCTCCAGAAAAACGCGATTATGCGATCGCATAATTCAATGCATAATCAGCCAAAGTCTGCATATTTATGCGGGGGCCGCATTTTTTCAAATACGCCGCACTTTCGCTGCATAAATTGCAGATTTCTGCGGAAAATATGCGGGGCTAGCATGATTTCATAATCCCCGCATTTTCGTTGCAAAAAAGTCACATATATCTTAGCAGAAAGTTGAAAAATGTTGCATTTACTTCACACAAGAGCAGCCATTTCCCCCTGTTGCCATGGGAACGTTACGAAGTGACGTAATTACGAGACGTGACAATCATCAAAAAGCAGGGTGTTGGGGGAATCACTTTTTTTTCTCTTTTTCATCAAACCGCATTTTTTTCTGCAATTTTTGCAAGTTTCCGCAATTTCATCACATAAAATTGCATAAATATCCTGCATATTCCATCACATTTTTTAAGAAAACGTGCTGCATAATCAAGGATTTTTGCCCGCAACAATCACAAAAAAAATCTGATTTTTCTGGAAGGACTGATTAGTAGCATTTTCAATGCAGGACTCTTACTTGTAAGGGAGTTTTTTTTTTAGCCTATGGTATTTCTATTTTTACTAAAGTAAAGGATCTGAATACTTCTGCAATGATGATTATTCATTAGCGATTCATGTGGTGATCTATTTCGTTATTCTAAACATAAGATAGATACAGTATATCATTTACTTTTAACATATTACATAAAAGAAAGCAGCAAATCAGAACCTGGAAAAATAACTTCAACACTTAGTCAATTATGAAAATAGTTGCCCAGCAATAAAGTCGATTGACAAACATGAAGTGGTGGAAATACTACTTTAGTTACTCAAAAGGTTACTCTTGTAAGCACAATGGACTTTAAGTATTAAAAGTAAAGGTACTTACTATGCAGCATGGCCCTTTTTTGAGTGCTATTATATAAATTATATTTTGGCTTAATATATCTGTCCGATACTTTAAATGTAGTGGAGAAAAAGGTGCAATAAAACCCTCTAGAATGTAGTGAAGTATAAGTGTAAAGTAGCATCAAATGTTGTTAATTAAGTAAAGTACAGGTGCCTCAAACTTGCACTCAAGTACAGTACTTGATTACATCTAATTATTTATATATCCACCAATGCTAATGTTATATTTGTTAATAGATTATTAGTCAGCTCTATATTAATTTGTATCTGTATCTATCCATCAACAACCTTCTTATGGGTTAAATGGCAAAAAGGCATTTGTGTGTGTTTTTTGACTGTCCTGCTATGAATGCTTTCTGTTTTTTTGTAATGAGCACACTGCACCAAATTCTTAGCAACTTTGTTGCATGGCAATGAAGTATTGGATCTTGAATCTTAAATCTTCCAATAGTTTAATTCAGTGAAAGCCCTCATCCTTCAGTGCAAGAGTACATTTTTAGAATGAAAACGTAACCTAATAGTTCATAAATCGTGTTGGAAAATGTGAAATTGTGCTCCCAGATGATGGACATTGTTACGTGACAGTGGAACATTCCACATTCTAGCTTCCGTTTGCCTCGCGTTGACTCAATCCTTACTAATGTCAAATTCTGCCAACGTTGTGCTGAACTGATTCTCTCCGTCTCTGCAGTGCAAGTGGTCCAGAAAGGGATTCATCAGAACTCGATGGGCCCTGGCTGACTGGTGAGTCCCACTTGATTTCTGTTCAACCCTGAATCATCACCACTGTATCATCGTGATTAGAGATGTATCTAACCATGTCAGTCATGTCCGGCTTCTTCTTTTCTTTTTTTTCTTTTTTTTTACCCACAAGCCCCAGTGGGCTGTGCGAAGGTGTGGTGGTGGTCATAGACAGAGCACACACAGAGAGAGAGAGAGAGAGAGAGAGAGAGAGAGAGAGAGAGAGAGAGAGAGAGAGAGAGAGAGAGAGAGAGAGAGAGAGAGAGAGAGAGAGAGAGAGATATCCATAGCTGAACCCTCTCCGGACAGTGTGCCACCGAAGAGAGCGGGGATTTGATTAGACCTAACCGTGTTAGTCAAGCAGTTGCATATGACAGATGACTAAAAACATGACATGCAATTGAACCTGTACGGCATGAATGCAAACGCTGGCTTCCAGTGTGCAGAGCAGGGGATTGAGAGGGGGGGTTGTAATCTAATAGGAGGATGACATGAAAACTAAAGAGCTGAAACGGTAAGCATTAACTAGGGGCATGACGTTTGACAAGAGCCGCAGAGAAAGAGTTCTGGTGAAGAATAGGGAGATCAGATCCGAGATGGGATGGATGGACAGAGCCAAAGCCAAAGCCACGCATGCATTCACTTGTTCAGGGTGTCACTGCCGAATAAACCCCTTTCCTTGAGATAAGACCAATTCCTCTGGGTCACCCTGCCGAACACGACGCTAACAGAGCTGCCCGGATTGATAGGCTCAGCCGGGAGGTGTTCATCACTATCTTGCTCTTCCTCAACAGGACAAACTGAAAGAAAGCAGATTAGTGTTTGTATGTACTGTAGTGATATCTGCGCTAATGTGTAGTGTTAGAGGGCCTGGGTGAGATAGCACTTAGAAGAAGGTTTTATGTGTATGACTATTTACATTGTAGATTCTCACTGAAGGCATCAAAACTATGAATGAACACATATGGAATTATGTACTTAACAAAAAAGTGTGAAATAACTGAAAACATATCTTATCTTTTTTTGATAACTCTGCAAACCCTTGGTGTTCTCTCAATGAGCTTCATGAGGTAGTCACCTGAAATAGTTTTCACTTCACAGGTGTGCTTTGTCAGGGTTAATTAATGGAATTATTTCCCTTATTAATAAAAAAGCAAAGGGTGGCTACTTTGAAGAATCTAAAATATAAGACATGTTTTCAGTTATTTCACACTTTTTTGTTAAGTACATAATTCCATATGTGTTCATTCATAGTTTTGATGCCTTCAGTGAGAATCTACAATGTAAATAGTCATGAAAATAAAAAGGAAACGCATTGAATGAAAAGGTATGTCCAAACTTTTGGCCTGTACTGTATATATATATATATTGTCATCAGGACAAAGATCATGTGTACCCAGTCGGCAATGACAAACATACATCCTTGTTACTTAACTGTCTTTCATTTAATCACAAATCTCTCTCTCTCTCTCTCTCTCTCTCTCTCTCTCTCTCTCTCTCTCTCTCTCTCTCTCTCTCTCTCTCTCTCTCTCTCTCTCTCTCTGGGGGTTAGAGTTTGATTCCAAAACATTATTAAAAATACACCGTGAGCTTTTTATCGATGCTTATGTTGCTTCTGATTACTATGTTAGAAGTCTTAATGCAGTTGATTAATTTATTAAAAAAAATACAAGCCAGCAATTCTTTTGTTATTGTGCATTACATGGGAAACTTCACATGTTTGTTGAGTGTGCATTTCTGATGTTGTGGTTGAAGAAGGTGTTCTCTTCCTCCCCCCCCCCAAGTGCATTTGATCTGGTCAACATCCACCTTTTCCATGATGCCTCCAACTTGGTAGCCTGGGAGAAAAGCCCCTCCGTCTACTCTGGGACCAGGCAGAAGGCATTGGGCTACGTCTTAGACAGGTACTGTACACCCCCCCACTCTGTTTCTCTCTTAACTTCTTCATCCATTCCTCATTCTTGAACATAGTTTTCTTCTTATTGAGATGACATCATAAGTCATTGCTTCATTCCCTGTGTCTGGTTTATTTTTTTTTACTGAATTTCTTTTTCATTTTATTAAGAACTTTAGTGCAAAAAGAACGTAAGGATCAGAACATAAAGCATCCAAATGACATACAGTACGTATTGCCGTGTCGCTGATCGGCTGCTGGTTTTTCCACATTGCAACAGTTTTTGTTATTTTATGATTTAGCCGTACATTGAGAATCACATAGTATCTGGAGTTCTCACAATCATTTCTGGATTGAAACCCTTACATAGTCTTTGTGTCTGTTTAAAAACATTCATTTTGTTTTCTTCTTTTTTGTGTGTGTTTAATGTTGTTTAAGAATGGGAAGTTGAAGTTGAGGGTGTAATCCTACATTTATATTCATTTTTTTTATCCAACTACCGGCAGGAAAACCGATGAAAGTATTTGTCGATTGTCCGTTCGGGACATGGGTCTGTCCAACATTTTGGTCCAATATAAATATAAGATAATACTATATAAAATCCCACATTGCCATGATATTAAAAGTGAGGATTGTGGTGACCATAACCTTGTAAACCATCAGTTTGAAATTTTCTTTTAAAAATAAAAACATTGGGTAAACAAAGAAGTATCTCGAAATGGGTTTGATTTACATGAGATTTATTATGGATAATATTGCTCCCCAAAAGATAAATCCTAATCGTACCGCCTTGATCTTTACTGAGCACCTTCATGCTTCCAAGAGGAGGCACCTTTTCCATTTTGGCCACTCCATGAGCTCAGCCCCCAGGTCAGTCTGTCAACTTTGTGCACTAGAAATCAAAAACGATTGCCCTTATTTAAATAAAGTGTGTTGTAGCCAGTGCATAGAGTATGAATTATTATTATTATAATCTAACAGGCAGATTGTAATACCATTTGCACATTTGTGCTCCCAAGTGGATCAGAATAAATTTAACATTTTTTAATTCTGCTGGCGTAGGCTCTAGGAATCTTGATAGTAATAGTAACAATTTCTTCACTCTGCGCTGAGTAAAGCAAGCGTCTATACAAACAGGCCAGGTTATCCATTCGTAGGCCACGCTAATGTGATTTATGGGATATCCATTTGCAGTGGAGCGGAATGAGAGAGTGCACGGTGCAGCCCCTGCTCTATACCTGGCCACGCTAGCACAGAATAAAAGCCTCGCAGCAGCAGGTGACCTCCCATTCAGATGGCATCAGAATGCATGGCCTGGCTCCCCCCCGACGCCTCCACTTTGAATAACTACATGCACGTATGGGTGGCATACATTATCACACGGCTTTCTGATGTGCATGAATTACGAGGCACTTTTTAAAGAATTCTCAACGAGGTCATATTTTACCTTTACTTCATTCTCGATTCGATGTAAGAATGCTCCGCTTTTAATGGACCGGGAGGCTGGGGTGTTGAAAGAATATGGCAGCTTTTCAAAAGGGCCTCTGTTGTTGCTTACATTTAAGTGTTTACATTGTATTTCCTTTGCTTTCATCATGCTTTTTCAGTTGATTTATTTCCCCTTCCCTTGTAAACACACCTAAATAGCGCCGTCTCTGAGGTTTCGCTGGGTGGCTGAGGGGATTGAATAGAAATTGTGTTGGCTGAGTGGCAGTTTCCACGCTCCCTCTTTCTAAATCCCCTTGTGTTGTGAATGGTAACCTTGTTGTTACTTCTGGGCCATATCATTTAAAGGTTCTTTTTTGACAGGGGTGGGGATGAGGGGTAAGTGGTGTGAGGCAAGGTGGTGGTGTGTGTGTGTGTGTGTGTGTGGGGGGGTTAATATGTTCCGGCTTCCCTGGTATTCCTTGCTTAGGGGTACAGGGGTGGGATAGTGGTGGCATCGCGCCTCAGTCGCTCACTTTGGGGGAAACCGTCAGGCTCAGATCCGGAGCACCGGAGTGAGAAAAAGCTGGCGGTGCAGAGGGAAGGGAGGAGGAGCACAAAGGGTGCTTGGGCTCTGTAAAGGGCAGTGAATAATGGGCTGGTCCTTTCACAGAGGCTGCTAACCTTTTGGCAGCCACCAGCAAACTCCATTCTCCTCCGCCGATCTGGGAGGACAATGTGCCCGGGCCGGGCTTTGAATGAAGCGCTACCACCAACAGTGTTCCCATTCAGCGGCTGGTTGGGAACCATCTTTTTGCCCATTGTCCTAACTCTGACTCCTACCCCCAGAAAGCAGAGCAGGAAAAGGGACAGGGGGAATATCTAAAGCCAAACTCCCCCCCCCTCTCCCCTCTCTCTCTGCTCTGCTCTCTCCCTCTCTGAGCTCTAATCTCTCATCGCGGGATGGGAGAGGTGGGTGGTGGGGGCTGAACACATCACCAGCTGAGATCCATAAGCCAGCCAGAACAGGAGCTTGATCACACAGCGGCGGTGCTGGGGACACCGTTCTGCTGCCGGGGCTTCAAAAACTTGAGCCTCCACCTTATCTGAGGCCCAGGCCTAATAATGCAGCTTACGGCCCATTGAGAAGACATCTGATAAGCCTTTTCCTCTGTGGCCCTTTTAACTGCTAAACGGTGTTTATCTCCAAAGTGCTTCAAGGCCTCGGGGGAACAATGCTGAGAAGGAACAGCGTTTAGCCAGCCAGGCCTCACTATTGAGTCACATCAAAAAAGCACTGCTCTATAGCCTGCGTTGATGTGTGGGCCACTTCCAAGAGAGCAAAGCAAAGCTCTGCTTGAAATGCATCCCCTGCTTGTTTTCCTGTCCTTTGTAAAATGTGCACATGTGCTTGGGGGCTGCATCCAGCATTATTTACCTTGTTGACTCAGCTACGCCTTGATGTGGAGAATCATTGTTTTATCATTACGTCAAGGTTGAATAGTTTTGGTGTGCACACAATGTAGCGTAACGTCTTTGCCTTCTGTTTTTTAGAACCATTTCTTTGGACATTTTATTAAATTTAAGGAATACTTCTGCAGTGCTATATTAAGGGACAGAATGCTTGAAATGTGTTTGCAGTAAAAGAAATCTGCCTATTTCCTTATTTCTGTGCGAGACAGCTGATATAATGAAAGTGATGCTGGAACCCCTGGAACTCTCTAGAGGATGATAACCATGGCTGCTAAATGAGCCCGTGAAATGATAGCATGAGATAAAATCAACAGTTTTTTTTTTTTAAATCTCTTTTGTGTATTGGAGTTTGTTTCTTTTTTCCAACCCCCATTCAGAGTGGCTGGTCCGGTTCAGGGGAGAGAAGTTTTACATTACAACTGTGAAATCCTGGCATAAAGGCGTCCTTTGTGGCGTGCCATTATTTTCACACAAATATAGTCCATTGTCAGAGTGTTGAAGTTAATTTGATCAACATTGGGGACATTTAACTGTTTTGTTCGCTGAAAAGACTTGTTTCATGCTCATTTTCGGGGCATTGAAAAGCAATGATTGGCAGAAAAATAATGTTGCCGTTAACAATTCAAAGCAATTAGTTTCCCATGGGGAGGCAGTGGGCCACACTGGCCACCACACAGCGTTGCTTTGTCATTTTATGGACGGTCATCAGTCAACTGTCAGAGCGTCTCAAAGAGCCCTCCAATCTAAATGTTTCCCTTTAGGCTTTTCCCAGAACAACAGGCTGAAAGAGCAGAGAAAGGCCAGCTAGTTTCCAGCCAATAGATATGTTGAGCTGCAAGAGGGAGGACTGGATAATCACAGGGAGATCCTCCATAAAGCCAGAATGAATGTATTAACCAGAGTAGTGTGTGTGTGTGTGTGTTAGTGTGTGTGTGTGTGTGTGTGTGTGCGCGCATGTCTAATGTAGTATGTGTCCATTCCAAATGAAAAGCAGCAAATGTTTTATGTAGACATACAGCAGCTATATTCCAATCATATTGTATAACAAGGTTGTGTGTGTGTGTGTGTGTGTGTGTGTGTGTGTGTGTGTGTGGGGGTGTCACTCTGTGACTCTAAACTGCCTTTTCACCCTGGGAGGCCTGCAGGAGCAGAGGTTAATCTTCCCCAGTGTCTCTCTGCTCATGGTGGACCTGTTTATTACACACACACACACACACTGCTGGGGGTTAGACATGGAGAAATCTCTCAGCACCTACAAAGAACTATGAATGTCCCCCTCCCCCCCTCCCCATTTTCTACTTTTTATAGATAGACATGGGCCACTCAGAGGTTTGTCGGGTACAGCTTTGCCACCAGTATCTCTTCACTTTGAATATCTGAGTTCCATTCAGCGTTGTATTCTTGTTGATTTGTGTTACCATGCAGACAACACAAAAATGACATGAAATCCCTTCGTTATCCAAACAAGTAAAACTACCTGAACACCTAATATTACGTTTACGTTACATATAAGGGATAATAAATGTTTATCCAAGTACGTTCGCCTCACAATTTGTATTTATATTGATATTGAGTGTTGCCACAATGCTACAGTAAATGAATGAGAAATCTACAGTATGAAACCAACTTGAGTAATACAGTATCATCATGGCAAGCAACTAAAGCAATAAAATAGAGTGTTTCCCAAGAGTATGTGGACAGCTTTTGGTTTTATATAGAAGGTGTGTTGTTTTTGATTCCCAAAAAAAAAATTTTTTTTAAAAATGGCAGTTTTGTTCAGGACACCCCCATCTGTCGCTAGCAACGACGACGCAGCGATTAGTGACGACTCTCTCTCCGACCAGTCAGCAGTGCAGGTGTTCACGTCACCTTTTGGTATCGCCTCAGCTCGCCTGGAACCTCGACGGAGGTGATACTTTAAAAAAAAAAGGTACCTGTTGGCAGGTACCAGGGACTTTTTTGCAGCACGTCTCTGCAGCACCACAATACTTTATTTTAGAATGGTTGTACACGTATTTTGCCTTTAACAAATATTGTGCCCCCTCCCCTCTGCGATATGGATATTGCACTAGTTCATATTGTGCAGCCCTAACCACAACATTATGTAATAATGCAGGACCCAGTTGATTTTGTACCTTAGTGGTGCAACAAATTAACAAATAATCAAATTACCAACAAACAATTGACACAAAGGGAAACTGGGGCCCCCAGGGTGTCAGGGGTCCCCAGGGTGTCTGGGGGCCCGGGGCAGGTGCTCGCTTTTCCAGGCTGGTAATCCAGTCTTGAGTAAAGTCGGTCTGGTATTCAATTCCAGAAATTGTTGACCTCCATGCCCTTTTAGACAGGATTCAGCCAGAAAGTTGAGTCTTGTCTGCTCCTCACATCAGCTCCAACGTTGGCTTCACCTTTGCTCAAAGGTGTCTTCCACATCTTGAGTTTGTGTTGACAGTGCTGTTGGCAGACTTATTTGTTAACCTCTGTGTGACCGCAGCAACATCCTTGCACCCCCTCAGCACCCTGTCTTCCCTGCATGGTGTTCCTTGGTGGGGTGGGCGTCACTGAGGAGCCATGGTGCTAACAGGGGAGACGAGGGAAAGGCTGTCCTGCAGTGTCAAAGGTCCCGTCAGGGGCCATCCCTGGCCTATTCAGAAAGACGTCACCCAGCACATTCTTCACAATGTTAACATTCTCCCAAATTCTCAACATTTACTTACAATGGATGACTGCGCTCAGCACAGCTATTGTGTGCAAAGTCGAATCTGAACGGCCAACTTATGGTAAGTCACCTTGTCAATATAATCATGACATGGCCCCCCCGTTGCACCCTCATAATCTCATATAGACTGTCTATTATGGCTCAGTTCAGCTGTCACTCACAGCTTATAATCTGGCAAGAAGTCAGTGAGGGATTGAAGCCGGTGTGTGGATGAAGGGTGTATAAGCAGGCAGGTTTTTTTACGTGTTATTGAGCGTTATCTGTGATTTTGCGATGCTGTCCGTGTGTGCGGTACGAGAGCATTTCTTTTGCACAGGTGGGTTTCTTTTCTTTTTTTTTGTTGCGTGTTTGTTCACTTCTATGACAGCATGTTTGTGTGGGAGAGAAAAGTCGAATCTGAATGAGAGAATGTGCTGTGGTTGCTTTGTGCTGGTGGTTTAAGGAGCCTGGGAGCAGAGTCAGGGGCCATGTTATAAATTAGCGTCTGACCCCTGTCTTTGTGGCCCCTAGGAAGGCCTGACGAAGGCCCCAGCCCGTTCCTCAGTGAGAACGGCCCTTGTGAAGAGCCTCTTTCAGGGGTGTCACTGCGCGATGAATTGGCCCGCAGAAGCATGTTTATAGACTGTGTAAAGGAGTGCGTCTTTGTGGGAGAATGTCACTGACACTGGTACAGTTTGCTTGAATGAACTGTGATGACGAGGCTAATGGGGCCCCCGCCGGAGGGTGAGGGTCAGCGAAGCGGGGCCCCCCAAGCTCCGGACCCCCCACCCTCAGGCTCTTTTCACGCCCAGTAGCTGTAGCTAATGTTGCAATTCTTCGTCCCCCACCCCACCCCACCCCACAAAGGCCAAGAAAAAAAGTCAACTTTCACACCAGCGGGTCACCATGAGTGCTTTAGGAAATGATCGTGTAAACAGAGTGTTACCTTCTGACCTGTGGCTGATACCTTGGAGCAGCAGACAAAACAGCCAGGCTGCGGGTATTAGACATGGCTGTTAGCGGGATAAAGCTCCAGGCGACAGAGGAGGGAGGACCTATTAAGGAGATTGCGTTTGTGTTATCATCTGATCTGCACACGTACAGATTACTGACTGAAACGAAGTAAACCCCAGTTTGGATTTCATTAGATTTACGTTTGCTTATTTTCTTCACCACAGCAGGGAATACGCAAGGAATACAGGAGTTCCCACGGCTGTAACAATTGCATTGACGCCCGTCTACAGTCATTTTACTGCCCTCCGTTGGAGCCGATAGGATAAACTGACCACTAACCCTGTTTGAATAGAGCTGAGTCTCTTAGCACCAGGATGTAAGGTCATTAATGACATCAGTCCCGGTTAGTGTTAGGGCGTATAAACGTCCGCAAGTGTTTGGCACACACACCTTCCAGTCTGTTTTTGAGTCTCTCTTGCGCACAGAACCCAAGCATCACATCTCCTTGTTTCTATTTGGCCCCACCTCTTTAGTCTGTAACCGTAAGCTTTTTTAAGAAACCACCGCGTCATCAGTCATTGGCTTTGCCAATATTGTTTAGCGCTACTGCCATCAAACAAGAGGCCCTTTAGTATTGCTAGTAGAGCTGAAACAATAGGTCAATAAATCGATAAGTTGATCGGCAAAAGTGACAAAGATTCACTGGTTCCAGATTCTCAAGTGTGATGATTTGCTGCTTTAACCCTTGTTTTGTCTTCGGGTCAAATTTGACCCATTTTCTAAACGTCTATATCACAAATATGGGTTTATTTTTAACTTCCTAATTTTAATTAACCAAAAATAACGTGGATGATTCCATACAACGCGCTTCGCAAGTACAACAACGGATCGGATCTCTACTTTCATTGAGTTTGGGGTGTTTTGTTACATTTTTTAGCATTTGAAAAAGAAATTGAAACAGTATCCTGACTGAACATTGACATATACCAGTCTGTGGTTATCCTTCCTTTAATATGAGTCTAAATAATTCATAATTTCCTATAAATGAGGTTTATTGACCATGAATTCCAAAAATAAGTGTAAAACTAGTACTAAGTTGGTGTTAGTGGTGTTTATACATGGGAGTGAAAAGAAGTGTAAAACGGCAAGCAAAAAAAAGCTCCAAAAGTGTTGAAAAAGGGGACAAAAACATCAGAAAAATTTTGGATTTTTGTTTTTTTTGGCCCGGGAGGACGACAAGTGCATGGTCCAATGGAAGACAACACAAGGGTAAAAAAAAAAATCTATGACCGTAACTGTATAAACAAACAAGCAATTTGAAGATGTCAACGTTTTTTTTGTAATATTTTATAGACCAAATCTTTAATCAATTAATTGAGAAAAGTAATTGTTAATTGCAACCCAAATTGCAACTACACTTAAGAAAGATCCATTTTATTCAAATAATGGATATAAATGTTAGATCTCATTTTAAAGTCTTCATTCACTCGCGCATAACTGCAGGAAAGAATGGAGCAGATGGCCATCATATAGATGTAACGGTCAGCTCTTGTAAATATAATAATTACATCAATCATATTGTGAAACATGTTAGTTTTTATTTTGGAGATGAAATTCTAAATGTTGGCCCCCATCTTTCTTTTGACCCCTCTTGAAAATCCTATCGGATAGAAAGACGATGTAGTTTCTGTTTGATATAATGTGATGTCAAAGTTACATACTCTCTATTTAATGTATTAGCTGCGTTCGCCGCCTTTTTCCTCCAGTCACCTTCGCCTCCATGCCATTCCCTCTCTCTGCCTGCCTCATAGAGAAGAAGTGGACATGCTTTACGACAGCCGGCCAGAGCCGAGACCCACCACTAAGAAGAGGCTTCTTCTCTCTTTACAGCCCCATAAATATATTGTTATCTGAGCCTGGGAAGTCCACGTTGAGATTTATCCGCACGGTTAGTGGAGATAGCGAGCCAAGCATCCTGAATCATTAATTACACAAGAGGCTGCGCTACGTCCCCCTTAATTTCCTATCTCTGCTCTGTAGAAGAGCCACTTTAAAGTAGGTGATGAGGCTTAGGAGTTAATTATATGTCGCTTAGGTGCATTTTATTTTTTATTTTTTTTAAGCACTGGGATGCTGGCACTGAATCCTCTGACACTATACTCTCAGGTTTAAAAAAGCAATGCATGCAGTACATTAAGAACATTTGAGACAAGGGACACTAAAATGTGCCGGATTGAAACTCCGTTTGGAGGCATCTAAAGACACTTTAGTTACACTCTAAATGAGGCTCTGCGTGGCTGGAGTCTTTCAAACTGTACGAGTCTGTTTGTGAATCTCAGTCTAAAACCTATAAGCCCACCAACAAACCTACAGAGTCAGTAGAAAGTTACCTTTCTCTCAGGCAGCTGTCACCGCTGGGTACAGGACCAACATAGGGAATATCTGCAGGATTCAACTGGTTCAACTTTCCCTTCAATCAATCAATTTGGTAA
This sequence comes from Perca flavescens, assembly GCF_004354835.1. Taxonomy (NCBI): domain Eukaryota; kingdom Metazoa; phylum Chordata; class Actinopteri; order Perciformes; family Percidae; genus Perca; species Perca flavescens. The sequence continues at coordinate 1,197,495 of NC_041347.1, forward strand.
AGTGAATTTTCTTTGCCGTCAAAGCAGATTATCAAAGGAAATAATCAAAATGTGTTCATTTAATTGCGGTGTGAGCTGAGAACAAACAGTTTGATCTGAAATGTGTTTACTTGAATCCCTGCGAAAGAGCGTCTCTGAGCTGTTTCAGTCTCTCGTTCCTTTGTATAGTGCACATAGGAAATTACCAACATGTTAAACATATCCCTAGATTTGCATAATACATGGTCTCCTGAAGGCAAGTAGTTGTTTCTTCCAAGGAGTTTTTCCTTATCCAATCAAGGGTCAATGGACAGAGGGTGCTGTAAACCCCCTTAAGGCAAATTTGTGATTTGTGATATTGGGCTATATAAATGAAATACTTATACTTTGAAATACAGTAATACTACAGTAGTATAGTTTTAATAATGACCATTAGTCCAGTATATATATATATATTAGGGCTGTCAAAATTAACGCGTTAATTTTTTAATATTTAACTTGTTAAAAAAAATTAACGAAATTAACGCAGCTGTGTTTGTTTACTTCATGTGGCGGCTGAGAAACGTAATACGTCTCCATAACAGCAGGCGGCGCTACTCTGTATTGTTGCCCAAGTAATGAAAACCGGCAGCTGATTGGACGAACGCGTCACATGGGTTTGTTTTCTCCGGATATTGAGAGCCAGACTGTCATGGCGGCCGTTCAGAATACGATCTCATATTGTACCAGAGCCTGTCTATGGAGAGCCTGTTCACTCCCTATCTCACTCCCTATTAGCCCCATTGTACCAACCCGGAATTTTCCCGAGAGTGGAAGTTCTCCCCTTATTAGACATTCTCTGATTGTACTAAAATAGTTCACTGAAACATGTTTCTGAAAACATTTTAAGCAAGAAATAGGCCGTGATGCAGTTGCTGAATCTGTCTTCATTTCAGCTCAACAAAGGTCAGTTTAGAAGATTTTTCGTCAGATTTTGAGAGACTAGTCACCTCATTGCGCCGCCATTTCCGGGTGAGTCCCGACTGCCCTGCCGCCGACTGAACTCTCGGCTCGTTGGAGATGAACTGCTCCTCGCCTGTAAAGTAGACGAGAGCAGGCAACAGTAGCCGGGGACGGTGACAAAAATCTGCTCTCAAGTCAGACAGTTTCTAGCTGTTTCAGCAGCCTTCAGCAGGACTAAATAAGCCAAATTGTTGCTGCTGTTGTTCTGAAAGATATTAAACATTCTGAACTTAGCAGAACCTTTCCTTGTTGGGTTTTTTCTTCATATTTGCAAAGTTAAGTGATTTAGCATTTAAATATTCATTATTACAAGCTTCAGTCTTAATTTAAAAAAGCGATTAATCGCGATTAATTACAGCAAATTGTGCAATTAATTAGTTAATTTTTTTTAATCGATTGACACCCCTAATATACAGTATATATATATATATATATATATATATATATATATATATATTTTTTTTTTTTTTTTTAGGTTACAAGCAGTTTAAACACCTATATTTCCCTTCACCTATAAACCCTCGAGAGCCCATGCTCGGGGCGTCTGTCCATGGGCAGCCCCCTCACTTTGACATCTGTCCATTAGTGCATGTATGTCCTGGGTATGTGTGTATTTCAGGCCTGTGTGTTTAAAAAAAAAAAAAAAAAAAAAAAGAAAATACAACAGAGTGAAAAAATTTAAGTTCTGCTTGGGGTATGTCTTCTTCTTCTTCGTCTTCTTCTTCGTCTTCTTCTTCTTCTCATAGGCGTTCTGTTGCTCCTGAACATTTGCAATTTCTCATTCCATGTTTCTGTCATTTTCTCTATCTGCCCCCGTCCTTACATCCACCCTGTGTGCTCTGTGGTCAGTCACGAATGCCATAAAACTCATGTACCCAAAGATTGTGTCAGATCACAAAAGATGTCAAAAAGCTTTCCCAAACCAAGTCATGGTCCCAGCTCTGTCGAGGTAAATATCTTCTTATTGAAGTGTTCGGACCACCAGGTGGTGCTGTGGCCCTCATGAACTAAATGCCCTGAGGTCAGGGGACTCATCAAATGACTGCTTTGAAAGAAGTCTTTGGCAACTAGTGGTGATGTTTGTCAAGAATGTCAGGGTTCTTATTGTTAACTAGAATGTATTTTTAGAATTTGGGATTAAGAGGATTGCTGATTTTTTTTTTTAGTTGCCTGACCTGCCAGCACCCATCACAGAGGTTATAGTGGTTGTTCTCACTGACAAATGGTTTTCATGTGTTCCAGGATCACGGACCAGCGGCATGAGAAGTTGCCGTATTTTGTCTTTGGGGACTTTAACTTCAGGTTGGACTCGAAGCAGGTCATTGAGGTGAGTCTTTTTGTATTACACCAAACAAGTGATGGAAGATTAATTGTATATATTATCTGTGCAATATGGGGACATTTGTGCAATAATATACTATATAGATATGTGGTTAAGCTGTCAAATTTATAGTAATATAAAGTGTGTGTGTGTGTGTGTTGGTGTTGGTGTTGGTGTTGGTGTGGGTGGGTGTGTGTGTGTGTGTGTGTGTGTGTGTGTGTGTGTGTGTGTGTGTGTGTGTGTGTGTGTATTGGAGTGAGACTGCAATATAGTAAAAGTGCATTAGGAGCCCACTGTCTCTCTAGAGTTATGACTCATTAAACGCTTCACTGTTGCTGGCCCAGCTGTGTTTGCCAACTGAGCCTCCAAGTGCATTGTTATGTTATGGTGCCATTCACTGCTCTTTCTCTCTCCCTTCCTCTCCTGCTCCCTCCCTCCCCTCTTTCTTCCTCCTCCTTCTCCTCCTCCTCCCCTCCTTTTCTTGGTGCAAATGAGGCCAGTGAGAGCCAAGGTAGCGCAGTCATTCAGCATTCTCTATGAGGAGATGGAGGGGGGGGGGGGTTAGTGGCATAACAAGTCATAAAGGCCCACTGCAGACAGTGGTGTCCTATGATAACAGAGTGGGAGAGCCACTTGTTGGCCGATCCTCTCCCTCCTCTGCAGCACAATGGGCCCTGGAGTCAGTGGGCCTGTTCAAGGTGTTGGCATTGTTCATTTCAACCAGAGGGAAGAGGAGGGAAGACTTTCTGAATGCAGGTTTTTTTTTTTTGTTGTTGCTCAAATGACTTAGGAAGGACTTCACTCTGTGTGGCACACAAGAAGAAACCGTTTGTAGTTTAGTCATCCAGCCACTAGGGGAGCAGTAAATCGCCATCAGCTAAGTGGGATCAGCGATCCAGGCAGGCGCATTGATTGATGGCCTCAAAGTTTGTGCAGTAGATTTGATTTTTTTGGTCTGTAACTGGGTCACATTAACCAACGGATCATGTGAACATGCTTCGGAGCTAATAAATCCGAGTACAGAATCCACAACAGCAGATGTGCAAACACTGAGGCTATTCACACGTCAACTTTTTGCAATTAAATGTCACCTGGCACACATTTAGGTCACCACAGCGATTTTAAAGCAGTTACTGTATAGGCTGTTTTATATATATATATATCAGCATTGCTCTGCATTGAAATATGTAAAATGTGACTTGGTTTTTATAAGAAAGATGTGTTTTCAATGCCAGTACTGGCAGGCAGCACAGATGTATTAAGCTGAAAGCAGAGCATCCAATTAAACAAAGTCAGGTGAGATGATTTGAAGCTTGTCCGTGTTTCTCCCGTATAGCTAATCTAGATAACTCTGTCCTCGTGTTTCCTGTCTTGTCCGTGCTGCTCTGTGGTAGGTAAGCACTCACCCTCTCCATGTCTCTACCACTCTGAGATGCTGTCTGAGTGCAGGAGGGGTCATGAACCCTTTTCCAGGGATGTGTCAGGCTTGCATCGGTGAATGTCCATCTCTGCCCCCTGCTCCCCTCCACACAGCTCCTTTCTTATGCACCTTGGCCCCCCATTCTCATACACATTCGCATCCATAGCGAACACACACACACACACACACACACACACACACACACACGCACACACACAAACCAATTTGTTAGGCTAAATGAACCTGATTGATTCACCCCATTTAAAGAGGTGTGACAGCAATGCTGGGGGTCCTTTTCAGACATCCTCTCAAGAAGTTAGAGCTGTGGGCTATGGCTGAAACGCACACACACACACACACACACACACACACACACAGACACAGACATTTTCCCTCCAGCTTAATGAGGGTTCCTCAAACCTGCCCATCATTTAATGGTTAATGTAACAACAGAAAAGGCTGATGATGTCATCTGTGTGAAATGCGTGGTTAGAGGGGCAGCACTGCTCAATATAAACCTGTCCTGTGCAGTGGTCAACCTGTCTGATTTAACAGTGACCTTTTGCATTAGTGGCAGAGAGAGCTGTGATGTCACCAATAAACAAATGGGTTGCAACCTTAGCGCCGGACGTAACTCACAGCCGGGAGGCCGTTTTAAGCCCTTTAATGACAATTAATGTCAACAGGACAATTAGTGCACATCCACTTGAAGTGCTTAACTGTAGATGGGCTGGTGCTGGATCGATCGTCCATACTTATCCCAAGATTGATTCAGACACAGAGAGGCCGGCTCTCATTCTCACTGTCTGAGAGTCTCATTTTTTCACTTTTTGCTCTATTCTCTCTTCGCTTTCAAATCGATAGGAAATGGCCCGAAAACGCTACGCAGATGAATAGATGCTTTTGCTGTGTTAAGTGGACGAAATAATCGCAAATTGAAACTACTTGCCTTTTTGATTTGTTGAACACCAGGGGCAACCCTCAAGCACCCATGGGGATCACTAGGCCCCACTTTGAGAGTCACTAGATCAGAAAATACTCCAGTACATTTCTCTACAGCTGCACGCTACACCACTTCTCTTCTTCTCCGTCTCTGGTCCATTGTAGGTGACTAGACTGTGGACAACCACTAGCCACTCCCCTGTCACCCATACTGCCTTGTGGGTGCGTGGATGGGACAGGGGGTATTCTAGGATGTATCCGTGTGAGTACAGAAAAAGGAGGTTGGTTTGGAAGGAGGTGGGTTTGATATTGTCACAGGGCAAATTCCAGGTGGCAAATTCCTGGCATGCTTGTGCGGCAGGATCAGTAACCAAAGGCCTGAGGCCGCCCCCCTCCTGCCCGCACCGGGCAACCCCATTAATTGTGTCCGACAGAGGGAATTGGTTTCAATTGACCCCCATTCAGCAGCCCTTTGACTGGCAGACAAAAGACACAGCCACGTGGAGACTAATGCTAGGGCTGAGCAGCCTGGAGGTGGTCCAGTCCCCACCAACCTTCTCTCTCCTCTCCCATGGGTGGGATCAGGCTTTGGCTTGATCATGCTTTGCATCGCTGCTGATAAAACAGGAAAGTGCAGAATGAATGGCTTTTGAAGGTTTTGTCTGGCAAATCAGATACTTCACAGCCTGCAATTTCTTTGATTCCTTCACGGAGCACTCACGTTCAAGCCAATGGTGACCCAACTGACTAAAGATGCAGTGCATGCTGTCCCCAGACCTGTTGCAATAAAAGAAACGCAACTTGATTGTGGAGTTGTTAAGAGAGAGACCAAATTAGGGACGGCAAATTATATATGAAAATGGAAGCGTGCAGTGAGCACTATGCGATTGGTGTGGGATGACATTTTAAACCTAAAAAAGGTTGATCTTTGATTGATCTCAACCATGCATGTCAATCCATTTCCTTCCATTGAACTGTATGCCTCAATTCAGATGAGTACGTTTCAGCTTATTCTTGATCTGTCTTTCTCACCCACTTTCATTCTGTCTCTTTCCTGGTCTCCCTTTTAAACATTTACACAATTGTTTTTATGAACATCATTATCATTAAAATCAAATTGCCATCCCTGACTTAACTTTGATTTGTGAACCGTAACCCTTGACTGCTGCTCTGAAGCATCCGGTATCTGGTTATAGCTGCTGAACACGCATTTAACAATTTTTCATTTGTTTAATTTATTAACAGTTAGTTAATGAACATCTTCATTTATTAACATATGTGCTGGTTGCTTTTTCTTTTTTCAAGGCATTTAATAAGCCTTTTTTTCAGTTCATGTGCCAATGTGAACCTAAACCAGTGTGATGGGGCAGACAGATTTACAGCAGACAGCATTGTTGCAGGTATAAGTGGTCAGAATCACAGTGGGAGCAAGCAGGAGTAGGATAGCGAATCTGGTAATGGTGCGAAATCCTGCAGGATTAGACACCTGTCACTGCCAATGTGTATCCTGTTTACAGTAACAACAAGGTTACAGTAATAATTCAGTAATCCCTGAGACAATCCTATTATAAAAACCCATGTTCAGCCATTCAGACCAAAGCTGAGCAGCGTTCCGTCATGGCGCCGGGTCACATAACCCTTGTTGACTCGTTCACACTTACAGCAAACACAGCTTTTTCTGGGTTCCATGCTTCAGTCAGTGGATGGTATAAGGTGTACAGTGGTGTGTGTGTGTGTGTGTGTGTGTGTGTGTGTGTGTGTGTGTGTGTGTGTGTGTGTGTGTGTGTGTGTGTGTGTGTGTGTGTGTGTGTGTGTGTGTGTGTGTGTGTGTGTGTGTGTGTGTGAGAAAGAGTGTGTACGTGTGTCCCTCGAGGTGGCCGGTGGCTGTGAATCAGCAGTGCCGATGACAGGCTCAGGGCTCCGTGCCTGGACTCCTAGTATATTTAAAATCCCTCCTAATTAAACTTAATAGAATGTAAATTTAATATCTGCTGAGATTGTGTGCTGCTGGCCGGCCTGCTCCAATTTAAGGATTGATAGAGGCCAGCGGGAAGGTTAATTGCTGACTTGATCTACTGTCCCTGTGACATGGTGTGGGGCTGTTTTAATTGGGGCTGATCTGCTCCTACATGGACAGATTTCATTAGGCTAGCTGGCCTCTCACTGACTGGAGAGAGGTTTGGACCAGCGCCCCCTGTCTGCGTCTGCAGGCAGTGCAGAGGGCCGGACCAAGCATCAATCTTCCTCCCTTCCTTTGTCCTGTGTCCTTTCTCTCGCTTGAGCAGCATGAAATTAAAGGTGGGGCCCTAGACTAGCCCCTCTCCTAATGAATGCTGTAAAATGCTCAATAATGACAGGCCAGCATGATAGATCAGTCATTTTTCACACTGTGGAGTTACGCAACGCACACGCCCATGACAACTGAGAAAACACATGAAAGATCAATTCTGTCATGAATGCCGACTTTTTTTTATTTGGGTTTATTGAGGCATGAATTTGCAAGGTTTTATACATATGGGGTCTGGGAGGATTGCTTTGCTATTTTTTTGGACATTTCTAATCTATTTATAGATGCTAAATTTACATTTCGGAAGAAATGTCATTGCCTTGATCCAGTCTGAAAAAAGGTCTGAAAAACAACTAAAGATCCTATAGAACTATCTCTGAGCACCATTATTTGTTAATCTAATATGAATATGAATTTTTTATTTCACCTTCCTTTTTACAGGCAAGTCATTAAGAACAGCTTCTTATTTACAATGCCAGCCTGACATGTGATAAAGCCACACAGGGGAAGGGAAGAAGAGAAGGGCTACGGAATAAAATGCATTAGACATACATACAGTTTAAAATGACATAAAATACAACACAGACAGCAGTCAACACGTATAACGAGAAAAGTGCAAGGACGAGATGATATAATGGTAATGAGTTTGCCAGTTGCAGTAATGCTGTAGGTGTCACAGTTTACCTACAGGAAGGAAACTTAGAATAGGTTGTCTGTGCATGTTACCTACAGTCTGTGTGTTGCCCCTGTAGTTGAAACCAGCAGGAGTTCATCACATAGTCGATGGCCATTGTCCTGGCTGCTGAACCTAGTCTGGGTAAATAATTTGCACCAGTAAAGTGTAAACAATTTTCCCTCTTTAGTCCCGGCTTTGACTAGCATGTGTGTATCTGGCCAGCTATAAATCAAAAGGCGGACAGTGTAATTAAGTGTACACTACATTAGTCAGGCTAATTAATTTTGGGGGCCATCCATCCATTAACCAGCGGGCCAGCACTGATTGGGCCTCTGTTGTGTGGAAACCCCTGACGCTAGGGACCGCGACCCTCCTTGGCTGCCCTCAGTTTCCCAGATACACCCATGCATTAACACCCAGAGTCACAGATGTATTAACACACACATACACGCACCAGCCCCTCGTGTACTTAATCAGATTTGGACTAAAAAGAGAAGCTTATTACAATACGTTTGGCAGGTTTTATGTCCTAATTCTTCTGGACACCGTTCTTCCTTCTTAATTGATTGTCGAATATGGAGTATTAGCAAGCCTCACGTTACTGGGAGGAGGTTTTATTGCTAGGCCAAGTTGTATTGACAAGTCCTTTTACATGGTTTGCTGTAGCCTACTAAATCAATATACTTTTCTGTGAAAGACAACTCACCTGACAGTCTTGATTGTCCTGGTGCAGTAAACCCCCACCCAATGATTTACTACATACCTTACAGGTTCAAACTGACTTATTAACACCTACTATTTGCCCCCCACCTCGTCTGTTTATGGCCACACGGGCGAAGCCTGTAATGGAGATGTTTCCTCACAATACAATAAAGGCATATTATCTGGCTAGAAGAGTCCAATCTATCACAATGAGGGCCCATTATATCACAGATAACCCATCTGGATATAGAGGGAGACTATTCCCTCTGGACAACAGCGCCTGTTCTCTCTCTCTCTCTTCTCTCTGTTTGCTTTCGATGCTAATGAATACAGCACTGAAGACACGGAGGAGAAAAAGAACAGTTCAGCTATGAGGGCGTAACTTGAGCGATGCAGCTTTGATGGGAGCGCTGTCCATATAATTAAAACGCTGGCAAATGAAGAACAAGCAGTGGCTTCTGTTGGTCCTGCTCATTAACAACAGGCCGTTTGAGCCCGGCGCCAGCCATGCTATTGCCATTGTGTACTTGGAGGTCGGGGGGTGGGGGCGGGCACTGTGACTGGCAGCCGGGAACACCATGCCAACGGTGGAATGGCGTGACAAACTAAGCCAAGGATGAGCGCAGAGCCTGGCACTATCAGGGCCTTGGAGGGCACGTTGCCTTGTAGGCCCCTGGGGTTGGCCCCGGTCAGGGATGTAACCTGAGGTACCCCGCAATCGTTCACCACTGCTGTCCCCTCCAGCTGGAGCCAATGTCTTCACTCCAGACTTGCCGCACCGTCACTCTTTTTCTCGCAGAATAGTTTTATAGTTGTTACATCAAATAAAGATTGGTCAGCTATGCTATTGATGCACATTCGATAGAAAAAGGGAGTTTTCTATCATGCTTTAAGTGTTGTGATGCATTTGTATCAAGCTCTTTTTTCTTTTTCTTTTTGATTATTGGGTAGTGAAGTTTTGCTAAAAGCCAAGTCTGTAATTTGCAAAATACTGCCATTAAAAATCTAAAAGCATTTACGCACAACTTAGTAGCTCAAAATGCACCTAAATATAATTTTCCTGTGCTTCTCCCTCACTCTCCCAAACATGCATCTTCTTTTTTCTTTCTTCTATTCTTTAATGTCCTGTCTAGCTATTTCCCCTTTATCCAAAAACGCTTCTTAGCACTCCACAGGAAATTAGAGCCACAACTAATAATTATTCTCATTATCAATTAATCTGCTATTATTTTCCTCTATTAACCGAATAATCGTTTGGTCTCTAAAATGCCAGAGAGTAGGGGAAATGTCCATCACAATTTCACAAAGTGACATTTTTAAATATCTAGTTTGGTTTGCCCGACGAATGTAAATGCCAAAATGTTCAGTTTATTACCATAGTAAACCAGGAAAACCAGCAAATAATATTCATAATTGAGAAGCTGGAACCAGTAAATTTTTTGCCGTTTTGCTTAAAAAAACAAACCGTGAATTGATTGTCAAAGTCATCGCAGATTAAGTTTCTGTTGATCGACAATTGTTTCAGCTCTATGTCAAATAATTTTTAATTGTCTTTAAAACGGTCAGGGAAAAGATCTACCAAAAAAAAAAAGACACGAAAAAAAAAAAAAAAAATTGAATCGGTTCTGTAAAGCAGATTAAGTGCACTTAGTTAGAGCCTCTTGGTAGGTTACAGACACATGGACACTAAACTAGTAATCTTGTCAGAAGACACATCCTTAAATGCCCCTGAGCCTTCTATCAGTGTAAGGACACCAGACACTCCATGTACAGTTTATTTAAAAGGATGGAGAGAGAGAGAAGTCGCTTTGTGTCTTGCATTTATTAGTATCCATAATGCGGTTGCCAAGATTATGCAAACTATATAAATATTGTAAATCTAATAAGTGAATCATTTGATCAGTCTGTAAATTCAAGTGGACTCAATACTCAATCCATGTCTTTTTTTTTTTATTTAATCTAGCACACAATGTGATCTCGCTATGAATCATGAATAATCAACTTTCACTCTGTCCCGGCCTTTCTTTATCTCTTGCGTTATTGATGGTTTGTCTCGGCTTCTGCCTTTGAAATCACAAGGAGGAACAGCAACAGCTAACAGTGCTGCTCTTATTTAGTCCAGATGAAATGTGGCATAAACTGTGAAGGATAGGAATCTCTTTGTGCCTGGTACATAGTGTCCAACTTGTATGATGTCAGTCTATTTTTGACTAATGCAGTCCTCTGCCTTTGTACAGCAGAGCACAATAATTGTTGTTTCTATCTCTCTCTCTCTCTCTCTCTCTCTCTCTCTCTCTCTCTCTCTCTCTCTCTCTCTCTCTCTCTGAAGGATAGAGTGGTTGCCAAGATAACACATGTTGTCTCCGGGGGGCTGTGCACAAACATGCACGCACACCCTCTCCATTGCTATTTCCAGCATTTTAATCATTACCGTTTGCTCTAATGCATATGCAAAGAAGCAGTCTCTGTAAGAACGGCTGCTCATGGCTGAATTCACAGCCTGCTCAACAAGTTGGTCACCGTCACGGTTATTCAAACTATTTAAATCTAGCAATAACTTAACTAAGTGGTTTTCAAACTTTTTTTCACATCAAAGGCCCCTAAACCAGTGGTGGAATATAACTAACTCATGTCCCGTTCTACTTCTACTCCGCTACATTTCAGAGAGAATCTTTGTTTTTATATTATTATTATTATTATTATTATTATTATATATATATATATTCTTTTTTGTTACTTTATAAATTAAGATTTGTGCACAGAAAACACATGTAGTATATAAAATTGGATGTTTTAGTATGAATGAAACTACCCAACAATATACAGCTGAACTGATTAGATAATTAAACAGTTTCTAGTATGTGAGGATTTTAAGAGTACTTTAAGTACATTTTCCATACTTGACCTTTACTTAAGTTACATTTTCAATGCAGGACTTTTATTACATTCAACAGATTATTTGTATACTGTGGTATTAGTACGTTTACTTAAGTAAAGGATCTGAATACTTCTTCCATTACTGCCCTAAACTGACACAAATTAGACCACGGCAACCTCATTTCATAACATTTTTTTGATAGGGTTTTTGCTTTTGGTTGACCCATGACCAAATTAGTCATACAGTCTGTCATTGTGGTATTTATAAATGATATTATAGTGACCATAAATGAGTCCCCTTTTTACTGGTGTCCCCCTGGAACCCCCCCAAGGACCCTACTTTGGGATACAATGCCTTAACTCATGGTATGTGTTTGCTCGTTCCACTGCAAAATGAAAAAGAACAACAGATGAGTGATGATAAAGTGTCGTACTGTTGTTAAGGAGGCCAGTAGAAGTTTTAGGATTATTTAAAGAACTTGACCCACAGGTTTCCCAGTGTGAATCTTTACTGTCAGTAGCAGAGTGATGTCCCGACAGAGTGGCTCATTGTAACACAGCTGTAAACCCAGTGTTGGCACCATGGGCTTTTAAACAACTCTGCCCTCTGACATTAAAAGTCGCTGGGCTCCATTCGTGTCCGCACACAAATATCCCATCATATTTAAGAGGGCCCATTAAGGGCCACATTGAAAATTCATGGGCCTTTCTCTCACTCCCCCTTGTGTGATTTATCTGTGACGGCCATATTGCCGGGCCCTTTTCAGAAGGAGTGGCTCCTGTTTTTGTCTTAGAGGAGGCCCAAAACAATGCATTTCAGGCCCATTTCTCCGACAGGGCCTCCTCTTTCAGGGGGCAGAGAGAGCCGGGGCTGGCCTAACATCTGTTTGTGTCCAGAGCCAGGCGGGACCAGAGCACAGCGTGCCTCGGTGGCCCCCTTCTCCTCTCCCTGGGGGTCTTTGTTCCCGATTTCATGCTATCAGAGCGGCAGCATGTTTTCCTGCGCAGAGCTGTCAGCGGCATAAAAGGCCCTGAGTGGGGTCACATCAAGAGGGATGGGCATGAAAAATTGGTAAAATGTATCACAAAGCCCACCCACTAGATGGTTGCCTAGCGCCCTGTGGTGTGGTGTCAAGACCCCTCCTCCCTCCCCCACCTCCCCTCTGTACCTTCCTCTTTCCCCTTTCCTTGGCTGAATTACCTCTCTCTCTCTCTCTCTCTCTCTCTCCCTCTTTTTCTCTCTTTCTCTCTCACCCTGGCGGACAAGCACATCATTTAGATGAAATGGTGCAGACAAATTAAAGGGTGGTGCTTCAAATGAATCAATGTTCCTTGTGTGTGAGGAGGGTTTTGTGCCTCGCCAGGGTCTTCTCCTCCCAGTGCCCCCTGGAAGGAAGATGGCTGGTCACCTGCCTGCCTGAAAAAGCCATCAACTGCTTTGGTAGCTCAACTGTTGCTAAGGACAAGATGATAATAATAATAATAATAATAATAATAATAATAATAATAATAATGTTATAATGCTCATAATGTTCACTAGTGAAATCAGTGTTGGGTGACTGGATCTTAGACTAACTAAGTTGCATATTTGTTGTATTTGTAGTCTCAGTGATAGTGCTTACCAAGCTCCTGCTCTCTTTAAAGGGTACAGAATTAGACTTTCATTAATTGTTAGGTCCTGATCTCTATCGAATACCAGAGTAATGAACTCGACAGACTCTGCATTCCTATTGGACCGCCACTAATCACCAATCACTGATTGGGTCTTCAATATTCTGTAATTGACTCAGCAACGACAAATTGCCTCAGTGTCTGTTTCCTTGAATTGATTCCCAGCTCCAGCTCCGGTGGAATAGGTAAATTAAATGAGAGTGCACTGTTTTCTGGTGCTTAGTAAGTGTTTATACTCTATATCAATAGCTCTTCTGTTGGCCATGTTTAAATATGCTACAATGATTGCATCGCGGTTGGATGTGAATTTGGTTCCTCATTAACAGGATAAATGCTCTTTTTAAGTCTGAGCCGTCAAAAAGAAAACCTGAATGGCCGTGGCATTGCAGCCTCCTCCTTCACATCCCAAAGCCCCCTTTTGGAAACATAACAACTGCAGTTAACAACATTCAGATGAATGCCACATTAAGATGGCTATTGAGCAATTTAAGCATGCACGGCCTTATTGAGAGGTTAAGAGAAGCCGGTACGTTAAACAGTCTCGCAGACATCTGCTGCAGTTGGTTTCAAAGTGCTGACTAAAAGTGGCAGGGGAGGTTTCTCAGATTAAATCTCTCATTAGGTTTTCTTTGTACAGGTGGCAGTAATGTGTCAAGAGCCCGGCCTGAGACAATGTCCTCCTCTTAGTGGGACTAATACGCCTCAGGAGAACCCAGCCTCCTTTTTACTGCCACTACTTTACACAGAGACACTGTCACAATGAAGCATCTGGTGGCCTTTTCCTGTGTAGAAGGCTTTTCCATGGCCATTGTGTCTGCTAGTGTGCATGTGTGAGATAAAGAGAGACAGAGATCAGGAGGCTTAGTACACTTCTGTGGCTCAACTTGTCTTGTTGAACTTACTGTGTGTTAGTATGAATCTTGACTCAAAATGTTTGGAGATCATTTCAGAACATTTGCTCCCAGCTCTGACGATGAGTTTGGGTGGGTGGACAAAGTGTGTGTGTGTGTGTGTGTGTGTGTGTGTGTGTGTGTGTGTGTGTGTGTGTGTTTGTGTGTGTGAGTGAGTGAGAGTGAGTGAGCAACCCCCCAGTAGTGGGAGGTCGCCGGGGTCAAAGTGATGAATTTTTATAGGCCTGTTCCCTGTGTTTCAGCCCTGTCCCTTTCTCTGCGCGCTGCACTGCCTCTCAAAGACAACCATGCAGGGCAATTTGTCCTCCGGGGCCCTGCAGAATGGGCCAGCAGAGAAGTTAAATACCAGGGGGGAACACACACACACACACACACACACACACACACACACTCACTCACACAAAACATACACATACATTCAGTTTCTTTCTCACACACACATACACACCCCTCCGTCCTGTTGTCCTGAATGATTTGTGGCCTGTCCATTATCCATTCCGAGGGGACAAATGCTTTTTGGACCGGTTTGTGAAGGTAAAGCCAGAATGGCAGCCCTCAATGCGTGCCATTGTTTTAGAGAAGTTTCCCAGATGTTATAATGCATGAGATAAATAGGGCACATTATCACTACCTTGCACGCCCTCTTACCTCTCCAAGCTCGTTTTTAGTTTTACTTTTTGGCGAGGGCGTGGCAGGTTAGGAGACCTCCTACGATGCACACACTGCCGTCAAACCTCGGTGTCAGCTCTCACACAGCTCGACGAGTTCACAGGAAGGGAGTGAGGGGTTGCGTGCGAGTCGCTCGCTGTTAGGGGTGACACAAGCAAGGTTTACTAGTGTCAGTATTTGACCGGTGGGTCACACACAGGCTAACTTTGCTGGTGATAATATGTCCACTCTCACCTCTCCTGCATGTTGAATCCCCATCCTGCTGTGTGTGTCAATGATGAATCCCCAGTGTTTGGAAGCATTAAATTAGCCAGCCACAGGGAGAGAGGAGTGGATAACTCTGGCTTGTGTCCAGTCAGATCGGGCAGGGAGGGTCACAGCTGATTTACTGGCTCTCCTGTGTAGTAGCTGGCACGAAAGCAGGAGGAAGAATTTGTTGTTGCCTTCTTTGGATGCCCCCTTCTGCCCGGCTAGGGCAGATGTCGCAATCACGCATGCGGGATGGCCGTGATGAACGGTGGCGAGCGGGAGAAAAGTGATCGCAGCGCTAAGCAATTCACGATGAACCTGCCAGCCCCGCTGGCACACCTTAGCTCAGCTGGCAGCCCCTGCTTTGCGTGGCAGCGAGAAAATAATGGCGCGTTCTGACAATGCCACTGCCCCCGCTGACACAAAGGGGAGCCCCTGTCCCCTGCCTCTGGTAATGAAGAATGAATAGTTAGCTCATTGTCCACTCATCCTCTGTCTCCCTCTGCACACAGTCTCACTCTCTCTACCTAATCGAGGTTTAATCACGGAGTTCTAAAGGCACTCGATGGATTATAATATTGGTGGAATGACCGTTTAGTGTGATTCATTGCATGGGATTGGGGTGAGGGAGGGGAGGAACATAAACTCCCAGGAGTTAGGAGGAATTGTGCATTGGCCAGCACCCTGTTATGTCTAACATGTTTGCTACATGTTCACACTTGGCAGATTGTAATTCTGACTGTATTCAAAAAAATACATCCTTTCATAAAGCCAATACAAATATGGCCAACCACCAATAGATATTAAGTCACAATAGGACCTCAAAAGTAGTTCATGGTTCAAAGGGATGGTGTTGTCAGAGCCAATATCCTTAAGTACCTTAAACCATATACTTTAATGAAATATACTGTATAGTATGCAGAGAAAAGGGTACACAAATACATGTTTAAATGATCCTACTAACAATTATTGCGTGTGTATCTGAAGCCTGATATATCTATATATATTGTTGTCCAAAAACACATCAGTGAGCCACACTGTTGGACTGGCTGACATGTTTCCTCATTACCATGAACACACAATGTAGTTTATTGGACTTGATCCCAGATTCATCGTCCTGCTGGTGTAAATACTCACTAGAGGACCAAATGTATATTAATCTGCAGCTTAAAATAGTCCCTAACAAATGCACTATATACTCCTGTTTCAGCAATGTTTGCTAAAAGCTAGAGTGCCCAGCTGTTTTATGAAATTAGTGAGATTTTTTTTTTATATAAATAAAAGTTTTTATATGTGACCTGTTTTTAAGGTTAACATCTTAAGTAGATTGGTACATCTTAATAGGCTTGGGGCTCAGTGCCACAGAGGGTAGGACAGTATTGAGAGATGGACTAACACATTGTTGGATTTGTTTTCTTCCTGGGATTGTTGACAATGAGAATTATAGAATAACACCAGCCTCAACCTCCAGTTTTTCCCTCCTTGTCATCTCTTAACCAGCTTTGTACTGGCCCCAGAAACAAGAAGGTTAAAAAGAATCAACAGAGAAGGTTTTCATTGTTTTTTAATATATTAAGCAGTGTAATTAAATGTTTCTGTGTATTCTTCCCATTAGTCTGTCCTTTCTAAATGTTGACATGTAACCCCCCCCGTGTGTGATATACATTGTCAGGAAGGCCATGGGGTTGTGTTTGGTCTTCTTGGTGTTTAAGTTGGGCACAGTGGATCGCCTCCATCTGTTGGCAGGACCAGAGACAGAAGGCTTGAATGCGTGTGTGTCTTTGGTCTTTGAAGTGGGACAGATTGCTTTAACCTCTCTTCTAAGGAGACCAGCTGGAATAGAGAGCTCCTTTAAACAGCCGCTTCCTCCTTCGACAGTCATGAGATTATCCTTCATTGATGCACAAAGGCAGCGCCTTCCTCTGCAACCTCTCATCCCAGCCCCCCGGCCTCTGGCCCTCTACAAACACTCAGTGTCGACCTGTGACCCATAATGCAGAGATGTTATGCCAAGTCACTTTTGCAGGATCTGTTAAAGAGCCCAGAGGAGTGAAGACATTCTTACTGTCCCCTGGACCACAGCTGCTTTTCCTGACGGCTGTCTATTAGTATTTTCCCATCGCCTGGTTTACCCTCTCCCTCCCTCACAGTAATTGTCATGTATTAAATAAGGAGCCAATTGCAGCCAAATGAATTATGATAATATCATTTAGTGTGGTCAGTGAGAGGACGTCCATGTGTAATGTGCTTAGAAGGCAGGAGCTTTGAAGGGAAAGATCTGTTCAGAGATTCTGCACAAGCACCTGGGCTCTGCTGGCAGTAGGAGGGAGACATCACTGCATTCATATGGTCCTAAGTGACAGCATGGGATTCTCATTTTCCCCAGCTTGGTGTTTGGTGGGCAGATCTTATGACACAGGCACCGGGATGAGCAAGGACTGTGTGTGTGTGTGTGTGTGTGTGTGTGTGTGTGTGTGTGTGTGTGTGTGTGTGTGTGTGTGTGTGTGTGTGTGTGTGTGTGTGTGTGTGTGTGTGTGTGCGTGTGCGTGTGCGTTGGATGAGGGGGATGTTTATCACGGAAGGACAACACTAGGGAAGCTGTGATCAATCGGGTGCAATCAGCCACCACCAACTGCACTGACACACTGATTGGTCAGTCGATGAGCTTACGAATGGATCAATCAGCCACACGTCAGCATCAAACGCCATGCTACAGTCCAGCCCAGGATGGTATAACATAGGGTTTAGTTTGTTCAAAATATAGATGAAAATACCTTTAATCCTGTTAAGTTAGACAGAGCACATCCTAAATAAATCAAGTGTCTTCAGCCTCTTCTTTGTCGCACTTGCAATGGGCCAAAAATCTGCCTTTGGAATCATTAGTTTCCCTGAAGCTAAATAGTTTAATTCACCTTGGAATCCAGTTTGTAGTTGTTCTTGGGAAAAGACACTTTTGCCCACAAGAAAAGGCAGCATTAGCTAATTGTTCTTTTTTTCCACCGGTCTCGTCATGAATACGAGACCTGTGGTTTCAATTATTTCCATCCCACTCATTTCCGGGTAGAAACCTAAATGTATAGTATTCTATCTGTTCATATCCCATTGCATGTACTTACTTATGCGTGCAGGTGTACCACTGCCAAATGTAGAGGACATATTCATGTTCAGTGATGACCGTGTTTTGATCAAAGCTTGCTTACCAGATTATCCAAATCATTTCATCACGTAAATAGAGGGGCAATTTTTGTCCTTGTGATGCTTATGGTGCCGGTAAGCAGAGTGAGCGTCTGGCCTCAGAATTAGCTGTGACGTGGCCAGGGATTTCCGCTTGACTGACTTTTGGATTTGCAAAGCGGAACAGAAGGTGGCTCGCTTGGAAGAATTACAAGACCCTGATACTTTGTCCAAAAAGAATATATAAAAATAAATATATATATATATATATATATATATATATATATATATATATATATATATATCAAACTCTCAGCCTTCAACACACTGTCTAGAAAGGCTGTAGATTTTGTCACTTATGTCTGGAAAAAAAAAATTTGTTTAAACAGAAAGTATACCATATTATGCAGTTGGCTCTAATCAGAGATGCCAAAAGATGACATTCCGTGGTTGTCTTTGCTAGCTGTGGCTACAATGACTTTTTGACAGGGAAAGTATCTCTTGCCCTTCTCACTAGCTCCTTCTTTGGCCTATTCATTGCACAAAGCTGCTTAAGCGCACTTAAGCGCATTAGCATTTGGCTGCCGGGGGACCATATTGACCCTGCATTTGGATGGCCTAAATGAGTGAAAGATGGAGCGGTTTGTTAGGGCTTTAGAAAGTTGCTTTTGGGAAGGAGGGGGGTGAGCATGAAGGAATGGGGTTGAGGCAGGAAGGGGGGTGGGGGGTTGGAGGTGGGAGGGTGGATCTGCAGAGAGTTGTTCCACTTTCTCTCAGGGCATGGTGTTTGTTCTAATCTGGTGTGCCGTTTCTTCCTGGCCGAAGCAGGACTGATTTGTGACATTTCAGTCTAAAGGGCTTTTTTCTGCCCGCTATATTGGCTTGACCCGATTATCTAATCTGTGCTTTGAATTTCAATCAGGTCACCCAGTCTCTGCCGTGTGGTATGGGAACCACGGGCTGAGGGATTACCTCATTCAACTGTCTTCAAACACAGATGGTCGAATGTTTAACTAATTGTTAAAAGAGTCCACAAAGGGGAATTTAACCATGCACACAGTCCATGGGGTCAGTACATAGACCCAGATAAAGAGAAAGGGACAGTGAGGTGGTAGTTTGTGAGACGGTTCTTTAAAAATCATTCAAATGCGGCGCAGTGTAGTGTATGGTGTTGGGTACCAAGGGCTGTAGTAATGGTTTGCTCTCAGAGCATGAGAAACTACTGTACAATTTCTGAGTGCATGTGTGTGTGATGGTGTGAGGGTGGCTCCACTTTTAATACGTATATGAACATCTAGGTAACAGAGTGAAATAAATATAAATTCATAACTGGTTTCCATTTTAGCAACTTTGTTTTTCCATGTAAACGCACAACCAGCTTGTATACCTAATAGGAATCGACCTTTACATTCTTTTCCTTCTTCTTTGTCTCTTTGGGATCACTCACTCTCTTCCTCTCCCCCAGAGTCTCTGCTCCACTGCCACCCTGCAGACAGTCAGAGCCGCCGACACCAATGAAGTCGACAAGCTAATATTCCGAGAAAGTGACAACGACCGAAAGGTAAGCCATACTGCATCAATGCTGCCTGCCACAATACTGACTTGTCAAAAATTCAAAAAAATGTAACATATATTTAAGTCACAGTGTCATTCTAACACCTTTTTTGTCAAATGTAAATAAAAACTAATTTGTCATGAGGCCTAGTCACACCAGAAAATCCACCTGTGTAAAAAAAAGCAGTGCTAGATGTTTGGTGACATGACTAGTTGGTTTAACACCTCCCAGTGCATCTCTCTATTTTCTCCATACTGAGCCGTCATTTTATCATAATATAATAATTTCATTCAATAAAGAGTTGTTATAGAGGGGGAAATAAAACTCTTTGATCTAGCTAGTAAGCTTGTTTGCTCAGTCGCTAACTGGCCAATAATTCACACAGTATATTCAAGAAAGATATTTGCACCATCGACTCCTGTCTTACAACTGTCTAAAAATCATGTATTTCTTGTGAAGCAGCTTATTCTCCTCTTTAACAGAGAAATGCTAAATAAAAGTAAACACAGCTACAAAAGCTTCCTAATGGTCAACGGTGAGAATTTTTGTGTCAAAAAGTTGAACTTGACGTGAAATATTTGCGTTCCATTGAAATGGATTGATTTGGTTGAAAAATTCCTCCGTTTTTAAACACTGGTGTGAGTGGGCCTCAATAATAGGAATATGATGATGCATCTACACTGCATGGTGAAAAGGGAAAGTTGCACTTGTAAATAAACCTCCAAATACTAATTATTTTCTAGTTCTATATTTGTCATATACCAACGTGAGTTATTGCTGGTTGTGTCACCATGCAGTGTAAAGTGGTGGGATGCCTCAACATTCGAGAATGAACTGTTCGGTCTGCCGCTGCAGCTCACTGCTGTTCATTAGTGCTCTAATTACAAAGTGCAGTTCACATTAGTATTGATATTAATCAGAGCACCGTTTCTCTCTTGCCACTGATTCAGGTTGTTCTTCAACTTGAAAAGAAGCTTTTTAATTATGTCAACCAGGACGTTTTCCGGGAAAACAATGGGACCTCAGTAAGTCACCCCTTTGCTTCCTAACCCCTTTATATATCCATCTCCTCTCTTTATTTCTCCACTTCCAGTTGTTTATTACAAATGCAATTCACTTCATCAACTGTATAGACATTCTTTTTCCACTTTTATAGTACAACAGCTGCCGTTAACAACATTTCAAATTGATTATCTGTGAAAGGAACAGAGCACAAAATGAAGCCAAACGTTTAACTGCAGCTACAGAATTTGATTTGAGGGCTTTCCATATTTGGATAGTAGGTACAGAAAGGGTAGTGTAAAAGTAAATATCTTCTTGTGCAAACAAGCCATTGCTGCAACTGCTGACCTGAGTCATGCAGATGCTTTAATTGATGCCCTCACATCCCATCGACACACAACACACACTCTCTTTGTCTCCACTGCGGGGCCAAGTGTCTTTGAAAGAACTTTTAAATGAGATGAGAGTGTGGAGGAGGTGAGTGTTAAATGTCTGCAGAAGACAAACACCCGGTACACACTTCCACTTTTATACGGCTATATATTGCATTAGGTAGTTCAAAGTTGGACCTTGTTAAAAACCACACACACACACACACACACACACACACACACACAAACATGCACGCACACTCGCAAACACTCTGAAGCTACTGGCTGGTCACGCTGGAAGCATAGAGTGTATTTATGTTGTTGGCCACATAATGTACAGTACAGGCCAAAAGTTTGGACACACCTTCTCATTCAATGTGTTTCTTTATTTTCATGACTATTTTACATTGTAGATTCTTACTGAAGGCATCAACACTATGAATGAACACATATGGAATTAGGTACTTAACAAAAAAGTGTGAAATAACTGAAAACATGTCTTATATTTTAGATTCTTCAAAGTAGCCACCCTTTGCTTTTTTTGATAACTCTGCAAACCCTTGGTGTTCTCTCAGTGAGCTTCATGAGGTAGTCACCTGAAATGGTTTTCACTTCACAGGTGTGCTTTGTCAGGGTTCATTAGTGGAATGTTTTCCCTTATTAATAAAAAAAAGCAAAGGGTGGCTACTTTGAAGAATCTAAAATATAAGACATGTTTTCAGTTATTTCACACTTTTTTGTTAAGTACATAATTCCATATGTGTTCATTCATAGTTTTTTTATGCCTTCACTGAGAATCTACAATGTAAATAGTCATGAAAATAAAAAGGAAACTCATTGAATGAAAAGGTGGGTCCAAACTTTTGGCCTGTACTGTATAAACATAATAAAAGTTAATGTATGACCTTTAATTGGAATTGTGTCATGATGATAGCTTGTTATCGTTTCACAACACTTTGATTCCAAGGAAATTGTATAATATAGCAACATTTATTAGTGAGGTTTGTTAAATTGGGTTAAATTATGGATGTTCATATTTAATATGACACACATTTCTTTTTATAGCATACATCTAGCGATTTATGTTTACTTTTGTCTGTCCTTTTTTAAATGTTTTTTTATTTTTTTTATCTGTAAAGGCCTAAAAATAATTGATTGACAGATGGTTCAAGATGCTCTCTTTCAGCATTGCTCTGCTTTATGCTTCTGTACTGAATGCAGCCCCTGTAGTCATGTGTTCTGTATGAGCTTCAGCACTGCACTGAAGTTACACAATGCTTACCCGAAATTCAGCATGACTCTGTGGGTTTAGTAACGCTTGGACACACAATTTCAGTTGTGTGAACGAGTCTATCTGTTTGACCTACCGATTAGAAACCATGTTATTTTTGAGGGGGAGAAATAATCTTTAAACATATCATATTGTGTGCTCATTTTTCTGAATTAACTCATTTAAACAGGCCCCTAGTGATAAGTTGTTCACCAAAACAGCAGGAAGGGACATTATTCAGCTATTAAACCAAGGATGGAATTTGAAAGACTCAGATGCTGGCAGATATTGACCTTACACATTGTACCGGTGGACAGGGCAGAATCGTTGAATCTCATCAGCAGAAATGTGTAGGAAGTGTGCAACAGTAGCTGTAGGAGGCTGAGACACCCTCCCCACCCTCCCCAAACATCCTCCTCCTCACCAAGCCTGACAAGATGGATGCCATAATGGGGGCATCAGAGATAATCTGATGGTCATGGTCTAGTTAAACACACCATGTTATGATCCTTATAAAACAAACTACCTTTCCAAAAGGATAAATGTCCCTCCTCACACTCCTCCACTGGGGAAGGAAGGGGAAAGCAAAAAAAAAAAAAAATCCATTGCATCCTTCATCAAGTGCAAGACTTGTACCGGCTTGACAGAAATTTAATTCGAGGCAGCTCTTGAAAATAATTATTGTATTTTGAGAGGAGTAATCATTGGCTGGGACATGATTGAATGTGTCCATGCCTATTGACTTTTGCTATGATTAATAGGTTTGTTTAGTCGATATTCCCATCGAAATTGTATAATTAATTATCCCCGGTGCTGTCACGGCGGGACGATGGAGAGCCCTGATGAGTATTTGGGAAGATTACATTTTCCAGGCGCTGGTGGCGTCAAGGGGCACCGCGGGGCCTTGCTCCGGTGGAGAGATGGGAGGAGCATTGTGTGTGTGTGTGTGTGTGTGTGTGTGTGTGTGTGTGTGTGTGTGTGTGTGTGTGTGTGTGTGTGTGTGTGTGTGTGTGTGTGTGTGTGTGTGTGTGTGTGTGTGTGTGTGTGTGTGTGTGTGTGTGTGTGTGTGTGTGTGTGTGTGTGTGTGAACACATGCGTATTGTGCACGTTTGTGCCGTGCGTCGGCAGATCTGCACGGTTTCTTCCTCTCCTGGAGCACACGCCCGCGGGGCTGCCCCCCTCCTCCGTCCACATTGATTTTGTTTCAGTATCTCTTTATTGTAACTTTATCAGTGTGGTGTCGGCAGATGGGGGACCGGGAGAGGAGGGTGCGTTTGTGTACTAGCTGTAGTAAGTGATGAACCTTTCTGTCTGGCCGGCCTCTCTTTGTCATGCTGGCAGCGTACTCCTCAGCATTACTCAAAAGGCCGGAGACGTTTTCAACATGAGAGGACATAAAAGAATAAAGAACAAATGCCGCTCCAGCTTAAAGTTTTTTTTTTTTTCATTTTTTACCTGTCAGAGCTCTTAAGTGGTAATACAGAAGCCACGCTGAATGAAATCTGACCTTATAGGATTAATATAAACTGATCCCGTGTGGGGTCCCTGGTTGTCTCTTTGTTTAGCTGGCTTTCATTTTGAATGGTTAAGGAAAGTATTGACTGCTTACTGAGCCTTATCAGAATAGATACATGCGCTGCAGGCATTATTTACAGTTATACGGCTGTTCAACTTGAGTTTTGCATAGTTCTTCCAACAATGCTTCTGAGTGGTAGAAAAAGGTCAAAAGTGTGCCCTTATTGTGTAAGTCGGTGTCCATTTTCTGAATTTTATTATTTTTACATTTTGTCTAATTTCCTTCCTCTCTACATAATATAAAAACATGGAAATGAGAGTTCAGCAGTGCAATGTAGTCTTTAGTTTGGGTTAGTCCCGCTCATCACCAATCGGCCACCCCCCCTGCCAGTGACAGTTTATCGTTTTTCCACACAAAGTAATGAAGATCCCATAAAAAGAAGGAAAAATATGACCTCTGCAATGAAAGCCAAGTGTGAGGTGTAAAAATCAAATTAAATGACCTTTCACCTCAACATTTATTGATGGGTTTTAATGGCAGCAGGTGTTGTCACAGGGGATATTTGACAACGCGTAAATCAAAGCACAATTACAGGTGGTGGACAAGCCGCCAGCGCAGTGAGAGGGACAGTTGGGGGCCAAACACATCGTATTCCTTTTTTTTTTTTACCCTCAACTTCCTGCCTCTTAACTATTACTGCCCCCCATGTTTAAGAGTGCGCTGATCGTCCAAGCAAAGTCAGAAATTTTAGCCCATGACAGGGTAGTTTTTATCTAGACACTTCTTCATCTATTTCCCTCTGTGATATTGCCGGAGCTGCATCATCTCGCACCACCTCCTCCACAACTCCCAAGGTTATTTCTGGTTGATAAACTACTTCTGGCTTTATAATGTCATGAGGCCATGAACCACTATAAGCTGTGTGTTTTGTTTTTTTTTAAACCACTGACCTGGCAGAGCATTAGAGTATTATGCTTAATTGACCTGGGATGAAATGTAGTGTAAAATGTGTTGCTGCAGGGGTTTTTCATTCACCTGAATGAATTACTCAACATTCACTTAAGGCACACACTCTGTAGATACACACAGCCATATGTTGCTCATCCCCTGCTGTTTTAACTGCCACACATACAAAAGAACAAACAGAATCACACCTGTGAACATGATACGCACACGCACTTTAACATCCAACATTATACCAGTATGAGCATTTTGCTAAATACACTCTTACACACACACTAACGCTAACTTCCCACCATTTTATTTTTTCCAAGCTCTGTGAGACAGAGCTAGAGGTAGACTGATAATCAGTTGGGCCGATATATCGGCTAATGTTAGCTTACAAATATATCAGTATCAGTACACAAATGCCCACATTAGCTTGAGATAACTTGGAAACAATGTCAACATATCTTAGTTTGTCTACCAAGTTTATTTGCAAAATGTCCCTCTCATTACACAACAATTCTGCGGCGAAGGGCCACAGGTCGGAATTGAACCTGCTGCAGCAGGGGTGCACCCTCTACCAGGTGAGCTACCCATGTGCCCCAACAATGCGGTTTTAATACTTCCATGTCTTCTACATGGACCTTCACTGGTGAGGATGGAGTCATTCCTATGTTCCCAGGATCTGATCTGATCTGAAAATTTGTATGGCACATAATGGGAACATGACAAAGGGTCCTTTGTTCCACATGTCCTATGTTCCCCAGCTCTATATAGCACATAATGGGAACCTAAAAAAGATGTTCCCCAGCTCTGTATTCTCTTAATATGACATGGGCTAGACTTAGGATTGAGATGAAAAAGAGACAAAAATCATTCTTAAACATTTTAGGGAACGGAAATCAATAGTAGTTGGCTATTTCTAAACAGGTTAAGATTAGGAAGAAGGTCCAGGGCCAGATTAAGGTAAAAGATCCCTAACACTCAACTATTGCCATCTTCAAACAGGTTAAGATTAGGAAAGAGGTTAGGGTTAACTGAATAATATTAATTAAAATGTTTAACTTGAGACAGGTCAAATTGGACCCAAACACAATAGGAGGCATAATGTGTGTTAACCGAATGTGGAACTGGGGAACACAGGACCCTGAGAACATAAATACGCTCCCATGATAACTTTTTGCCTGGGACATGCAGATTTTTAGCCTCAATCTTTTCGCACAATATCATGTACATAGCCATCAAGTGTATATTTAAGATTTTATTTTTTTACTTAGATTTTCAAGTGTTAAATTTGCCACTGTTATTATCAAGGCATAGCAACAGTAACCAGGGGGTGTTAGCGAACAGTTAATGATCTGTTTAACAGCTTAAATTTCACAAAGAATTATCAGATTTTTTAAAACTCTCAATTATATGTATCGCTATTGGCCTCATAACTCCAGTATCAGGCAGGCTGCAGCACACACACACACACACACACACACACACACACACACACACACACACACACACACACACACACACACACACACACACACACTAGAGGAAGTTATCAGTGGGTGGATGGTGAGACGGGGTGTACAGTGGAGCGTGGGGTTGCATCCCCTGCTCAGCCATCCCTCATCCACAGTGTGTGAGTCTCTCCTGTGACCCCGGCAGTGTGAGTTTGATGAATGCAGCACATCTGCCCTCTTGAACCACTGAGACTCTGACTGGGAGGCCCCTCTGCCTGCAAGTAATGGCCACTGTTCTACACCACTGACACATAATCACACATACACACAAACACACCGAGTGTCATCGTGAAGGCACATACTGGACTTTGGCTTTTTTTTTTTTTAAATACATGTGTACTCAACAGTGCCGTGAAGACAAACAACGCATACACGGTCATACATGCGCAACATAAATATGTCAGTGTAGATGGAAGACTGCAGTTACCTTCTGCTGATACAACAACATCCCTCCGCCCATGTCTCCACTTTGTGAGGACGTCCTTCCCAATATTACCCATGAGCACCGCGTCATCCCCGCTGCTATTTCATCATGTAGCCATCAACATATTGCTGCATGTAAAACACCAATGTAATGTCATTAACGTCAAGCTGCCTATACAGCCGCTGTCAGACTCGTACCGTGTATGATGAGGTCTTCATCAGGCCATAATTGTAGCCTGGTGTTTGAAACATGTACAATAGCCCAATTTACCACTAAACAAACATGTCCCGGCTTCATCTCCATGTCTTCCTGTCTGAAAGGAAAGGGTGGTGCTAGCGCGAGGTCCTCCGGGGTTGCTGGGAAACGTCGCTGTCAGTCTCTCAGGGAGGCAGTCATGCAGGTGCCCCAGCTACCTGTTCATCTCCCAGATAATTAATGTGTACAAGGAGCCGCTAATTGCACTTTTCACTAATGATTTATGGGTTTTGTGAAAGGAGGGAAATTGGGGGACGTGTGTGTGTACACTCTAGTGAGTGACTACAGCTGGGTGAGGAGACATGATTGATGAAGAGTGTGTGGATGCACTGTCAGTATGGAGAGATAGACCCCCAGTAGGACAGGGCTAGTAACACACACACACACACACACACACACACACACACACTGGTCAACTGCTGTCAATTTTTGCCAGCGTGGGGAACATGGAGATGACTAAATAAAGCCAAAGACGGTATCTACTCTACTAAACTCTCATTTGGCCTGATGGTAAAGGAGTATGGACTTCTTGGTTCAGTTAATATCAGATAATATTGTGTTAAAACTGTCTGAATCAGAAGAAGTTTCAAATTGTCCTTGAATTAACTTGGCATGTGTTCGTTAGTTGGGAAAAACCAACCTATTTTTCAAAAGACAAATCTAGAGTTTGAAGCCTAAATACACACCGTTAGG
This sequence comes from Perca flavescens, assembly GCF_004354835.1. Taxonomy (NCBI): domain Eukaryota; kingdom Metazoa; phylum Chordata; class Actinopteri; order Perciformes; family Percidae; genus Perca; species Perca flavescens. Next base: position 1,224,923 of record NC_041347.1, read on the forward strand.
ACCATATTTCATCATCACAAAACTGCTCAGCAGTACCTGTAACTGCTCGGGGGCCTACAGCGGACAAATGTTTATGCCCACCAACTTTTCGAGAGAAATGTGTGAACGTTAAGCAGGGCAGAGCTGAAAGAGAGCATGCAAGCTCTGTTGAATTTCCCTTTTATCAAAAATGTAAAAGAAAAAAATTCAAAAACAAGGATATAGTAATAATTTCAACTTCTCTCTCTCTCTCTCTCTCCTCATTCCCATTCTTTTTCCCCAACACAGCTTTTAGAGTATGACAAAGAGCTGTCGGTGTTCAAGGATCGGCTGCATGAACTGGAGATCTCCTTCCCACCCAGGTATGGAGCCATTTTACATCACACACAACTTTGTTTGACAAGTAAGCATTCACAACACTAACGTCTAAGTACAACGCTTTACTACTCGCTGATAAAGTGCCACTGTCATATCTCCAATGATATCGGCAACTACTTTTGGATGGATTTGCATGAAATTGTGGTCGCCAGAGGTTGAATCCTACTGAATTGGTGATCTCATAACACAACATCTTTGTGCAAGTTTGATGCAGACAGCCATGGTCCTTATGAATGTTGCTCTTGCTTGATTAGCAGTGTGGCTTTGTGTACTATGAGTATTACGGCCTCACAGAGCTGCTAACGCGGCTGTGGACTCTTACTTAAACTCTGATTAAACGTGGCAGCGCAGCAACTGGTGCAAAGCGGCAGGTCTTGGGTGCATGGACATATTTTCTACCAACAACTCGCTTTGCGCTGTCTCATCTGAATGATCCTCCTACTGAACAAAATATGCTTTTACCCTAATGAAACTTTCAGACATCCTGAATAAAAGCTGGAAATAGATCATTCAAGTACATTATCAGCTGGTGGGAGGCGATTATGTGCAAAGGTTGAGCTGCATCCACCAAGCATAAGAAGACAGTTATTGATTGGCCTGTAACAGAGGAATTCATTTTAATTCAGTCGAAATCCCATATGCAGAAGAACCCTGTTTGTATGCCAACTGCTCTAAGTGTAAAATTTGTACACACAAAAAATGAAGACAAAAAAAATAAGTAGTCTTAAAATGGTGTTTTATGGTTTTTATACAGCAACGTTACATGTCCTACATTATGGCGTGATAATAGTAATACTATAATGATTGCTAGTTCTCCTTAACATCAACTTTTCATGAGCTAAGAAAAACACTTTGTAACAACCCATTTTTGAAAGGATTAATGTGATTTTTATGGTTTAAAAATGGTTAAAGTTATAAAGGAAGCCTTAATCCTTTATTTGAAAATTTAGAGATGGTTTTCACTGGGCATCGACACAAACAGAACAAAGACAACAACATAAACATAGTAAACCCTAAGGCTTGACTTTTCACCCACAAGCTACTATCACATGTTGGTACTACGCTGGCAGGCCATAAGGACTCATTAATATTATGTAAAAATCAGAAGGTGTCAATCAACCCGTTATTGTCCAAAATGGTTTAATAAAATCTGTTGGATCTGTGTTTGATGGGATTGGATATGGTTTCAAACTGCTCCCATGTGTATGTTTTTTCATATGCATGTGTGGGTGTGCGTATGCGTGTCGCTTTGCGAATGCTTTCGGGCAGCATTGATATTCCGTCTCAGTGGGACTTGTGGGAGACTGGGGCGGGTGGTATCCTCTCCTCTTCCTCAAACAAATGCATTTGCAATTAGCCCTTTCAGAGGAGAGGGAGGGCAAACACGCGGCCGGCGTGGAAATATGTTTCGGGAGCAGCGCGTTAATGGTGCTTGACCTTTGCCGTCGGTTGTGACTCAATCAGTGCAGATAATGAAACGCTGTAATCAAACAATAATTACTTGATAAACTGCTCTAGTGGCAGGCGCAGGGCGGCGGGGGATTTTAGTGTGTGTGTGTGTGTGTGTGTGTGTGTGTGTGTGTGTGTGAGAGAGAGAGAGTGGGCTTGAGATACATAGAGCTATCAAAGCGTATGTGTATGTGTGAGTGGCTTTGAGTGTGAGGTTGAGATTGTGTGTGTGTGTGAGTGCATGTGTCAAGGTTCTGCCAGTCCCTGTTTTTTAAATGACTCTGTGTCTTAATCAGGGACCCCATTTACATCACTTTGCATAAGTGACAGGTGGATTTATTGTCCTTTTACACTGGCTGACTTTTGCACCTATCCATATAATACTGAATCATCTCTCCGCAGGGAGGAATGAATGTGCCGCTGTGAAGGAATACAAATGATTTCCACATACTTCAGGGTGATGATGAATCAAATAGATGAAACCCGGGGAGCAGCATATGAAATTTGATTTGATCTACTCTGTACGCACGACAAACCACATCATTGTCAGTCTTGTAATGGGTAGCAGTGGCCTAGTTAAACTTAAACAACCCCCTCCTCCCACTTCACACATACACACACCCCACACACATACACCGGTACCCCTCCCCCTGTCAGGTCTGCCTTGTGCTCCTTGAGCAATCAAGCCGCAACGATTGTTCTCCATCGCATAGCCTGCTCCGGACCGGCCCCTCGCCATCTGTGAGGTTATTACTCTTTTTAATGCAGGCCATCAGAACACACCCTCACTGAGACACACACACTCATGCACGAACACGGCTCACTTTTGTTCAAATCTATAAATCAATACTAGTCACACACATTTAATCTGCAAGTTAATTCTTTCTGTTGTCACGCTGGCGGAGAAGAAGTTGTCACAAAATGAGACATGCTGTCAAGGATTAAACTAACGATTGATAAGACAAAGTGACTGATGTACATATGAAGCAATAGCCTAAATGCAGATATTTGTATCTCCAGCTTTCTGTTTCTACCAGGTATCTACAGCTGAAGCATCTCTGGATAGCATTTGTTTTCGTTTTTTTGGAATGGACATCCAGTTTTGGCAGACATACATCTCTGTCCACACACACACACACACACACACACACACACACACACACATGAATTCTTCCCTGTTGCGGCGCTGCAGAGGCTGCGAGCCGTAAATTGCATATCTCTTTACTTTCAAAAAGTCGTCCGTCAAAGTTGGCCGTGACAAGTCTAAGTACTTGGGCACCGGGGTGAGGAATTTGCCCAAGCCTTGTCACAGTTGGACCTGGAGCCAGTCGGCTGCTGCGGGACGACTCATACACACTCATACACAGGAGCACATGCATGGGTACTAGCTTTCTCAACCAGTGCACTGGGCAAGAATAGATGAGTCTATAAATTAGAAACCAATCAGCCAGTTTATTTAGACCTAGTTTCTCCTGTGTTTAATGCATGGGTCTGCAACAAGCCATTCGGTCGTTAGCTTTGCATAGGCTGCAGCATGGCCATTTGACTGAAAATAATGGTAAGTTTTATTATACATTATGGTACTTTTGATTTCATATTTGAAATGGCATAACTAAGGTAATATCCCCTAAAACATACTAAGGCACCAGTAACTTATTCATGTATTGTGATTGATTTAGGGGAAAGCTTTTAGTACTCCTCTGATCTGATTTCTTTGCCCTTTTTTTGCACGAGATCGATGCAAAAATTGAATCGGGACCCCCAGCTCCAGGAGGAAATGCAGTGGACAATGAGGGAGCAGTGGAAGAATGTATTCTGCCTATAACATGGTTACTGGGAATGGGCTTTGAGGGAGATTTTGAGTGACATCAGACCAGCGGTACAACTCCATCAATGGACAAATCATGAGCGATTTTAGAGCAGGGAGATGGTGTGGAAGCTGTGCAACGTGGGCGGGGGGGCAAGATGAGAAAAGTCAGGAGTAGAAAAGATGGCGGCTGTCCCATGGTTCTGTTTGTAAAGGTGGAGAGAGGAGCCAAGGTACACATACATGCAGTAGATAACATCTGGCTACTGGTGAGGTACAGCTTGTGTTATTAACACTACATACATCTTTGGAAGAGCAACATAGCAAAGAAATCACCACTGCTACAGTGAAATAGTTTGAGGCCTGGTATAGAGTGGAAATGCTCACAGTTCTGTTGATGTTGATGGTGTGCAGTCTACATGCACAATGCCCATTTATAATCCCTGCAGTCACGGTCAGATGCAAAGATTCATGTCTTTTGATTTATTTATGGATCTTTAAACACATACACACCAATCCAACCAATTACATGTTTAAGTGAAAAACATTGCCCCAAAATGATACTAGACATGAAATTGAACAAAACATGTAACAAGAAATACAACAATAGAATCTTTAAACCAAAACTACATAAATGCAAACTTAACCAAACAAGACTAAGGGCCCTGTCTTGCACCCGGCGCAGTGCAAAGCCCGACCCAAATCTCTTTGCTAGTTTAAGACCGATGCAGTTGTCAATTTCCCGTCCAGCGCCCACAGCGTTTAAATAGCAAATGCACCTGCGCCCATCTTTGGGCCCATTACAGGGAGGTGTGTTCAGGTGCATTCTTGGCGTATTGCTATCTTGAGGCAGCGGGAAATGATCGAGCCATTGACCAACAAAAACCTGGTCTAAAGTCAATAGCGCAGCATTTCATTGTTAATTTAACAGCGCATTAGTAAAATGTCGCTAGGCTGGTGCGCAGCAACACACAAACATGCAAAAGATAAAAAATCAAAATATTACAATGTGAAATGGTATTATGATATGATCTGCTCTTCTGCCCTGAAAATTTCTGCTTCCTGCTTAGCAAATCCGCCATCATAATAGCAATGCGCCAAGGTCCAAACGCGCCTGGCTTTTAAAGGGAATGGGAGATGACACTCTGATTGGTTTATTGCATGTTACGCCCAAAACACACCTATGAATTAATGAAGATACGAAGTGCAACCCTTTTGAACCATGAGCCCGGCGCACTGGCCCGTTTTTTTGCCGTCAAACTAGCAAAAGTGGATTTGGACACACCCTAAAGGCACCTGCACCAGGCGCTTCACGCTGTGCGCTTAGATCGTTAAAATAGGGCCCTAAGAGTCTACAGCCATGATAACCGCTCTGTGAGGCTAGCTAAATGCTAACATCAGCATGCTAACTTGCGCTCAATGGCAATGCTACCACACTTATGTTTAGCAGGTTTGTCTACCATGTTCACCAGCAAACAACCGCAACAAATTTTGCAAATGCTAGCAATTTTTGACCTGATGTAGCACTAAGACAAAAAATGTCAGGAGATCACCAAAATCGGAATCATGCATGCACAAGATCCAATATTTAGATTGCATACAAATCCCTCCAATAGTTGTTGAGATATTTCCGTCTGGACCAAAGTGGTGGACCGACCAGCACAATGCTGCTAATGGTGCATCAATACACCTAAATGCAGCAAAAACGAATTAATTGCTCAAGTGAAAGTTTATTAATAACCTGACACCTTACTCCATGCAGACTGGTGCTGCTACATGAACACAAAGTATAATTTGAGCTAAAATGAGCAGATGAACTGTTCTGTATTTAAAAAATTGCTGCCAATAACCTGGCAATTTGCTAGCACAATGCAAACATATTTAACTCTCTGGACTGTATTTATTCTAAAGCTCAACTGAACCTCTCTTTAGGTACCTACGGTATAGAGAGAACGATGGGAAGGTGCTAGCGGCAACAGCATGGCTCCAGTCCCATGTATCTGTGTTTGTCAAGTCTAGACATGGAAAGAAGCACAGGGGCAGAGCGTGGCCCAAGGGGTCAGGGGGTGAGGCCAGTGAGGAGGCAGAAACTGGTAAACAGTTGTGTGGAAAGCACCATGGGACCAACTTTGGCACGTTAGCATACATGTCCCAAAACTGCTGTGAGGACAAGCCAAAAAAGTGACCTGCCTGCTGAGGAAACCTACAACATTCGCAGGTCCATGAAAGAGGAAGGAGGAGGTTTGAAAGCTGATGCCAGGCAGAATGACTTTGCCCTTCAGATGGGAGAAAAACTCTGGTCAAGTGACACAAATGGCTCCCTGCCAGTTCCTCACTAACTGCTAATGAGTACATATGAGAGAATTGTCAGAGCAGTGGAGAATTCCTCGAGACTCGTTTTTGAGCCCATAGGAAGTGCTCACCCAGGTGGCTCTCCTGTATACAGTAACTGTCTTTGTTCTGTGAATAACACTCTTCACACAACACCCCTGGCCTCTGAAGGCCTGTACGCATGATGTCACCCTCTCTGCATGTGCATTTGTGTTGTGTTTGACTGTGCATATATTAGTCCTATAGCCCTGCCGTTTGCATCCTACATGAACAGGCTTCTTGTTCTCTGCTCTGTGAACAGCCATGCTATACTGCAGTGGAGGCGTGTGACTCCATTTAAGGAGCACCACAGACGCACTTTTAATGACAATGTTTGGTTAAAGCACTGTGCCGGAGCCACTGTAAGTGTGTGGGCTCAGTGCGAGCACAGGATTCAGCAACAGGCTGATTTACTGAACAGGAACATTGTTTTACAACCATCAGCGCATCCATCATTCTAACTACTAGAGAGCCTGTGGAAATGATGAGCGGGGGCCATTGTGGCGATAATAGCTGAAGATTGTCCACTGTCATGTGTCATTGCCTCTCGTCTGAGATGATGCCACTGAGAGGGAGGCTTTGTTCAAAACAATCTTACGCGGAGAGGATGAAATGGATGCCATCTGTGTCTCCTTGTCTTCATTTAGAGCAGCTAAAAGGCAAACCATGTCATAGCTGAACCCCAGCAGGCTGACAGCCATGAGCTACTGATGGCATTTCACTCTGTTTGTACTGCGCTATGCCAATGTTGTGCCTGTGAGCCTCCCAGCTCTGCAAACCGAAGCAAACATTCAGCTTTATTGATAGCATTTGGCTGATCTTTTTGTGTGTGTGTGTGTGTGTGTGTGTGTGTGTGTGTGTGTGTGTGTGTGTGTGTGTGTGTGTGTGTGTGGTGTTTTGCCTAGCCTCCCCTGACAACGGCAAACAAACATAGCTGTAGAGGCAGCGAGTCATTCGAAGACCACAGTTTGTGACTTTTTAGCCAATCCTAGCCCGGCAATCATGCTCTTTACCACCATTGACCCTAATGTCACTGTTACTATGACTTTTATCTTTGGCTTCCTGCCCTACCTATATTTCCAAGTTTATATTGCACTCATTAAATACTGAGGCCACTGTTTGGCCTGTCACTTATTTGTCATTATGTACAACCAGGTAATAGCTTTTGATGGGAAGATAAGAGAATGTGGGAACATGGAAGTGTGGGCTGGAGCAGAATGCCAGGACTGGGACTCTGGTCTACCCACACATTTTTAATTTAGATTGTATACACAGCTTTTTGCTTGATTTTTATTTTATTTTTAGTGTTATTTAAATAAAGTGTGTAGATAATACAGTAGCTAATGTATGTCACGAAAACGGCCTCTCCCTCTGCTGGGTGAGGCTGAGTGACACACTGTAGGTAGGGCCTACGCTCACCTCAGCAGTTTTTACTGTTGCAAGACAAACAAGCTGACACCGGGCCGGAACACATGTGAGTAATGCGTCAGCAGCCAAGTCAAACATTAAACCCCAAACCAAGCATGAATGAATGAGCTCTCAATGGGTGCTAGAGGGCCTCGATGTGCGACCGCACACACATGTGTCATCTTGTGATGTGGTCGGCAACACAAAAGAATGGAGGAAAAAGCAGGAAAGCAGTATTCTTAAGTCAACTTTACACAAGAGGTGATTGCTGTAAAAAACTGTAAACACCGGTGACCGAGACCAATATTTCATCAGCAGTGACAGTACCATTATCCAACACTGATGATGGTCAGATGTCTCAAACTTTTCTCTTGACACTTTAACACTTTCGTAGCATCAGGTCAGGTCAAGTCAGGTTCATTTATTTGTACCCGTAGGTAAATTAAACTTTCGTAGCATGGAAGCTTATTATGTACTGTAAATAAAGTAAGAAGTATCATTTATTAAGCTTGGCCTCTTGGATGTACAGTGTGTTTTAAAGGCACTGGCAGCACTGTGCAGATCCTTTTAGCTCTGTCACTTTTGTACAGGTAGCTAAATATAAATATACTTTTACTTTTTTACTTTTAAGTTTATTTGAATAGGGACAAGTATGTTACATAAGCTCATGTTACATACTACAACATTTTAGCTGAAGCTAATTCTCAATGTCCGTCCCTAGTGGGCCTTTACATTAAATTCAACAATACATAGTTAAAATCAACATATTAAAACACTATTACACAATAACAACGAAGCCGATAGTCAGTGGTCACATGCTTGACCTATGATTAAATATATATATACTGCATATTGAATGCACGCATTATATACTCCATGCTTATCTTTATAGTATACTGGGTTTTGCAGTTAGTTCACAAGCAATCAACATACATAAATAATAAAATATATCAATCAAACCTCTAGAAGTAACAAATAGACAGGACATGTTTTTTTTGTTTTTTTACAAAAATGTTTCAGCAGTTTTCTGTTTTATGCTGTTGCCCGAGTTATTTCACCAACAAACACAATTAGTCTTTTCATTTATTTATTTTTACAGTTGAGAGCAGCTACTGAATGTCCTTTGTGCATTGCATTGTGGGAGAATAGTGTCCATCAAAAACACACTCAAAAACAGAATTTTTTTTAGTCCACATGCTGACTGTATACTTGATTTTATAATTTTTACAATGTGAACACGTTACGTACTCAAACCCAGCTTAGAATACGTGTGCGGTGTGGATTAGGGACACAGTTTGCCGCAACAGTGTTTCAAAGAAACTGGCAAATTACTTAATGAGTGCGTATTGTGGCATTGTGTTTCTCTTAAATGTTTAGGCTGAAGACAACCAAATGCTCGTGACATAGAATGTTGCTTGTGAACTTCATAGATTTTAAGGACCACCAGTAAAAATCGAAACTATTTGTGCATAATTAAGTGCAGAAAGCGAGACGTACATGTAATTCCAAAATACCTGCAAGGGATCTTAAACTGCAACAAAACCAGCACAAAGTGGCAATTCAGCCATCACACCTGTAATTACATGACTGTCACTTAATGATTCCCTTGTTCAGACATAGAACTTTTCTTTAATGAATCAACCCTGTATTTTAACTGTATATTTGTATTTTTATCTGTTCCTAAAGGTCATTCATGGCTGCATTTTGTAAATATTTTTTTGTGCTTGTCCTTTTTAATTAACAACTGTCTGTAACTTTACTTCATATTCTACAAATCATGATTGGTAATGTAACATATAAGCTTTGGGACCAGATTTGGTAACGTGTGTGTGTGTGTGTGTGTGTGTGTGTGTGTGTGTGTGTGTGTGTGTGTGTGTGTGTGTGTGTGTGTGTGTGTGTGTGTGTGTGTGTGTGTGTGTGTGTGTGTGTGTACACCTTGAAGTGCAGCTCCCCCTCCTATACAGGTGTCCAATAGTTGGAGTTATCAGCTTGGCCCATTAATTAGTGTAATTAGTCTTGCAGTGGGCAATAAGGGTCTGATATGAGCTGGTGGACTCCAGCCCACACGCCCTCTCGGACCGTTTACTTTCCCCGATAAGTTTGTGAGCTCGCTAATCTGACACATTAATCACTTTGGCCCCATCGCGCCATTCCACTGTTTGCTGTTGCATTAAGAATTGTTATCTCTATCGGAGCCAATGGAGGGTGCGGTAAAACAGAAAGGGGAACAACCTATACTTGCACACACAGAGACGCAGAATGGCCCTTTAATGGCCATTGTTGAGTATTTTTAATCAGCGTTTACAATGGCTGGCTGTCATTAAAAATGACAGAACGATAGCAAAGTTTTTGTTGTTGAAGTGCTCTGGGAAGTTTGCTATCAGGCGGGAGTTCATTGTTTGAAGGAGATGGGGGGGGACTTGATTTCCTCTCAATCTCTTTAACACCAAAATGACCCCAGGCTTGTTAGTCAATAAAGCGATAACAGAGTGGATTGTTCACAAGCTGTTTCAAGCCAGGGACCATCCCTCAGGAAGCAGGAGCATTCAGGCCACCCTGAAGTGGAGCAGCTCCACCAGTCCTTTGAAGACTTTGCTCTTTTCCACCCTCACTTTGCCACTTTCTGTCTGATCCATCTTTATCCCCTCTCTTCTGCCTCTCTGTCTATCTCTGTTTCACTCATCCTATTCTTCATGCTGTCTTTTATCCCGGGATCACTTCTTTAGCTCTCTGATTAGCATACCAAAAACCCCCATGCATTTCCACCATGGTTTAAGTGCTATTAATGCTAATTGGAGGCGGGGAACTTCTCTAAAAGCTCTCTGCAGGTCTGTTTGTACACCTGGTAGGGGGCCTGTGTGTGTGTGTGTGTGTGTGTGTGTGTGTGTGTGTGTGTGTGTGTGTGTGTGTGTGTGTGTGTGTGTGTGTGTGTGTGTGTGTGTGTGTGTGTGTGTGTGTGTGTGTGTGTGTGTGTGTTTCAGTCAGTCAGTCAGTTGAGGGTATCTCATGCCCCAGCTTTAACACCATACACACTCACACATGTTCATTCCTTGGCCTGATGTTAAAAAGGCACCAAAAAAATTGAATAAAATGACACTTCTTATAAAATCCACGAACACGACAAAACAGATATGCACCACATGGCACAGTAGGTAGCAGAACCGACAGCTAGTATCCTAATGTTCACGTTTCATCTGGCTAGTAAGTCTTGAGTTCTATAACATGCACTCGTAGTAAAATAAAATGAATAGTTTTTGGCGCTGTTAGAGAAAATGCTGTGTGACTGATGGTGCCTCTGTTGGAGCTGTTGTTTCAGTGTAATGTAACGCTTTAGAGAAAAGAGGGCTGACACGAAGACAGTCAAACAAAGGTCCCCAGTTGCATGCAGAATGGGGACGTTACGGTTCATGGTCTGCGCCTTAACCCCTGGGTCACTGGGGCGCCTCTAAACCCAAGTCTTTATCATTTCCGTTAAGATGAAACATTCAAATCTGGCAGCATTGTTGGATTTTTTTTACTATTTCCATTAGTCCGAGTCAGGTGCATTTTGCTTGAAATCATGTGGGTTAGCTGTGAGCACAGAGAAGTAGTAGTATGCTACTAGTACTAGCAGTACCAGTAGCTGTAGCGGTTTACATACAGTATATAGTTACAGCTGCAGCAATAGCAACCACCTAGTGATTTGAATGCATGCATATACATACAAAACAACCACAACTAAATGCTTCTAAATAGTTTTCTGCCTTAGCACAAAGTCCAATTAAGCTATCAGAGCCTGGCAAGTGTGATGAATCGAAGGCCCGATGTGTGTGTTTATTTTATCATTAGGATATCACCATTCTCCAAGAAGAGGCACTTTGTGTTCTGCTACGGTTAGCTCGTGTGGCACTGAAGGAGCAAATTGGATTGGTATTACAGTATGTAAGCCCCGTCTTACATCCCGATGAGCGCCGACAAACAAATTGGATTGGTGGCGTGTAAATCTGAAGCAGTTTGATGAGCCGAAGGCGCAAATTGAATTCTCCACAATGTAAATCTGTATCAGCTCCGTGGCTCTCCGCCCGACTCCAGCCCTCCCGGCGCTTAAATGATGTGATTGTTCCCTTCTGTTCCAAGATACAATCTCTCATGGCCATTTGCTGCCGCACCTAATCTGTTTTTGATGACCCTGTAGGGATGTAGCAATACATATGGGCAACTGAATCTCCCTCTGGCCCGCTCTGACTAAATCCCTCTCAATTGTTCTTTTTTTTCCCCTTTTCTTTTCCCTTCATCCATGTGTGTTACAAGAGATGACTCAGATGATTGGTCATACGTGTGGACCTCCTGTTTTCTCGGGGAAAAAACATTTTGATCTCTGTCTCAGAGATAAGGCAGATGACGTGACGTCTCATATTCATTACTTCTCTGGAGCTCCGTTGATTCATACAAATCATATTTATTGCCTTCCTTATTGGCTTTCCTCTTTTGTCTTGTTTCCTGTGCAGCACTTTACAAGGAAATAAAGTTCATTATTACTCGGATACCAAACGCGTATAAATGTTTGAGTCTGTACTTCTTTTCTATTTCCTGATTGTGTTTTGCTTGTGTGTGTGTCTCTCTTCAGTTATCCGTACAGTGAAGACAGCAGTCAGGGGAAGCAGTACATGAACACCAGATGCCCTGCCTGGTGTGACCGAATCCTCTTGTCTCCCTCTGCCAGAGACCTGGCCTTAAAGGTGAGCCTAAACCTGCCAAAATGTCACCCCTCCTCCCTCAACTAAAACACGTGTCTTCATAAATGTCTCACCCTTTATTTCTACAACTCTATTGTCCTTGATCCACACTACCCGCCCTCTGTCGCTCCACAGATGGAAGGATGAGGTGTCTGTGAATATTAATTTGGAGCGCTAAGCCACCCAGACAGTGTGTGTTCCAGCACTTATAGAGTTCCAGCGGGCCCCATCTTCTTCATAAAGCCACAGATCTGTCTCTTTCCTCAGCTTCAAATCCATCCCAGTATTGTAAACTCCAGCCAATCTGCCACCTCTGGCTTCTCTCCTCCTATTCTGTTTGCTGGATTACTTAGAGATCCGCCATGCAGCTCTGCAAAGTTGTCCCAGATTTGTTGTTACCCGTTTTCCATAAGACAACTCCTTTTGATTTGGGAAACAGCTGCCATGACAACCACAGAGAGTCCAGTAAGCATTTCAGATAAGTTCAACTGTCGAGATCTGGGTCTTTTCTGTGTGTGTGTGTGTGTGTGTGTGTGTGTGTGTGTGTGTGTGTGTGTGTGTGTGTGTGTGTGTGTGTTTGAGAAACGGTGTATTGTACAGCTGTGTGTGTGTGTGAGAAACTGTGTATTGTACAGCTGTGTGTGTGTGTGTGTGTGTATGTGTGTGTGTGAGAAATGGTGTATTGTACAGCTGTGTGTGTGTGTGTGTGCAAGAAACGGTGTATTGTACAGCTGTGTGTGTGTGTGTGTGTGTGTGTGTGTGTGTGTGTGTGTGTGTGTGTGTGTGTGTGTGTGTGCGCGCGCGCGCAAGAAACGGTGTATTGTACAGCTGTGTGTGTGTGTGTGTGTGTGTGTGTGTGTGTGTGTGTGTGTGTGTGTGAGAAACGGTGTATTGTACAGCTGTGTGTGTGTGTGTGTGTGTGTGTGTGTGTGTGTGAGAGAAACGGTGTATTGTACAGCTGTGTGTGTGTGTGTGTGTGTGTGTGAGAAACGGTGTATTGTACAGCTGTGTGTGTGTGTGTGTGTGTGTGTGTGAGAGAAACGGTGTATTGTACAGCTGTGTGTGTGTGTGTGTGTGTGTGTGTGAGAAACGGTGTATTGTACAGCTGTGTGTGTGTGTGTGTGTGTGTGTGTGTGTGTGTGTGTGTGTGTGTGTGTGTGTGTGTGTGAGAGCGAAGCGGTGTATTGTAAAGCTGTGTGTGTGTGCGCGTGTGTGCGAGAAACGGTGTATTGTACAGCTGTGTGTGTGTGTGTGTGTGTGTGTGTGTGTGTGTGTGTGTGTGTGTGTGTGGTGTACAGGTACAGCCCACAGCAGGGGTTTGCTCGGGAAGTTTGGCTTTCTTTTGTCCACCACAAATGAGAAATTCCTTCCTGATCTTTCTTCTTTACTGGCTGAAGCCACACGAGAACAACAGCTCTGATCACTGTATTACACTTGTGAAAAACAAAGACCGTATAACACCCAGTTTATTTCTCCCACTTAATTTGTCAGAATTATGTATAAAAGGGATTCACACACACACATACACAGCTGGGTTGTTGTTTGCTTTTCTTCCCCGGAAGCGCCAGCTAATTGCTCGTACGTATTGCAGGGACAGAGTGGAACAGTTAGTGTGTTCGCAGATTGGCTGATGATTCACTGAGCACACACTCTCTGGCTCCGAGCATTACAGATTGTTGAGACATAGGCCCGTAAACAGCCCGGCGTGTGGCGTCATCTATCATGGCACGGTCGGTTAACTCGCCATCATGTTATTTTCTGCTTGCCGAGCCCTAACACGCCAAAGGTTGCCCGCTGGCTGTGCGGCGCGGCACCAGCTCCGGGAGCGCCGGTAATGAATGTTTAGCCGAGCGAGCGCTCCCTCTCTGCCGGAGGGCCCCGGGTAATTTGTTTATCTGTCTAAAGATTATGCAGCCCGAAAATCCACAATTTTATGCTGCCTTTGTAAATTATCAAGTGTGTGTTTGATGAATGTATCTCCGGCTTTGGGAGGCGGCGGTGCGGGGGTCCCGGCTGCCAGACAAATGGAGAGGTGGCGGTGCGTGGCCTGCTAGGAAAGGTAGAGTGAGGTGGAGGCACACCGTGTGCTGACCCCGCTCCACTGCAGGATTGGTCTGAAGTTAATTTGGATTTGGCTTTATGGTTCATTCTCAAGCTCTCTGTCTCTTTCTTCCGAAGCGCCAGTGCAGCTCACCGAGTCACAACTAGCACCCACCAGCCTGTGTGGGTGTGTGTGTGTGTGGGTGTGTGGGTGGTGGTGGGGGTGGGGGGGCAGTTTAAAAAGTCTTTAGTTCAACCAGACAAGTGTGATTTATACTCCAGTCTGCAGATTCATGTGCGAGTGGGTAACCGCTTCTTTGGGTGCAGAAAGTGATATTGAAACCTGATTCCCTCAGATAGGCACTTAGATTACAGTGAGAGAGTACTTGGTCCAGAGGCAAATGTCCACTCTGTAAATTACTCCTGCTTTTTCATTTCTCCTCACTTGCACTGGGCACAAACTGTGCGCGGTTCCTAAAGGTGCCTCCGGCTCAACGCATACTTGTGTTATTCATAAATCAGATGCTGTGCTGCGACTCTCTGAGAATCTGTAATAACACTTAAATTTAAGAAAACAAACCCATGGACTTTGTGATTTATGTATGGGATGTTTCCTGAATCCTGACTTATCCGTTTATTGTGAAGTCAAGCATCATTAGAGTTTTGTTAAACTATCGTAAAACATAAACGAGACAAATATCTTTCTTCACTTTCTGTTGGTCACTTACCTGTACTAGGCTTAATTGTACTAATACAATGGCTGGCCCTTACAATTCTCTTAACTAAGTGTCTAAGTACTTAATTACTTGGCAGTTGAAACTCTTCCCCCCCCACACACACACACACACACACACACACGTGAGCCCCTTCTCTGTGTGTAACGCAGTGTGTTTCCTTCATGCCTCTACAACATGTTACCTTAGACAGCCAATCACACACATTATTAGATCTTGGTACAAGCACGCTGCGTGCTTATTGGCTCACTGACGCTGATGAGATTTACTCCTTAGGTATTCAAATTTGGTAATGAATGACGAGTCATTTTTTTTTTTACTATACTATATACTCAATACTATGGGGGCAATTCGGTCGGTGCCTAAAAGTATTGTTCTGTTCTGTACCCAGCCCTAATTGTCCTGGCACATTCTTGCAATTCATCTTAATGTCCAAATTGTTGAAAACCACGGGGGTGAAGCTACTGTTTGGACATATTTTAATCTCACCAGTGTGCTGTTCTAGTGGACTTTTATTTTGAAATCAACAATATAATCCTGCTAATTGTGCTTAATGAAGCTACTACATTGATTTCTCGTCCATGAATGTGTCATAAAACATGACAGCCGTAATGTAATGATTGTACTGTGTAAACACCAACACAGCGCTGCTGACTCTGCATCCTGTGTGTGTGTGTGTGTGTGTGTGTGTGTGTGTGTGTGTGTGTGTGTGTGTGTGTGTGTGTGTGTGTGTGTGTGTGTGTGTGTGTGTGTGTGTGTGTGTGTGTGTGTGTGTGTGTGTGTGTGTGTGTGTGGGGAACCCTCATTTCATATAACGATTAAAAGATATTGATCAGCACATTTTCATCCCCAATGTTTTTCTTCTTTTTATTTTGTGTGTCTGCAGCCTGAAAATGAAGAGAAGTCTATAGTGTATGATAACATCGGGCCCAATGTCTGCATGGGGGACCACAAGGTAACAACAACATCCTGTCTGATGAAACTGCCCACTGTAAACCGATCCCGTGAGTCCGGCCCTAGAACAGAAAAGGACGGACTACTCTCAACACACGTGCATCTAGTGGGGCAAACTTGTGTACGTCCGGATATTAATGGGTTGCAGCTTGATGACGCTGGTGATGCTTACGTCATGTGATGAGATGTGGTTTACTTCCACTGCACTGGCTTTCACCTGCATTCACCGTACTGCAAACGTGTGTCTCCAAGTGCCATCACTAGTTTGAAGTTTAAAGTTTTAGTTTCCAATAGTGTTAGTTTACCAGATGGGACAGGAAGAACATTTTGAAGCATAATCCTTATGATCAAGAATTACAAAAAGGGGGGAAAAAAGTAATTCATAGAGTACAAATACAGTATATTCAATCTTGCAACTAAATTCCCCCCACCAGCAGTCACCCCTTTATTTAATTATTTTCTTTTTAAAGATTATTTTTTCGGGCATTTTAGGCCTTTATTTCCACAGGACAGATGAAAACATGAAAGGGGAGAGAGAGAAAGGGAGGAATGACATGCAGCAAAGGGCCGCAGGTCGGAGTCGAACCCGCAGCCGCTGCGTCAGGGAGTAAACCTCTATATATGTGAGCCTGCTCTACCAACTGAGCTAACCCGGCCACGTCACCCCTTTATTTAAAGATGTTTATATTTAAGAAATAACCTAAAGAAAGTAGGAGAGGAAGTTTTTTTTTCTCCAGCCGACTGTATAGAAAGTGTTTAACACTGGCGCTCCAGTCTCCGCGGTGTCAGACAGAAGGTCTTGCGGTGAAAAGAGAGGCGCCTTAAGTCAGGTCTTTCATCAATACTTAGTGTGACATAGACAGTAGTGTGTGTGTGTGAGGTGACCTGAGCACACTGACCGATACTGCGGCGGCGCTCACCTCCCGGCCGCACACTACTGCTAAAGTCACAGCTGGCGAGGTTTAAAAAAATCTCCAATGTAGTTAGCACACGGGCCCAAAAATGCACAGCACTGCTATGTGAGTTTAACCTGCGTGTCATGGGTGCTCAGAGAGGGAAAGAGCATACACTTGTCTCAGAGAGCATTAATAAAGTCTTGATTTATTTTTTTAAACTGTGGTTTGTCTCTGTCCCCCTTGCCAGCCCGTCTTCCTGTCCTTCCGAATAACAGCGGGGGCAGGTAAACCTAATGCAAATAAGCACAAGTGTTGTGTGGTGCAGTGATGTCGTGGTAAATATTAATTTTTTCTTCATTCTAATTCTTCCCTTTGTTGCCTTTTGTTTCTTTGATTTGCTTGGTTCTTCATGACTTAGTTTGCACAAATGGTTCCAAGAGTTTTATTCCAAAAATAAAACCTCATCATCAGTGGAAAAATTATTTGCTTAAAATGCTTTGGTCATTTTAAGACATTTACTTACAAACTTACTGCATCTTGTGCTTAAACTTAAAAAAGAAAAGGAGGGAGGGGGTGGGGGAGAATCAGTTCATTTTTTGTCTTTGATTGAAATGATTACTTGATACGTATGAATCAAAATGTCCATTTTTTTCTCTCAACAGGGAAGTGTTGCCAAAGGGGGGAGAAGATATTCCGCGAAGCGCCTCTGTGAGAACACTGGAAAAACAAACCGGACACCAACACACACACACACACACACACACACACATTTGCATGCAAACAAACACAAACACACACACACTTTGCACAAGCGTACACTGAAGAACCTAGACCAAGTTTTTCGGCAGTGCTGACCGGTTGCGGTTGTCCTGACACCAACACCCATATGAACGCCCAGCCGTTTTCTCTCCATAAAACACTTGTGGAGATGTGGACGGGCACCCGAGGGCCCGGGCTCCAGACAAGACACACATCGCTGACCTCACTGTTGCCATGCAACCCCATTCCCCAGAGAAGAAAGAAAAAGAAAGAAAGAAAGAAAAAAAAAAAAGAAGAAGAAGAAAAGGAACGGGCGGACAACTCTTTCTTTTTCCATGCCACAGCCTCGTTGCCAAAACTCTAATTGAAATCAGTCCTACTACATACTTTTAGACACCGTACTTGCCATTTTTAGGTATGCCTCTATGTATAGAAGCTACTTTCCACACAGTATCTAAGGTGTTTTAAGAAAAGAAAAGTGCAATGCAAAAAAAGAAAGAAAAAAAAAGTTGTATATCTTATATTGTTAGGTTTATTTGTACATTGGACAGTATAAGATAAGAGTTGTTCATGGTTTTTAGTGCTGTTCTCTTTTCTGACCAAACTTTGTGGTCCCTTTGTTGGAATAGATAAGACACTTTTCCGTTTATTTTAACAATTTATATATAAATATATTCATTTGTTTTGTTTCTGTTTTGTTTTTTGAGTTGTGTGCACAACACACTGCTATGCCTGACACGTCCATTGAGTCTCATTTTATATACTGTTCTTTTTAAAGAGATAATTTATAATTCTTACCAAAATGTTTATGCTGAAAGTGTGACTGTCTGGGAGTTCCTGCAGCCACAGTGGAACCTCGGAGGAGTCAGTGGGAGAGGAGCCAATCAGAAAAGAAAAAACCAACTGTTGTGTGATTTATTGCCTATCCAAGATTGTTTAAGCAGTGCCATAGACCATGCAAGTATATAAGATAATGTTTCCTATATAGCACTCTCACATTATTATTCTTACTCTAACTTATTTCTATAATATTATGGTTCTGAATGTGATATTTTTTAGATAGGCTTGGGTATCTTTAAAATGTAAAATTTTATTTTATTTTTTTCCTGTGTCAATTTTTGTTACTGCATTACGGTGCCAAGTATCCTACACAGAAATAAAGTGTGTAAGAGTTATAAAATACTTAAGTCAGATGGTAAAGGTATTGATTGTGTAATGTAAAAAAAAAAAAGAAATGGGGAGAAACTCTAAACGTGGAGGAAGAGAAGGAAGACTTGCTTTTTATTTGTTTTGTGTGTAGCCTTCATTGCAAATAATTAGAGCATTAAAGAGGCGATAGGAGCGGTTCTTTGTTTTTTTGTATCGATTTCGTTTACTAGGCCTACACTACAGATTTCAGACTGTGTGAGCCGTCACATTGATCCTTACGGGAATTCTTTTTTCTTTTTCTTTTCTTTTAAAAAAAAATCTAAGTCACAATCGCAAATGGAAATGATTTTGTGCCTGCTGCAGAATTCATGTTGTCTTGTGTGATTTTGGGTTAGTAGGCAAAACGTTGTTTTCTGTTTTCTTCTTGTTGTTGTAAAAAAAAAAGAAAAGAAAAGCCTGCTTGTTTTTGTTCCTGCTGGTCATTGTGAGTATACTGTAGGAATATAAGCCGCAATTATTATTTCTTCACTCCATCTTATAAAAAAAAAAGCAGATAAGAGATTTTATTCTAGCCCCTTCCGGCCTGGGCCTCTACTGTAGGTGATGCACTTCTCAAGCAATAAAAAACCCATTAGAGCTCAACGGCTGTTTGTCCTCATTCCCTCTCGTTTTACCTCTCTAGGCTGCTACACAATAAGAGCTCTTCGTCAGAAGGTCTCCATCAATTAGCCTTCCGCGGGATCCTCAGTGTATCCTCGGTAGATTATATAGTAGATTATTACAGTGTTATAGAGTGATACCAACACAGGAGAATTACACTTCCTGTGCTCGTTTTTCTTCACTATGACATCGGCTTTAATTGGCTTAAGATGGGCCTCCTACCAGCCACCGTGCAGCGGGAAATGATATTCTATATAGAGGATTATAGTTCCTAAATATCGACTTTAATAAGGATATATTTACATTTTCGTAGGCATCGCCGCTTTGGCTAATATTCCCCGTACGATGTTTTGTGTGCATTATCATGTTTTCTCAGTTAAGAAAAAATACTACCACAACATGTTGTAAAATGTGCAATTTGTGAGCATATTAAGGGACAGTTTGATCCAGGCTGAAGTCCATTTAAAATATATATACAGCAACAAAAAAAAAAAAAAAAACGTCCTGTCACTTTCAACTGCTTTTATATTTTAGCAAAACTTAATATATGCAAATATTTGTATGAACATTAAAAGATGTAACAACTAAGATATAAACTGAAGAATTTTCACAGACATGTGACTAACAGAAATGGAATAATGTGTGCCTGAACAAAGGGGGGGGGACAAAACCCAAAGTAGCCCTCAGTATGTGGTGTGGCCCCCAGCTGCATTAAGTCCTGCAGTGCATCTCCTCCTCATGGACTGCACCAGACTGGCCACTTCTTGCGGTTGTTGTTGCCATCCTGTACCTGATATTCGGATGTACCGATTGCCCTGGCCACATCTGCTGTCCTCGTGCCTCCTTGCACCACGCCTAAGGCACGTTCACGAAGATTAGCAGGGACCCTGGGCCGCTTTCTTTTGGTGTTTTTCCGAGTCAGTAGAAAGGTCTCTTTACTTTCCTCATTTTCTCATAACTGTGACCTTAATTGCCTACCGCCTGCAAGCTGTTACTGTCTTTTGGACCGTTCAACAGGTGCATGTTCATTAATTGTTTATGGTTTATTGAACAAGCATGGAGAACATTGTTTAAACCCTTTACAATGAAGATCTCTAAAGATATTTAGATTTAAAAGTATCTTTAAAATACAGTGTCCTAAAAAAAGGGACGTTTCTTTTTTGCTGAGTTTATATATATATATATATATATATATATATATATATATATATATATATATATATATATATATATATATATATGATTTTGGTATTTGATACTAAACCATCCTGAAAATGAAACTATTCGCAACTATTCAGAATTCCAACAGTAACCTTCAGATGGGCTCTCTACAAACACCTTTATAACTTAAACTCATATAAAGGATACTTAAGTCACACCAACGCACAGTTTTTAAAAGGCAAAAATAACACGTATGCACTATAAAGTCAATATAAAGCCATCATTAAGCACGAGCTGTTGGAATATTATCCAATAGGATAGCTGTAAGAAAGGGCCAATTAAAATGTGTCGTTGCAAATTCTTTATTGTTCTCTTTCTTCGTTCAGAGCCTCACTGTGTGATATCACACACGTGGTTTTATCATATTTTATTTAAGATTTCTGAGTGGGATTGGATTTTAGGACTGCTCTTGTCTGATTGGCTGACTCCAGAAGAGCCGGTGCAGAAAGCTCTCATTCATACTCACTATACAGGGAAGAATGGAACGGTGTAGTAGCACCAGGGGGACAGAGGGGGAGCACTTCTGTCAGGGATCTCCACGTTACACCAAACATGATCATTTTCTTCAATCAACGAATAATGGCCTAAACTAGGATGCTGTTGCTGGTCAGAAAGACACAAACGAGTTCATTAATCCGGAGTTGGGGAACAATTCGGATGACTGCAAAATAAAACCAAATCCATTATTAAAAGAGTGACATTTTCGTTTTTGATTTGTAAAAAGAATCATCAAAATCTGCCTATAATAATAATAATGTTCGAATATCTAACCTTTGAACTATTTGCAATACTAATAATAATGCTGTGTAGCTTATTCAGCTCTTGGGATGCCTTATTGTAAAATAAAAGTTCAACCTGTAGACGATTTCTTCTTTTGAATTTCACTTTTGCTTTTTAGTAAACAATGACTGTTTAATGAGAATATGTTCATTTAATAACATATATTGTGACATTATTATTATCATTATTATTATTATTATTATTGAGTTCCTTGTTTCCCGCACTCTAAAAACTCCTGGGTTATTTCTTCAACCCAGTTTCTGGATTATTTGTGTTGAGTTAAAATTACGGGTCATTTTTTCAGAGAGTAACCATTTTCTGGGTTATAGGGATAATATTTTGACCCAACTCCTGGGTTAAAAAGGGACCAACTAATTTCTGGGTTATTTCAACCCAGAAAATGGGTTGAACATTGAACATTTGGGTCAAGTATTTAACCCAGAAGTTGGGTCAATAAGAATAACCCAA
This sequence comes from Perca flavescens, assembly GCF_004354835.1. Lineage (NCBI taxonomy): Eukaryota > Metazoa > Chordata > Actinopteri > Perciformes > Percidae > Perca > Perca flavescens. Next base: position 1,246,689 of record NC_041347.1, read on the forward strand.
TTTTCTGGGTTGAAATAACCCAGAAATTAGTTGGTCCCTTTTTAACCCAGGAGTTGGGTCAAAAATAACCCATAATGGGTTATTTTTGACCCAGGAGTTTTTAGTGTGCGATTTAGACGTTCCTAAAACAGAAATCAGCATGAATCCTCTAAAGGCGTCCTTGTTGCCAATAATGAAATTCAATTATTGATAGTCATGAATTTATCTTTAATTTATATTAAGCCCATACATTATACCAAAAACCCATAATAAAACAAAAAAGAAATGCTTGTTAAATAATTTATTCATAATACAAAGTGTTGTTTTTTTTCTTCCTATAACCTTCCCGGAAGCAATAATACTCTCTTTAATTCCAACACAAACGATGGTGCACGTTTCTGCTCCGCTGTGTGATGAGGTAAAACAGAAACTTTCTCAAATGTAATCCAAAGAAACGTGATGTCGTTAAACAAGCTGTCCTTTGCAGTGGTTATTTACAGCCTCTTTTTTTTCTTCTTTTTTCTTTCTTTTTTTGCGTCTATACATGTGTGTGCCGGTACTGAATTGACAATTTGTAAAAGGCGGAGAAAAAGGGGGCCGACATTACTCTGCAGGAATAAAAACCCAAGCAGCAGATAGCCTAGAGTGTGTATCTGAGAGAGGCAATAAGCGCGTCCGGGCTGCGGAGGGAGAAAGGCTGCCACGTTTCCACTGGTTGAAACAACATAACTTATTCAGTAAAAAATATATACAATCTCACGTACATGTTCATCTTTAGGCTACAGCACAAATCATTCATTCATCTCCAACCTGCGTCCCCCCCACCTCCCCTCAAAAATGTCATTCTCTCGCCTTTTAGGACAGTGGATACCCTGGTTAAACTGAGCTTTAGAAGCGTCACAGGCCCCGTTTACACCTGCCATTTTTAAACATGCGTCTGGGATCCGGATCAGAGTTGTGCTGCTAATAAATCACTTCTACTAAAAGCTTACAGTCACCTCCCAAAGATGCACGAAACTAACTGTTGCTTTTCTTGAAACCAAAATTGGATAAAGGCTGACTTTTATAACATGGTGCACTTTCTTCACTTCAGAATGAAAAAGGACTGGCAATAATGTCCTTTTTTTTTGTCCGCAGATGAAAATATTACGAGTGCTGAAAACCAATTAAAAAGAACATCCAGCGGTCTCATTCAGAGTCAAATGAATGGCCATCGTGGCTTGTAAAGGTGACGGAGGCTGCTAATCTTGGCCAGAGGTGTAGCGGGAAATAATGTTAACAAGTGTCATGAATTACACTGCACGGGTAAAGCAAAGCAGCATTACTTGTGGAATAAGTCACAGTAATAAGCCCAACACTGATCCGGATTGTGTGTGTGTGTGTGTGTGTGTGTGTGTGTATCATAATTTGTTTACATTTACACCTGTTGTTTAAAACTCCAGTTGGATGCGTAAAAACGGATTTGCGTCGCCGAAACAATTTCCTGTCCCAATATTTCTGTCCTTTCACCTGACATGAACTTGTCATTATCAGTCTTGTCGAAGTCCATTGTTGACAGGAGTTATATCTCCGTGTTTACATTGTCTGTGAGTGGGGGGTGTGAGTGGGGGGGAGGGTAGGTTTGGATGCAGCCAAATGCGTCTCTGGCCATGTTTTGGTGAGCGCGTCTTCCGTGCGTCTTACTCGGTTTTTACGCATTTTTCTTGGTCACAATGCGACCACTTCCCCTGCCCCCCACCCCCATCCCCCCAGTCGCATGTTCGCAGTGTCAGGTGGAAAGGGGATTAAAAAAAAATAAAAATAATGAGTGCATCACAAGGTGTCCGAGCTGTTACTGCAGGGGCTGATCAGCGCCAGGTTGCTGGCCTTGTGCTTTTTCAACAGTCTCGTGATCTTCTCGTCGTCTGAGTTTGGGTCCAGGGGTTTGTTGTACTCGTCGTCGTCCTCGTTATCCGAGCTCTCCTTCATCTTCTCCGTCTCGGAGTCGTGCTTCTTCTTGGCCGTGGCCATTTCTGCTGCGTGTCTCTTCCGCCATTTGGTTCTTCTGTTCTGAAACCAAACCTGTTGATGGGGGGCAGACAGATGCACACAGATGTTCAACAGGTCCACATGTGAACACGTAATGAACAGAAACGCTCCATTAAACTAATCACAACAGGTGTGTAAACCATCCTGGGCTATCAATAGCAATAACAATTACTAATAATAGCAACATCCATAATAGTACTTTGAATAATACACGTTGTATGTCATCGATTACAAATAACTTATTTTCTTTCCCTCTGCATGCAGCCAAAATGGAATTTTAGACTACAGATTGCAAAAAAATGAGAAAGTCGACCAAATTATATTTTCCAAATTTGTCAACAATTAAGCAGGTTTTTCTTTTTTTTTTTTACCTTGACTTGACTCTCGGTCATTCCTAAAGAATAAGCCAGGCGGGCTCTCTCTGGGCCGGCCAGGTATTTCGTCTGCTCGAAGGTTTTTTCCAGTGCAAAAATCTGCTGTCCTGAAAAGGTCGGTCTGGAGTGTTTCTTCTTTCCATCCTTATCCAACATCATATTAGCTTGAGCTGGGAAAAGATACACAAGAAGCTATGGTTTTATACACAGTGGACGTTCAGACAATTCACTTCTTTTATTTTGAATTAACTTCAAATAAAAAAAAACTTCTATTGATGAAGCCCACATGCCATTTGAAATGTGATGCTCATAAGTTAACTCAAAATGAGCCTAAACAAAAATCTAAAAAGACTCCAAGTGTGTGTTTCTGAGCTCCAAACTATTTACCATGGTAGTTTTATTATTATTTTTAAAAGTTGCAAAGTTCTACCAAGTATCACATTAGAATGAAATGCTCTATTAAGAACGTGCAGTGTGATATAGCCTACTCAAAAGTAGTCTGCCTTTATGGTAACCATGCAGTGTAAAGTGTATCCCTTCATATTTATTATAGCCTAATAGTTTTACATTATGCTACCTGTGACGGCTGTGTAAAATATAGTGTAGTTGTTTTGTCTGTGTGTGTTTGCTACGTAGTGACAGGCCCAAATAATGTCTAAAATCACAAGACAAGCAAAGTAGGCTAGCTCTACAAAAAAAAACATTATACAACCCCACGAATGTGCCGTGGCTTTTTCGGAATTTAACAATTCAAAAACTACCCCCCTAAACGTGTAGTACAAACAGAGCCAGTCAGACGGGACTTACAAGGACAAGGAACTCGCGGGTCCCTCCAGGGAGAACCCTGCATCACCCCGGGCCAGAAGATAGGCGCCCTCCCCGGCAGCTCGGCCAGCGGCTTCGGGTACCGCGACATCGCCGGGGTGAAGTACATCCCCGCTGCTGCTGCCGCCGCGGCGGCTGCGGTGGTGGCCAGGCCGTTTATCCTGGGGAAGCCGGAGAGCAGCTGTCCGGCCGAAGTGATGGGTCTCCCAAGGATGTCGCTTATTCCGTGCGGGGTCCCCCCGGCCATCTGGGAGTTAAGGCTGGAGAGGTGGGGCGCCTTAAAGCCCGCCGGGCTCTGCTGCAGCGTATACGGGAATAGGGAAGTTTTCATCTCGGTCATGTTGTGCAACGCCGCCAGCGGGGTGCTGCCCAGGACGAAAGCACTCTGCCGGTTAGCCTCCATTTGCCCGACCGCTAACATTTGTGAACATGAACCACCAAACTCGCTTGTATAAAAAACGGGAAATAAAAGGAACCTAATAAGAGTAAATAAAGGCGCAGAGCGGGACTGGTGATATTCAGGAGCCAGGCCACTTCTGCCGCCTTCTGAGAAAGTATCCTGGATGAGGAAGAAGCAGACTCTTGAATGTTGAAAAACTTGAGCAAAAGCGAACTTCTCTTCTCTATTTGGAAGCGAAGAGCTTGGTCAAACTCCCAGAAATGGCTCTCCGCGGGTTTGTTTTGGTCGGAGTCTGTCAGCTGGGAGGAGGCTTCATGCGTCCGCCACAGGAATCCTCGCGGAAGTCGGCCTCTCTGATGATGTTTTTAGTGGTTTTGATGGGAACCATTAAGGGGTCGACTTGTCTTTCCATAAATTGACTCGCTCTAGGCTGGGGGTGAAGCGGGACCCGCTGATAATAGCGCAGCCACCTGCACGCGCGCTATTCCCATTGGACGGGGCTGAGTGAGACAGCGCCCTGATTGGAGGAGACAAGAACTCCACTGCTTCACACGTGCGTCTTCGCAGGACGGGTGCTGCCTTGACGTGCTGTCGGAAATAATAGCTTCCAGTTAAACTGCATATGAAAGACCCCCACTCGGTGGTTTTAATGATTGACTGGATTTATTTAGGCTATGATAGATGATATGTTCCCTTTTGCGGACAGTGGCGTTTCAGAGCGGGTACACAGCCGAAAAGTTAATTTAGACCGAGGCTAGCCTAGGGTATATATTTTATATATATATATATAAAAGTTGTTCACGTTTTTCCTTCCTTTGTAGCATATTTGACTGATTTAATGTGTTATAAATGGCCACGCGTGATGTAGGCTACAATTTTCCGACTTTTCTGTGCAGAATCAAATAGCTCCGCTATAGGCTAGCATATATAAACTACAGGCCTAACTCTTTTTTCAGCATCGACTGAAACCACTTGATTGTTGCTCATTTAGCCGTGTTAAAGACTTTGAAATTGTGGAAGTCAGGGTGTCGGAGGAGACCCTGAATGCATCAACAGCCACACTCTATTAAGATCTTTAGCTCTGCTGTTAATGATGCGTCTCACACCGTGGAAATCTTTGTTTCCACAAATGACAAAGAATATACATTTACATTATAAGCTGTAACGCAGACAGTGAAAGTATATTAAAGTAGAAACGAGACCCGGCCGGGGTTGAGGACGGACTCCTAATGGTTGCAGACTGAAGATTACATTTTAAAGATAAGTCCACGGGAAAAAAAATAAACCGATTCTACTTGATTTTTTTTTTGTTTTACTATTTTTGAATTTTTTGTTGTTGTTGATATCTTTGATATGATATGCGGCAAGGGCTTTTCAGCCAGCCAGCGTGTTCTTTACTTTTTAATTTCCTTTGCACACTATTTTGCGATGAATCCCGGTACTTTGGAGAATGAGGTCGGAAAATAAACCGAGTTATTCCAGCGCGTGTTGTAATATGCTTTCGTAAAAGATTACGGTTTCACTCACTTTACCCCATCTTGAACATCGCCATCATTTCATATCATTTCATATGTTTCATCAGGCAGCCTATTTGAAAGAAGTGGATAAAAAGAGCGGTCAGTGGATTTTCAGATAAAACAGAAGTGGATCATAATAACTTTAAAAGACACATCTGGGTTTAATAAGAGTGAGATAATAAGTTTTTTTTTTTTTAGATAAACTGCGTTATTACGGAGAAAGTGTGTGAGAAAAAGCGCCAGGCTCCAGTCATCACTCTGAGTGCTGTAATATTTTATGGAGATGTGAGAAGGTTGTAAGAGTGAAATATGGCCACGTTAGCGTTTGAAAGGCTTCAACAGATGCACCTTGCTGCCCATTTGCTCACCGGGGGAAGATTGTGGGTTTTAAAAGGTTTTCAACGCGAGGTGATTCACAAGTTTGCCTGTATTTCTTCAAGTTGAAGGGGATGCAGTACACACACGTTTTCTAATTCTGCAAATGGCCCTCTATTTCTAATTCATATCGGTGTATTTCCCCCTGATCATGTAGGCATACATTGGTTTTATTGCCTTGTTTTAAAGTCTTTCTAAAATGATCATAGGAAGAGCTTTTGAAAATAATATATAAAATATAATATATCACCTTGTGATTTGTCAAAGAGCAAAGCTGACAGCCGTTGCTCAGTCTCTTGGTGTTTTCTTTTTTTTTTTTTTTTTGCAAAATGACAGAGTTAAATCCGGCCGCTCGCGCTGACCCATCGTGAGATCAATGACAGAAAGATTGGCACTTTTTCCAGCTCATCATGCAGCCAAAGACGAGAGCTGCCAAGCAGCCCCGTCGCCGTAAAACCATAATCGCAATTTAACATAACGAATGATTTGAATTGCTATCTCCTACATTCACAAGTCATTTGAAGTTTAAGCTCTTAAACTCAAATCTGTTACAGAAATATCGAGACGTGGCGCTGCACTGAACGAATGGAGGGTGGACAAAAATATATATCTTGATAGATAATAGCCTAATTATTGGAAAGATTATTAAACCAATAAAATAACTTGTATTCCTACAATGAAAGACCGTGATATTGACACCTAGCCTATACATTATTATTATTATTTTTTAAAGATAATAAAATGGTAATTAATTAGTAACATAACAGCAACAACAACAATAATGCTAGCCCTACTGCTACTAATAAATAATAGTCTAACGACTATAATAACGAATAAAAGAGCTCATTAAGCAATGATTTGATTTTTATTATTTTTTTTGAAATCACTGTAGTAGCTTGTGAACCTGTTGCTCACCGCAGTAAGTCATGGTAATGCAGTGCAGATGAATATAAGCCTGATTTATGCGGTATAGATGCTATTGTGAGTTTTAATAATGGCTTGTTGGCCCGCTGATGGCGCGTATACCGCGGGCCTTTGTCCTCCTATTGGAGGGGGAATGGGTTAATAAACAGCGTAAAGATAATCTTATCTGAGTGTAACCTCGACCCGAATGGGAATTGACAGAGCAGTGACAGGGAAAGATAAGCACATGTTTGGACAAAAAGACTCTTGTTGCATGCAGTCAGTAGATCTATGTGCTCAGAGTCAGCGAGCCTGCGTCCAGCTGCTTCATCCCCACTCAGTGCCTGTTCTCTCTGGCCCATAGGCGTAGATTTAACACACACACACACACACACACACACACACACACACACACACACACACGCACACGCACACACACGCGCACACACACACACACACACACACACACACACACACACACACACGCACACACGCGCGCACACACACACACACACACACACACACACACACACACACACACACACACACACACACACACACACACACACTATTTAGAATTTTCCACCCTCAAAAAAATATGATTGGTTTTGGGCGATTAAGTCTCACACGTCACTTTTTTCTTTCACTTTGTCGCTTTTCAGACATTATTATAGTATTTTTCTGAATTTTTTGTTGCTTTTGAACAGCTTTGAAAGAGAATTTGATAACTTCCTAACAGAAAATGTTCACACATCACACATCATTTTCTGTTGTTTTTTTTAATTATGGGCCAAAGTCCAGGTAATAAGCTGCCAGAACTTTTTCTGTTATTTCACGGATTTATTTCTTACAGTGCAGAAAATGACGTTTTTGACGCTCAAATTCTTCTTGGATATGACCCCCCGGTTATAATGTGTTATAATGTTGAAACTAAACCTACGCCCTTACTCTGGCCTATATACAATCAGCAGCACACTCACACACATTACAAACATACACATACATAAGCTTCAATCTCAATTACACAACATTTATAAAATAAAAAATAAAAGCACTTCACTTTACACACACACTGGATAGTGAAATCGAAGAAAATGAACTGGGACCCCCTTTTTCAAACATGTGATCACATGTGAATGAGTCCGTGCACAGGACGTCCAAATGAAAAGCTGTATAATTTGGCCAGGATCGCCCTCTAGTGGCACACATTGAAATCAAATTGGCTTTTTTTTTTTGCGGGGGGGTTGGGGAGGTTTGAGTCCACCTGTTAACACGCGGAAGCTGCCGTGTGCTCAGCCTTCCCTGGATGAACAAAGATGCTCATCATCCACCCTGCTGACACTTGAGTTAAGAGTCTATTTTAATTCGATATAAAAGCTGAAGGAAAACGATGTAGAATCTCATAAAAAAAGAGTATTCCTGAAAGAAAAACTGTGATATGATTAATTCTCCCTAAATTAAGTGTGGAATTTGGAATGATTTAAAATCTCTGCAAGTCAAAACAAAATGAAGTAAGAGGGTTAATCCTTCTAATGACGAGGTTTAGTATATCAAATCTGTTGCACTTTAATCGGTTCCTCATTAAAAATGAAAACTGTTTTTCAAATGAAAATCAGGATCAAAAGGAGCTAGAAAAACACAGGAATGCAGTTAAAAACCTGAACGAAAGACTAAAACAAAACAAAAAAGACTTTAAGTCTTCAAGTGCATGTGGGGCAAAAAAACTCCCCACAATAAATCAAAAAAAAAAAATCAAAATCAGAACTCTTTTCATTGCTGAGTGCAACAGTGAAATAAAAGCAGAGGCCTCTTCCGGCCCATTTTCTCTGTTCATGTTCACTTCTGTGTTACACTGAAACCAAAAAACGTGTTTTTGTCATTTATTTGAGGCACTGTGTCAAAGTCACAATTCAATTCAATTCAATTTTATTTATAGTATCAAATCATAACAAGAGTTATCTTGAGACACTTTACAGATAGAGTAGGTCTAGACCACACTCTAGAATTTACAAAGACCCAACAATTCTAATAATTCCCCCAAGAGCAAGCATTCAGTGCGACAGTGGCGAGGAAAAACTATATATACATTTACATGACAAACAGGTTTCTGTTGAATTCAACAAGGTGTCTTATTTTTCTTTCCAAAGCATCTTCAGCTCGTGTACTTATTTAGTGAATCAGATCATTTAACATTTACTTCCGTTTGGATCCATTCATTTTAAAACATTTCAACCCATTGCATGTTATAGTTAAGATAAACCACATGTAGTGGGGTCGATTGTAGGCTACTAATGAATAGTTACATGGCTCGATGGTGTTTAAAGCCCCCAACGTCTCCTTACAGGCAGTGCTGTGACAGTGGACTTCAAGGCACCTAACCCTGATCCTAAACCTAACCTTAACCATAACCATAACTATTGCCTTATCCTAGTGAGATGTTGGGGGCAAACACAGATAAACAGTTACATGCGTGTGCTCACCACTGGAGGCACTGTAGCACACCACAGAGAGTGTCTTCTTCCAGCTGTTTCAAAACAAATGTAATATTCTTTATTTTCTTCAACCAAACTTTGAGTCTCAGTCTATCATATAGCTCCTTTAGTTAATTATATGGCATAATATATCAATAAATAGAGTTGATTTTATGTCACCCTCAATGTGTCTAGAAAGCCTGTATTTTTCAACACAGACTGGATTATGTTTCATCTATAAATCAAAGTATTTGAAGTGCTGTATGTGGGGCGGCCTCTAGCTCACCCAGTAAGAGTGTTTTTGCCCCATGTTGGCTGAGTCCTGCAGCGGTGCGGGTTTGAATCCCACCTGCTGCCCTTTGCTGCGTGTCATCCCCCATCTCTCTCCCCCTTTCCTGCCTATCCACTGTCTCTATATAGTAAAGGGAAAAGCCCCCCCAAAAAATCTTTAAATGTTGTATGTAATATTCCACAAATATATATATATATATATATATATATATATATATATATATATATATATATATATATATATATATATATATATATATTCAAAAAACATTTAGCCTTTAATTACTCATATATCACACAGATATCAAAATCTCAGTCAGTGAATTTAAGTGTAACAAAAAAAGGTGATTCCTCTAAACATAGTTGCCTGGTTCTAGATATCTGAAAAAAATTACAAATCAATCTATAACATTTGCTCATTGGGTCCCAATTATTTTCTTTCACTTCTCCTCTGGAGGTCGAAAATACACTCGGGACAAAAACAGATAAAAAATGGTATCATCTGGTAACAACACTGCGAAAACTGGTAACTTTTCATTGAAATAATACTACACTAATAAACTTTTCTTTCTTTTCAACAGTGTTTTTCATTAGGTTCTGTTGTGCAAGTAAATAATATTGATATCTGGGAAATATCTGGAAATGAGATGGAGACTGAACAAATGCTGAGTACAATGAAGTCAGACTAATGCAGCTTTATTCACACAACAAACAAACATACTTTCATGAAAGAGAGAACAGTTGACATGCACCAAATGTATATGCCAAGGTTTCTCCTAGAAAGGAAGATAACTATGTGTACACCCTCCTAAGAGCATGTACCCATAGTGTCTCTACGAACATCAGAATAACTCCTCCTTTATACTTTTTGTCCTCACACACTTCAAGCTATCTATTTCAGCGCAACAGTCTACTCTTAAACTACACCTTTTATGGCACGTGCTCCTAATAGATTCCCACATTCCTGGCTCCAATTCCTCTGTGTGAAAGTTGTACCCAAACTCACAATAGATTCACACATTCCTGTGGGTGAAGGTTGTCCCCAGACTAACCTTCTTGTGTAGTACCCTACATACAAGATATAAAATACATTTGAAACATGTAGGCTGAAATATCCAACCTATCAATCCTCCCTTTTTTTATCCTAGTTGAGATACAGTACTACAATGTGATATGCAACAATATGAACCCCTGGAATACATTTTGAATGTTGGTTATAGCAAATACATCACTTACATGAATTATTAACCCTTGCATTGAATTTCTCACGCACATCTTTTAATCAACTTGCACTTGATATTGCAATACCCTACAGTGACAAAGTAAGTAAATGATTTCCGTTCGCATATCTTCTCCTCCTACATCGATGCATCAGAGCAAAATCCGTCGTCTCTCACTCTCCCCGTCCTCGCTACTCCGTCTGCTGACCGTTCCTCGACTGTCCCTTCTGAAATAGCCTATCGGTAGGTGATGGAGACCTCAGAGTCATCCCCACCCTGGCCTCTCGCATTGTCACATTCTTGCTTTTCAGTCTCGACACTGAACTGCAACTCCAGTTCATCTCGAAAACCATCTGGGTGTCCATTTCCACCATGGGCAGTTGAAAATCTGTGGCCTCTCCCTCTCAGCTCGTTCTGTAACACCTGATGTGTTTCTGATGCTGGTGTATAATAGAGGTGCCCCATGTTGCCCACTGAATGGAATAGCCCAGGATTCATGGTCCTGGTTCAGCTTTTTACTGGTCTTGCAGCTTGGGGAAGTGAGACGGCCTGCTCTGACACATCGAGGCCCTGAATAAACACAAAACACAACTCCTCCAGAAGCATTATTTGTGCTTTTACTCATTTTAGTTCTCTTGATTCTCTTTCTACGTTGTAATCTATGACACTGATTCAAAATGTTGCTACAAAACATTAATAGTATAGGAACTTCATTATGCTAATTCAAAAGTACATTTATCTTTCTCTGGTCTATAAAGCTGTTAATCATTCGGCTTCTTTTTCTTTTTCCTTTTTTTTTCTTTAGGCCTGAGCCTTGTTTCACATACTTTTATCCTCAAATCTTTCCCCTTCTTAACTTATGCTTCAGAAGCAAGCATAACTAAGGCACATCTTGTTCTGGTTTTCTTTGTAATGTTAGGGTCTGGCATGACATCTTACTATAATTTTGATCCACTTTGAAATTGCAGATACACAAAACACGTAAACAAGACAAAACTCACAAACAAGTACGCTGCACCTGATCCCGAAATTGGAGTCGGTAATGGTCTGTTTTAAATCTTTACTGGCTATGTCCCATCATCAAATTCAACTCCTAAACGTCTGTGCACTCCAAAATAATCTGGTTTGAACTAGTCAAATCTTCACTTACGCCTTATGCGTCACAATCACTCATCACATTCATTTCGCCTCTTTGTACTGAATCTCTCCCAAACGAAGCACCAATCACACAGAGAAGTCCACCCCAAAATCACGCACTAATCAATGTCACCCACCATAGGACATCGGTAATATTTGGGCCACAAACACACTAGGGCTTCTTTCATCCCTGTCTCAATCACAAGGGTCCCTCAACGCGTCTCTATACAACACTTAGTCACAGGTTAGATTTGATGAAGGCAACATCAGCTGTCAACAATTCAAACACCATTCAAACTTTTTGGAATTTACTCACTCATTTTAGTCTTACCCCAATTAATAATTTTTAATAAGAGTAGAAATTTTGGGTATCTATACTTTACTGGAGTAATTATTTTACAGCAGACTTTTTACTTCTACTCCTTACATTTTCACGCAATTATCTGTACTTTCTACTCCTTTCTACTCTTTACATTTTAAAAATAGCCTTGTTACTCTTATATAGACAACCATACAAGGGTAACTGTTACTACGCCTGCCTTGGGTACACAAATTTTCTTGTACATTTACATTCCAATAAAGGCTATTGATAACATGCTTCTGAAGTTTGACTTTTTGCACCATTACAATACCTATAAGCAACTAGTCATCATATCTTCCGCTCCATGAAACACATGGTAATGCTCAGTAGTACACATATATTGTTTGTTAATGTATTTGCATTGTACAAAAATGTGGTCATTTTCATTGGGCATAAATGTGGCTGAAACAGGTGCATCCCACATTTTTAAAAATTTTATTATAACATTATAGTCATTATGGCGTTTAGAAGTGCACTATAGGCCCCTGTGGCGTGGCCTAAGCTTTTGTCCTTAATGGCATTTTTTCCCCCTTATATTACTTTGAATATTTTTGACACCTCTGGTACGTAGTAACAGTAAACTCCAGAGCATCATGGCTTCCTCATACTTGGATTTGACTGAGATTTGCTGTTTGATTGTTAAAATAACCCTTTTTTTATGTTTATTTATGTGTATGTGTGTTTGTTTCACACACATGAATACATATCACAAATTTGAAGAAATATAAAATACATATGAGGGTGTGGTAAACTAATAGCTTGTATAAAAAAAAGAACACACTCAAAGGACACACCAAAGGTAAAATGTATGTGCAAAATCAGCATTATATGTTAAGAATTAGTGTTCAAAAGTTTCTTCTAAAATGAAATCATGTTGAAGAATAAAAAAAGAGAAATAAATGCAGAAAAACAGAAGTAAGCCGTATTTATAGTATAAACTACAGTTACTAAGAGTGATCGTTTCTTCCCCAAACCAAATAACTTTTACAGCAGGGAATTTTAAAGTCTATTTTTTATTTCATTTTAAATGAGACAGAGGAATCCATTTAATGTACAGTACAGGCCAAAAGTTTGGACACACCTTCTCATTCAATGAGTTTCCTTTTTATTTTCATGACTATTTACATTGTAGATTCTCACTGAAGGCATCAAAACTATGAATGAACACATATGGAATTATGTACTTAACAAAAAAGTGTGAAATAACTGAAAACATGTCTTATATTTTAGATTCTTCAAAGTAGCCACCCTTGGCTTTTTTATTAATAAGGGAAAAAATTCCACTAATTAACCCTGACAAAGCACACCTGTGAAGGTAAAACCATTTCAGGTGACTACCTCATGAAGCTCATTGAGAGAACACCAAGGGTTTGCAGAGTTATCATAAAAAGCAAAGGGTGGCTACTTTGAAGAATTTAAAATATAAGACATGTTTTCAGTTATTTCACACTTTTTTGTTAAGTACATAATTCCATATGTGTTCATTCATAGTTTTGATGCCTTCAGTGAGAATCTACGATGCAAATAGTCATGAAAATAAAGAAACACATTGAATGAGAAGGTGTGTCCAAACTTTTGGCCTGTACTGTACATTTTCATTCCACAAGAAATTGAATGGAAAACTGACAACGGGGTGTTTTAGACAAAGGTGAAGATTCTTAATTCTTAGCATGTCTAGTTTGGAAATTATGGAAATGCAAATTGTTAACAATATGATATCTAAACTATAAAGGTAAATCTGTGTTTTTATATTTCATTTTAAACACTAATGTACAGCACTGAAGAATGTTGATGTCAAAAATAGTCAATAACCAATTTAAAAGAAAGAGTAGTGCACTTGGTGTGACAGCTTTGGGAAGGATGCTAATTTTTAAACTGTTCTGCAGCAACAATAGATAATAAATCTTGATTGTCTGCATCCCAGCTCTCCTGTTTCTCCATTGGTCCCAATTTGGACTTATAAGCACAGGTGGAACTAATCAACATGAATTATGACTGTGTTCCAGCTGTTGTTGCAGCGCAGCAATCAGTGTTGTTATTAGTGACAGCTGTGTTCGAGAGCCCCATTCAACTTTAGCTTCACTCCCAGTTATTTTAAATTAACATTAGAGTACAGTGGTGGAATGTAACTGTGTACATTTACTCAAGTACTGTACTTCTGTACAAATTTGAGGTACTTGAGTCTTTTCTTTTCATGCCACTTTCTACTTCGCTACATTAATCTGACTTTAACTTCTGATTGGCTTTAGTTACTTGTTAATTTACAAATTAATTGTTTGCACACAAAACACGTGATATGATTATTTTTTTTAAATGTAAACATAGAACTTTTCTAGTCTTAACAACTACTCAAAGCAATTTTTACATAGTACAGGAACCATTCACACAGTGATGGCTGAGGTTGCCATACAAGGTGCCACCTGCTCATCAGATAAACATTCACACTCCTTTACACTGGTGCATTATCAGTTCAGTGTCTCGCCCAAGGATACTACAACATGACACTGCAGGGCCAGGGATTGAACCACCAACTTTCTGATTGGTAAGCACTGCTCTACCACTGAGCCACAGCCACCCCCTTTAAAAAAATTAAACTACCCAACAACATACAGGCCTACAAGTCCAGCTGAAATGATTAGACCAAAAAAGTCCTGCTTTTTTACTTGTAACAGAGTATTTTTGACAGTGTGGTATTAGTGCTTTTAAAGAATCTGAATACTTCTTCCACCACTGGTCACTCCACATAATTAGCTGAGCTCATGTCGGAGCAGCCTGAAATGGCTCTTGGGAAACATCGTGATTACTTTACAGAATACATGTTTTAGCAATAAATCTTTTACCATTTTTGTAGAGTGAGTTGGTCGTTATCTAAATAGTAACTATATTGTTTGAATTCACAGGAATAGCATTTGCAAACCTTATTCAAAATGTCCAATCTGTGTTGTGAAACCTCATTAAACACACTGGAGGAATGGACCCAGTGAAACCACTAGATGGCAACCTGCATCAAGAAGAAGGACAAGGAAGTGTGAGAGCCTCCTGGTGGTGGGTAGATGGGTGGGAGGCACCCTGAGGTCATCCATCAGTCGGACATACAGTACACTATGTCAGTGTTGAGCCGAGGCTGTAAATAAAAAGCAGATCATTCATCAAGGTGCCGCTTTAGCAGTGGTGGAAGAATTGTTGATCCTAATACTACACAAATATACTCCGTTACAAGTAAAAGTCCTGCATTGAAAAGGTTACTTAAGTCAAAGTATGTAAGTACCCTCAGGAAAATGTACTTAAAGTATTAAAAGTAATATACTCAATGCAGAAAAATCCTCACATTTTAGAAACTGGAAACGATCCAAACTGTTCTGTCAATCAACTAAGTGTTTAATCAATTTGCTAATCATTTCAGCTGGACTTGAAGGCCTGTATACTGTTGGGTAGTTTAATTTATAAAATAACACATTTTATAAACTACATGCGTTTTGTGTGCAAACATCTTAATGTGTAAAGTAACTAGTAAATAAAGCTGTCAGAATAATGCAGTGGAGTAAAAAGTACAATATTTCTTTCTGAAATGTAGCGGAGTAGAAGTAGAAAGTGGCATGAAAAGAAATGACTCAAGTAAAGTACAAGTACCTCAACATTTGTACTTAAGTACAGTACTTGAGTAAATGTACACAGTTACATTCCACCACTGCACTCTAATGTTAATTTAAAATAAAGTGACAATGAAGTATACTGATACAATCATTTGAAATACATTGAGCTATGCTGCATTTTTCCTAAAAGTGTGATGGGTAGAAGATGATGTATGTTTTTGTATAGTGTGAGTACCATGTACAATAGGGAAAAGGAGAAAAACAACAGAGGCTATCTTGGTCACACCGAGTGAAAGCAGGTAAGCGTGAACTTGCCCGGTCTGTGTCATTTATTTTATGCTTTAAGACTGTGTATGAACAGGAGTTTAGGTTGTTTAACTTACTTAACACAGCCAACAATGTTGCCCATATCCCTTACTGTAACTCAATAACTCTTACTATAAAATCATTTGAGTATTGCCCCCTTTTTTTTTTTAAATACTTTTGTATGAACCAGATATATCACACAGTACAATAAAAGGAGACTTTATAGTCTATGTAACAAACTAATAGCTTGTGCTTTTTGAAAATAAAAGCCACTTTAGGGTATGAAAATGTGACTTTAGCACCCCTTAGTGGGTAGAACCTTTGAGCTGAAAGAAACAGACTGCAGCCTTTTTCACTGGGAGCACCTTATTTTTATTTTTTGGGGGGGTGTGTACTTTCCCACCTTTTAATTGATAGGACAGCTAGGTGAGAAAGGGGAAAGTCATTCAAGTAATCATCACAGGTTGGCCTCGAACCCTCGACCTCTGCGTCAAGGTATAAACCTCCAAGTATATGTGCCCCTGCTCTACCCACTGATCCAACCTGGCCACATAGAAGTACCTTATTTTTTACAAACAAAGTCATGAATGCACATTTTATTTTTATGAAAGTTGTGGTTAGTTGAACTTCCAAATGAAGTGTTATTGATCCAAAAAGCAAAGAAAAGGTAGCACGTCTCAAGTTCCCAATTTAAGGAGGACAAAATACAGTCATTTCACTTAGGCTCACATCAAGCAATAAATCAATCAAATGTGGATTTATTGAGATGTGAGCCTAATTGAACAATGCTTACAGTATTTTGTCCTCCTTGGGAACTTGAGCTGTGCTACCTTTTCTTCACTTTTTCGAACATGTCAGTTGTTGATATTGGGTTTAGCACTTCATTGGGAATCTTCATTGTTGAAGCACAACCTCCTTTTTCAACTGAAGTGCTATTTATGTAACTTCTATAGGGCTTCTAGATGCCATGACAGCTCAGTGTCTCGTTGCAAATAGACCGTGAAGCAGCAGGCAGGTTCATGGCCTGCCCCCGTCTCATTTTAGTTTCCTCCGCGTCCTCTAGTTTTCTCCCTGGCAACCATTCCACAGTGTTTCCCTGCCTTCTGTTCCAGTGTATGCTGGGTACGTTTTTTTTTCTTCATTTTATGAAAGTAAACAACTGTATCATATTATTGAAATTAGCCTGCTAAAACTAGTGCAAACGTTGCCATATGAGTGACATTCATGTATTTTTGTCAGTACAAAAGTTTCTTATTCAGTGTGTTTGTTTCCATGTTATATGGCCATTTGGAAATCCGAGAGTGAAAGCTGCATTACAGCACAGATCAGTGCGCAATAACTTGGGGGGACTTGAGGGAAATGAAAGTGCTGGGTGGTGCATCTCAGCTGTGATTGGCCACAGCTTAGAAAAACATTGATTTTGGCCAAACCCTCAGGCAGAGAACCATACCTTCATGGATATTTGAGGATTTTGGAATGTAATCCCCTTTAAATTTCCTATAAATACCTCATGAACGCTGGTTTAACAAAGGCATGGTCAGTTTATTGCTTCGTGTTTGCAACACAAACAACAAGGAGGAAAATAACTTCATGGAACCTGTAATGCAAAATGAGACTCCATCATATTTGTGAATGTGCTGCATGTGTAATTGATCATGCTTGATCCACTGCTCTGCTGTTTTTGATGTTGGATGTCACATTTTTATAAACTGTGTTGTGGGCCTAATATCTGAATGGAAAGAGTATCAGATTCATGATTTTTTTAATGACGCTGATTTGCATTTGCAGGCAGCATTTCACATAACTAATGGAGATGTTGTGGCTGACATTACAGATCTGTGTTTGATGAAATTCCCCTGGGAGATGAAGGGAAAGCCAGCCACAGTGAGGTACTGATTTAACACAGAAAAGCAGCCTGGTGCCTCCCAGCTGCCCAGAGTCATCCGTGCAAAGATCTAATCAGGTGGGGATTACTGGATACAGCAAACCATGTGTTCATTAAATGCTTACATCCATTACTATCCATTTTAATATACTCTACATCTAAAAATGCAGTTTGGTGAATATGTGGAAGGAAATAGTAACCTCATGCCATGAGTCTAAAAGGAATTTTCAAGGAATTTGCGTTGAACGAGATCTAGAGTCGATTGACTTAAAGTTTCACTTTTTAATCTTCTCATACTGTACATGTGAGAAATTAAAAAAATAGGAGATATTCAAGCATTGAGGTTTTCTTCAGAGCGCTGCAGAAGAAGGTCTGGCCCTTTTACACAACATTCCTGGATAGGACAAAAAATGTTCTGCTCTGGTTTACCCATCACAATCGTGTTGGGTAGAGCTAAGCGCCGGATGGAGCCACAGTGCCTCTGCAAAATAGCCTTGGGAAGGAGCTTGTTTTGGTGGAATATGTGCACGTTCAAAAGTTGTTATAGTCGTGCAATGGAAAACTCAGATTTGGCATAGGCAGCTCGACATAGTCTTCTGTGCTGGGCTTTCCTTTCCAGCTGTTTCCATGTCAGCCCGCTCTGCTTGATGTCAGTCTCGAGATCCCTTTGCCGGGTGTTCTATGGCCTGCCTCTCCCTCTTGTGCCTTGGGGATTCCCTCTAAGGGCCTGCCTGGTTGTGCGTGCATTTGGTTTCCGGAGTGTGTGTGGCCGATCCATCCCCATCTTTTTCTCTTGATCTCCTCTTCCACAGGTTGTTGGCTCGTTCTCTGCCAGAGATCCTTGTTGCTGATGTTACCTGGCTTTTCCTGGTCAGTGGTGGAATTGTTTTCTGAAACTGCAAAATAGCACCAGGGAACGTTTGCGCCTGAACACGCCTCCTTTTTTGGCTGAACCGCCGGAGTGCAATTACATTCCCTAATTTACCAACGTGAGTCTGTGGAGGGAAAAGTCCGCTGAGCGTCGGGTGTAAAATAGGAATGATACATGCGTCGGTGTACAAAGGCAGTTGCGCTGAGTGCCAGATAGAGCCCTAAGTGTATGTGCAGGATGAATAGCATGAAGAGCAGTAGAATATGGCTATGTGTAGGTGTAGATAGGTAGATAGATAGGTAGTTCGTACTTTTGTTTTTTAGTTTTGGTTAAAATTGTTTTGTAAACAATCTATAAATATTTGGATGGCTATTATAAAGTTACAATTAATGCTTATAACAATGAGTTAATGATTAATAACTGGTTTATAACGCATTAAGTAACAATCTGGCCCCATTAAATATTTTGGCGATCAATGAAAGAGATGATTTGTATACTGATAATAGCTTCATAAACAATGTTTATAGATGCCTTACAGAGTCTTTATTAACCATTTACAAGTATTATAATCATCAGATGCAGCTTTATAATAGCCATCAAAATAATGTTTATTGATGGTTTATAAACGATTTCTTAATCATTAACAAATACTTAATATAATATATAAAATGGTATCATTTGGGAAAAAGGCAACTGTAATATGCATTATAGCATAATTAATCATTCTTAATGATCATTTTGTTAGTTAAGTTTTAATTAACTATCAATTTACCATTATTAGCGATGGTTATTATAAAGAGTTACCGTGTGACCTCACATTGCGATTCATGCATCAAGGTCTACCCACCCTACTAATGAGTTGTATGTGTATGTGTGGCCTGTTGACTTCCATAAATGATTTGTCTGACCTGCTCCAGCATCAAGCTTTGTCGTGAGGTTTAATTGTACAGTAGTACAGTAGTATGAGATCAGGGTCACACATATGTCGTCGTACCACTTGCCAACGGCAATGCTTTCCTCTTTCCCAACCCTTTCATCAACAGATCCTCTTGGCAAGACTAAAAAAAAGTTAAATTACATTATAATATGATGGATATAAGGTAGTAAAAACTTGTTTTTACTACATATTTACAAAAATGACTTAATTTGAAATATTTTGTTTACATTTTGTCCAAAATGTTTTGAATTGTACAATACACAATATGTTAGTTCAATGTGATTGAATCAGCTAAATTAACTGAGCAGATCATTATCATTTTTCTTATTGAGACACAGCCGTCACATTAGGTTTTCCGTGATTCTTTTAAGGTTAAAAACCAGATGTGACAAATATGTCACAACGATATTCACCTAATGTGTTTTATATCAATTTGTTCAACAAATGTGGACAGAACAGGTTAATTGTAAGATCCATCCAATCAACCCTCGCGGATGCAGCTCCCACTCTTAAAGGGATGGGAATTCATGTTAAGGTGGACGATGAGGGAGAATCTCCAGAAACAACTGCCGCGCAACATTTGGGCCACGGCTTCGGTACCAAACAGAGCAGGATTGTCAACAATGAGGAACGCAGACTTCCAGACTTTTGTTTTAGGTGAAATCTAAACAGCAAACAACTTTGAGATGTAAGTAGATTGACAAGAAACAGTTACTGTAAATAGGAGGCACTGGTCATCTTTGAACAAGCCCCATATTTGCTCATGGACATTGTAACAAAAAGCTAAATTTGGCTGGTCTATACAAATATGTAATGTTTTATAAAAGGGACAGATTGGGGGAAGAGGGCTGAGATAATTTTGTTTTACTTTAATATAGCATACAGGCAACTCTTTGGAAGTCAGTTCTTATTTCTTCCGTTGTATACGTTCTCTCTTTCCATTTGATGTTCGTTTCCATTATTTTAACAGGTGTGCAGTCATATGTCAGAACTCAGGCAGGCCTACTTTACAGATACATTATGTTGAAACTGAAGCAGGGGTCGAAAACAATACTGGAGCATTAAAACCTTCACTATACATACATGAAAAACTTGATCATATAATGTCTGTGGATTGAATCATCCTATTAAAAGAAAAAACATATAAAATCAGCTAAAGAAATTAGGATGTTCCATTGTTCCATTATTACAGGACACTCACTTATCAGAAGGAGAACATAAAAAACTAAGAAGGGAATGTAAATCAAGTATATAGCTCTTCATTTGTTTAAAAAAATGGGTGTAGCAATCTTAATCAATAAGACACTGGCTTTTTCTTTAGAAAAGATCATCCATGACAAACTGGGGAGGTTTGTTATGGTAGTAGGCACAATAGGGGAGGTAGAGGTGACTATTTTAAACTTGTATGGCCCGAATTTCTTTAGAGAAATTGCAAATATCATTGCCGATTATGCCAAAGGAATGATGGTAATCGGGGGAGATTTCAATGCCGTACAATATGGCAAATTAGACAGAACACCAGCGGGGGGAGGACCCCAAACTTAGAAAACCAAAATACTTAATGATATGATTTCACAGCAAGGACTTGTTGACCCTTGGAGAGCTAAACACCCCAAAGGGAAGTTTTTTCTCCAGTATTCACAATACAACAGCACATGTGTAAGGCAATAGATCGCCATATTGAACCAATAACCCTGAGTGACCCTGCGCCTGTCATGTTAAAAATAGAAACCAGGAACCTTAGATAGACTTCTTACCTAATAAAGCAGGAGCCTTAAGATTCTCCAAAAATACTATGAAATGGGGAACAGAGCCAGTTGCCTATTAGCTTTTCAACTCCTTAAAGCCCAGGCTAACCGGGTGGTTCCTAAGGTTGTACATCCCATGCTTCAAAAAACAGTATCTCATCTGAAGGAAATAGCAGACGCTTTTGCATCGTTTTATAAAAACCTGTACGAAAAGCCTAAATTGAAAACAACAAATGATAACTCTGAGGGCCTTTTCACAGTCGCCGCAG
Organism: Perca flavescens; assembly: GCF_004354835.1. Taxonomy (NCBI): domain Eukaryota; kingdom Metazoa; phylum Chordata; class Actinopteri; order Perciformes; family Percidae; genus Perca; species Perca flavescens. Next base: position 1,268,179 of record NC_041347.1, read on the forward strand.
CCGACCGGTCGTGCGCCAATGTGATGTCAAAATGACGTAGATCTCACTGGCGTGTCAGGATTTTACAGTAGGAGTTAGATTTTTAAGTGGCATGTGCCACCGGAAGTGGCAGGTCCAAATATTGATGTAAAATATATAAAATAACGTAAATATAGACGTAAAATATATAAAATAATGTAAAGGAAACAGTTGGGTTTAAATAGCGGGAAACAAGCCCCGGTCTCTGGGGGACGCGAGACAACAATGGGTGGTTGGGTTTAGGAAAACAAGAACGGGGAAAGCAAACGTGACTTGCGGGAAATGAGCCCCGGTCTCTGGGGTGAAAGTCCTGCGTTTTTCCCTCTGACACACATTCTTTCTCTTACTGCTACGGCGTCAATTCACACACAGTCACAATTGGAATACGGAAGTGCTGGAAGTACATGCCACTGGCACGTGCCACATGCCACTTAAAAAATCTAACTCCCTCTCGGATTTTAAGTGCATTTTTTTCAGCGGCGCGCGACAAAGCGGAAACAGGAAGCATGGACGAGCTCGAGGGCAACCGGATGCCAGGACTCTCAGAGTGACTGCAAGTCTCTCTTGTAAACATACTGGGTTAAGATGACTTTTTTTATGGTTAATGAAAGGCTTGATCCGACGAAGTAGGTCATCAAATCGAAGCATTGACGTCAACGCTGCTGCCAGTTCTGCCGTTGTTTACCTTTTTCTTCTTCTTCTAGTCCATAGAAATAGCAAAAGTCGGTAGCCTTTGCTCATTAGCGACACCTCTGTTCAGGAGAAGACTGCAACTAGTGTCGCGACCACCACGCGTGAGGATAAATCGTTATGGCGCTCCCATGACGTCAAATTTGCATGCGACAGGTCGGCTGCGGCTAGTATGCCGCACATTTAACGCGGTTGCCTCCGCTGCGCGTCGGACAGTTCACGCCTCGCCGTCATCCATTAATACCTGACAATGGACACCTCAACGGGCATTAACCCGCTTATACCATGGTCACTTGCAAAATAACATATTTTTTAAATATTAGTTTATATTTTGATTTGTTTTACAATCAAAATTTTATCCAAACAATAACTCAACTCACAATTCCCTGGTTACGCCTGAGGTAAAAATACCTGGAACAATCATTCCCATCCTATAAGGTTCTTCTGCAATGCAAATGTTGTTCACTCTTCCAGGAAATAGGAAAGACCTTAGATACAACTTGCCTCCCTTAGCAACGGGAGATATTTATAGTCCGCTCAGCTCGAACCCTTCAGCTCAGCTACGAGCCAGAAAGCTAACGCTACGGTAGTAAGAATCTTACTACCATAGCGTTGCTTTCTGGCAAAATTTTTATTGACTTTGGATCTTACTTTGTGCATCATTACTGAGAGTCCTTCTTCTAATTGCTAAAAAAGATGATAAGGCCACAGCCCCCCCCACGGGAACACAATGGAGGAAAAGAGTTAAGGAGGTGTACCACATGGAATGTATAACCGCAAGGTTACGACTAAAAACAGAAGTATTTCTGACTAAATGGTCTCCGATTACTAGGGATGGGAATTGATAAGAATTTAACGATTCTGATTCCATTATCGATATTGCTTATCGATCCGATTCCTTATCGATTCTCTTATCGATTCTCATTGGGTGAGGAAATAAGTACAAATTTGTTTGTTTGTATTAACTCGCTTTAATATCTGATAAGAAAACCGCACATACTCAGAGTATACACAAATTATGTGTAGAAACCTCAGAACAAACCTAAAAGTAGGTGAGCTACAAAGTAAAGTCCAGGGACCTATAGATTTTTTCACATTCATTGGTCCAGCCAAAAAAATTAATAAAACTGCCATTTAAGTGCCATAAAAACAAAAAACACAGACTGTAAACAGTCAAGGAAGAGCTTGTGCCTTTGGGAATATTCAACCTGAAACTAAATTCAACTCAACTGACATACAAAATAGAAAGAAGTCTTCTGTAAAGACCACAACTATCAACTTGGGCAAATTAACAATTTTTGTGCAGAAAAATGGTCATGTTTGCCCTATCAAGAAGGATACGAGATCTCTCTGGACTTATGGTGTCTCCACCAGTGGAGTTTCAGAAGGGGTGGAGGAAGCTTGGACACAGAGATACTTCTCAGCTAGAGCTGACAACACTGGCAACGCGTCACTCTTCTTCCACCATCAGAAACTGCCGCTGTCTTTGGTTGGAATGGGCGGAAGGCTTCTATAAAGCTGGATTTCTTGCTCTACTCTCTGGGCTGTGGAGACAGGGTGCTGCTGCTGCGTGGAAAGCAGCTTGCTGTCCTCTTCTTCAAAAAGTTCCTCTAGGGCTGTCCTCTTTTTCTGCTTTACAGGTGGCGTCTGAAATAATGACATAACCACAAGCTTTAGTTTGAAATGAATTAGTGTAATAATCCCTGCCATCTATCATTCATCACAATTAGCTACAATAAACTTACTTAGTTCTCATCTTCATCTTCTTCTTCTCTATCCTCTTCTTCTGCATGCACCTGTGTCTCTCTTGACTCTGACAGCTTGAGAATACATTTACAGTGTAAGAACCACAGAGCAAGAAGAAAGGGTCTCACAACAGATATATGCTAAAGGCATTGTCAAATTCAAATACCTTCTCAATTGCTGCCACTGCTGATGCCCTGACCCTGTCCCAGATTTCATCCCTGTCCATGTTCGATTTAAATCTGGGATCTAACAAATCATCCTTAAGTTTAAAATGGAGGACAAATAACACAAATTTAGAGGAAAATGTGAATGACAATAAATAACCATTAGTGTATATGATTAATTGTCATATAGTAATTAATCATTACATGTCAGACAGTGACTGTACCTGGTAACGTTTGGACAGATCGTTCCAGATGTTCTTCTGACGAATGCAGAGTCGTCTGCCTGCACGGTGTAAAGTTTGCGCAGTTTCTGGAGGATCGGCAATATCTGGCCACAGGTTGGACTTTTTTCGCTAGAGACAGCAAGTGTGGATGTGTAATGTGGGGTGGCGATGGCGCAGTGGATATGACGCATGCCTTTGGTGCAGTAGACCTAGGTTCGATTCCCGCTGCGATACATCAACCGATGTGTCCCTGAGCAAGACACTTAACCCCTAGTTGCTCCAGAGGCGTGCGACCTCTGACTTGGCAATTGTAAGTCACTTTAGATAAAAGCGTCAGCTAAATGACATGACATGACATGTAATGTAATGCATCCTCATCAGCAGCACAAACTCCTCTGCTTTCCTCATTGCCCATTCTGGCCAGTCTGCAACATAAACAAAACCAAAAATATATATTGACTAAACAACAACATAATCCTTTTAATGGCTTTTAAAGTAATTTTAATTTTTTTTAAACATTATTTACTTCTCCGTCTCCATGGGCTATCTAAGCCGTTGGTCTATAGCTGCAGCTTGGATAGCAGGAAACTGTTCACAAAATCTCTCCATCATCAAAGACAAGGAGTTCCATCTGGTCCTCACATCTAAAATGAGCATGTGCTGGGGCTGCTCTGCAGACACACACACACACACACACACACACACACACACACACACACACACAATTGAAATTACATTAAACAATGTAATATTGCCATTACTTTAATTCTTTTATTGATCCTAATCTGTTAATTTATATGTTACAATTTGTATGTCGTTAGCTTGCAATTAAAGTACAGTATTTAAACAGTAGGCCTATTACAACTTACTGAGGAGTTGTTGCTTTTCCTTCAGGACTACTTTAGCCATGTGGGATCTCTTCATCCATACAATCACAGAACGAGTCCTTGCTGCCCAGTTGGAAACTGTATTGCAGTTGTACAGCTTCTGAGCTCCAAGGTTAAGTGTGTGCGCAAAACATGGAAACTTGATGAAATATAGCGTTTTCACAGCTACATCCATGTTTGCTGCGTTATCCACCGTTGCTGCCACCACCTTCTCTTTCACTTCGAACTCCTCCAGGAGCCCATCAATCTCCTCGGCCACAGCTATCCCTGTTTGAGCTTTGTACACTGCTCTGGTTTGGAGGACTTTTTCTTTACTCTGACCTTCCCTGACATAGTGCAATGTTACGGTGAGGTAGTGGTCTTGACTGAAACTAGTCCATCCATCTGCTGTGATGGCTGCATGTGTGACATGTTTCAGGTCTGTGATCAGATTGCTCTTTTCAACCCCATACAAAGCAGGAATCAGATGATTTGTTAAACTGTCTCTGTTTGGGGCATTGTATTTTGGGTTGAGAGTCTTTATCATCTCACTGCAGAACATATATGGTAGGACTAGGAATTAATAAAACAGAACTATACTGACCTAAAAACATGCAACTTTTGGTCATGCATTTATTTTCATTTGAAAAGACATGATGCTGGACAATTTACAGCAAGTTAACCTACCGAAATTCAGAGGCATCTACTGTGGCAAACGGGTGCACAGTAGATGGAAAAACCGAGTCACTGTTCTGTGACATTCGTTTATCCTCGCCTCGGTCATTTTATTCTTCCCTGCCTCTGTAAACGGAGTAGCTAGAGGTGCACGACGAAAGATACTTGCTGCAGCCTCTGAGCCAGCCAGACTCTGGCCGTCATCATCATCTAAATTTGATGGACAATGACAATAGAGATTATTATCCGTATAGTAAAAGTTTACACAATGAAATGGTGCTCACATTAACAAAACACGCGACAGTCCTGCAAACGGATTGCATGCTGTGTGGCCAAATGCTTCTGCATATTGGAGGTAGTTCCCCCCTTTGCCGAAATTAAACTTTTACAACTGTTGCAAATGACTGCATTGGCGTCTTTTGGAGTGAAATATAACCACACTTTAGATCGCTTCTGCCTCGATGACATGTTTGCTGCGTAACCAAAAGAACGCAGCACGTGTGTGACGTCATGACACATTTGCAACGAGCGGAACCGTTAAGCGGAATCGTTAAGCAGGTACACTAACGGTTCCAAGGAATCGAGTCCCATCCCTACCGATTACTACATACTTTTTCAAATGAAGTAACCCAAGTGTTAGTGAAACAATTCTTGTGAAAGCTTACTCAAAAGTGAACACTACTATATATATATATATATATATATATATATATGTATATATATATATATATATACATCAGTGTTTCCCACAGATTAGGAAGCAACTTGTGGCGGACGCACGCAGTTGGATGCTGTCCTCATCTCCTACTTCAATCTTCAATGCCTAACGAATCTATCTCTTTCTCTCCCCTGTCTTTCACTGGTTGAAGCCTGAAAATACTGTAAAACAAATTAATAACATAAATAATTCCACTGGTTGGACTGTTAAGCTCTGTTTCAGACTGATACCTCCGATTCATGCTGGTCCTCATCCTCAACATGGGCCTTTTTCCAGACTGATCTCATGAAGTGGCGTATGTATAGCCCGCCCCTCTGTGCTTAGCCACGGCCCTTTTATAAATGGTGACCCGGTTATGGAAGAGTCTTATGTGAGGTATCATTGAACTCAGCAGAGACTTCCATTTTTATTGGTAAAGGTTTGGCCCGCCCCCTATACTTTGGCCACGCCCCCTTCCACAGGTAATGAACTGTATAACGTAGTCTTGTGTGAGGTACCACTGAACTCAGCAGAGAGTTCACTTTTCATTAGTGACAATTTGCGGTGTCTGAGTGCCGCGCAAATTCACGGTCGCAAGGAGCGGCGTCCGCCGGTAACCCCGACGCACGGAGAGGTGCGAGGGCCCATCCATCGCTGCTTGCAGCTTTAATTTTTTTTTTTTAAAACTATTTAAAATACGTTCTTTTGCATTTCCTTTCCCTGCTCTCCTCCGTCTCTCTGTCACTTATGACCTTAAAGATGAAAAGTTGTTAAAAGAAACTTTTCGTCATAGGGCATGGCGGCCACTCTCTAGGAGGAGTTTGTTAAAGTACGACATGTGAAAATGGCCAAAATCATACTAATTTTGAACTTTCAATTCAAAATGGCAGACTTCCTGTTGGGTTTAAGGTATGGCTCTAATGAGCTTTTTTGTACGACTTGACATGCTACATATGTGGCATTTTTCCGTACGTAAATTTTGTTTTACGTAAAATTGGTGGTCGCATCAAGTCTGGTGAGTTTTTGAATATGTTAAGCCCCTCAAAAAGCCAAATCACTGGCAGAAAATAATAATAATTCCTTCAGTTTCAATAGGGCCTTCGCCGCTGTCGGTGCTCGGGCCCTAATAACGAAACGCAATGTGCGGCGGCTCCATACTTATTCTGTGTTGTTTTTGTTTCAAATTTTTTACATTTGTCTCTTCCTTGTGTTGCTGGAGGAATGTCGCTCATCCCTCTGAATCGTTGACTGTACTGCTTGATTGCAAAGGATATAAAAATAAGTAAAAAAGAAATATCAAGGATAAAGCTGAATGAGAAACTTTCCAGAACATTTAAAGAGTGTGTGACACCAGTGTCAGCGTGGGATTTAGAGTGAAAAAATTTCGCAAACGTGCAAAAGTTTCAGTCCATGTTGGACTTTTCTCAGTGCATGATGACTTGCCCTATATGTGGGTCAATCTGCAGGTGCACCTAGTCAATCATCTAGGACTTGATTGAACACACATGAGGCCAAATGCCAGCCGGTCAAGTCATTAAAAATACCAGAACAATATAAATCCATCTCATTGACACATTCTCAAACATACTGATACATCCATGTGTGACCTGCTGGCAATTGGCTTCATGTGTGTTCAATCAAGCCCTAGATGATTGACTAGGTGCACCTGCAGGGTGACCCACATTTAGGGCAACTCATCCTGCAATGAGGAAAGTCCAACATGGACTAAAACCTTTGCACATTTTTTCCACTGTCTGTACAGAAATATATAAAATAGAAACATTTAAAATCCAGATTAAATATAGTTTTGGTTGTCTGTGTGTGCTTAGCTTTTCAACTCCATAAAGCCCAGGCTAACTAGGTGGTTCCTAAGGTTGTACATCACATGCTTCAAAAAACAGTATCTCATCTGAAGGAAATAGCAGACGCTTTTGTATCGTTTTATGAAAACCTGTACAAAAGCCTAAATTGAAAACAACAAATGATAACTCTAGGGCCTTTTTACAATTGCCGCAGCCGACCTGTTGTGCACCAATGTGACGTCAAAATAACTTAGATCTCGCTAGTGTGCCAGGATTTTAAGTGCGCAACCAGAGGTCGTGCACCACCACTCTATTTTTTTTGGTCATTCTACTAAAAGTAGCCTACTTTATTGAGTTAGGTCCATTTGCTACCGTTGCATTGCAGCATGCAGCATTTCCTCTACATATCTCTGTATTGATACAAGTTCATACATCATAGAGTTCTGGAAATCCTAACATCCTGATCATGGTTGATTATTTGAATGCTTGTTGGTCAATTGTTTGTAGATGTTTCTTCATTATTAGGATTTAGGTCCGAATATTTGGTTTGTGCAAAGCTTCTTTTTTTGCACATCTTCCAGCAATGTGTAAGTGAATACTTCTCAGATAAAGGACAACAAATCTCAGAGGGAAGAAAAACACTGAAACACATTTGCAGCTTGTGGTGGTGAAAACAGACTGTTTAGATACTATGTATTCATCAGAGTCCAAAATAATATTTGGTTTACCTCCCATTCACTTGAAAACCATTTAAGTGACAAATTCAAGAATGTGTGTATTGTTTGGGGAACTCTGTCCTAGAAAACACACGCTCAGCCAGTAGAAATAGTGACCTAAAGCGCACACAGATGTTTTTTTTTTTCTATCTTACCTAATGAGACCTCCTCCCAGGACTGTGTGGGTGTGTACAGATTGGGAATGATTGACAGCTCTCTCACTCTCTTGTTAACTGTGTTGTACCTGTTAAAGCAGGACAGTTTACACCATTGTCATTATTATTAGTTAATTTTCAGTTTGGTGACATCCCGTAAATCCCGTCATGGCACCACTCAACTTCAACCTGACTAAAGGTCTTATTAGCCAGAGTAAATGAAAACTCCTGTGGGTGTGTGGTGCCTTTAAGCAGAAACAAAAAGAAAAGGAAAAAAGACGCCTTACCTGCAAATATCAGCCCAAACAATAAAAAGCAGAGTAATAGGACAGCGACAATGAGTTAAAAGCACACGCAATGTGCAGGGGGAGCCACTGCAGCAAAGATCCCGCATCCAATCTCTCTCTCTCTCTCTCTCTCTCTCTCTCTCTCTCACTCACACACACACACACACACACACACACACACACACACACACACACACACACACACACACACACACACACACACACACTGAATATAATCGGATGGTATATAGAGAATAAATACAGAGGTTGAACTGCTCGGACACAGTCTTTCATTAAGGTCCCACCTTACTTACAGTGTATCAGTGCTGTTTATGGTAGGTGAGGAAAACTGCTCCAGAACTAAATGTTGCTCACGATAGTCCTTGCAGAAGGAGACCAATTACAAACTTTTTAGTTGTGCTTTGTCTCTGAAATACTGTTTATATAACATTACGATGAAAAATTATAAAGGGCCAGGCACCAAAGTTTAAGGTAACATTGGAGTGTTCAGATATCCACACAGTGCATTTCATCACATGGGTAGGAAATGAGCCAAGAAAGTGCTGGAGCACATATTCCAGCCTGTAAATGATTCAGGAGCACATTGAGATCAGCTGCATTGAGACTGACAGTAAGAGCGAATAGCACCTGAATTGGGGGAAGTACTTTAAAGACAAAGTAAACTCTTAACCACTTTTGTGATGGCAGTTTTACAAAAGTGGTGAGACCAACTGTGGAGAGACCTGAAGCCAGAATAAAGTTAATCAACTGTCAGATCATGAGTCCAATGGGCAGCGATGCAGTCTCAGACTTAGTTCTTCAGTGTCTTAGCAAACAACTTCCTATTTACACATTCAGCAGTCACGGAGCATCATGAGCACTCATTTGGAGTCATGTTTGTGTTCACCTGTTGAATGTAAGTTCAAGATTCACTCTCTTTTTAGCTCATTTTTGGTCTCCACCAACTCTTGAGGGAAATACCTGTCTCTTTAGCTGCTAAATGCTCCACTATGTTCACCAGCTGGTCTCTAACTGTCTCTGTCTGCCATTTGGTGCTGGGTAGGTAGTGTACAGAGGTTTTATTAAAACATTTTTGCAGAAAAAAGCTGCCTGCTGCTGCTGAAAACAAGGTTAGCCATAAGCTACATCTAAACAAAGAAAAAAGCTAAAAGAGGCTAATAGGTTTTGTAGAAATGTGAGGAACTGCAAAGAGTTATTTGTGTGGGTTTGTCAATACAAGTGAGAACTTTCACAATACACTTACACACTTACCCTCACTTACACACTTTCCCTGAACCCGGTTTTGCTTCAGTGCTACCTGGGGGGCAGCATCAAGAATGACACTGTGGCTGACAGTACCAAGATACTAAGGATATACAGCTTCTAAGGTAAATTTTAAAGAATGAAATAGGTCTGTTGGGCAAATGTAAGTTTCGCTTTTGTGTCAAAAAGGAAATGAGAGATTTGTAGTTACAGCATGTAACACTTGTACTACATCATACAAAGAGTTGTGGAAACATGTTGAGACTTTCCTTACTGAAATAACCGTATGGCAGACATGAAGAGATCACACATGAGGTAGAAACTAAACCTGTTTGAGTTGTGATTCCCTCGGATCTTTAACCCGAGTCTTTAAATTGACTCACGAATCGTGAGTCTCTAGTATCATTAACCCGGTTCAGTTGAGACCTACTACACTTCAATCTAAAATGATAACAGCGCCACACACAAACCTCTTGCAACATTAGCTACTACTAGTACTGGCCATCTTAGCTGCCAAAAGCTTTATAACTTACAATTTTGTAGGCAACAACAACTTCACAAGTCAACTCAAGCGACTCAGTGAGCAGAGAGACAGTCCGAGACAGGTTATAGGAACTTCCTGACCCGCAGCCTCAGAACCAGAAGCTCGCAGACCATGGGATTCACTCTCAACTCACGAGTCTACGATGACTCGTGAGTTCTCGATGATTCATGAGTTCTCGCTCAAGGTAAAGCAAATCAACAACAAAAGCCATTCTTTCACTTCTGAAATAACATAGAATGTTCTGCACATAGCCTAGCTAGGCCTACTGTAGGTTTGGTACATGTATTATATTAAAATGCAATTAGGTCGAGCAGACAGTCCGAAACATTTCAAGCTTGCCTTGGTTCGGCTCACAGACAACTCATGATTTATTTTTTTTTGTCTTCAAAAAACTTTATTATTCAAGCACAGATACACATACACATTGAAAACATTAAATGCATACATACATACATGAAAAAGGGGTGCATGAAATTTACTAAATTTATTTAGTATCTTTATTAAAGAGTTAGTCATTGTATATGTTCAGAGTCTGGATGGCTTTCTTATTTGTCAGTCCTTTTAAAGTTTCAAAATATAATTTCATGTCATTTTTAAATGAATATTCGGTTTTCTTTCAGACCATTTACATTTATGGATATAACATTTTCCAAATAAAATTAAAAGATTCTAAATGAAAACATGGCATTTATCCAAATCAAAAGCTTGCCTCGGATGTAGCATACAATACTGACTCAAGTGACTCGCACAACCCGGATCAGTTTAGTGAGTGACTCAGAATCGAGTTTGCCAGGCCTAGTAGGAACATGGGGCAGGTGGGATAAGCATTAACATTAAAGTTGTGGGCATAGAAATAGAATGAGTAGAACGGACATTTCCATTCAAATCAACATAGCAGGATGGTCAGAGCGGTGGCCGTTTTTACGTGCACCTTTGCCATTGCAAAGAAATGTGACTGTTATAGAAGGCTAACTTCTACTTTAACTTCAGTAAAAACCAACTTGCTGCAAAATTGCCGACCCGCTGAGTTAAAGGGGCACTATGCAGTTTTGGCCATTTCTTTGCTGTTTTCTTGCCTTTTGCTCGCAGGTTTCTTCTCAGAGCTCCCCCTACAGCTTCAGAAAAGATATTTGGCAGCTCCTATGTTTATTGTGTCTGACTCCTCACTCGGTCAGTCTGCCATTTCCTCTTTCTCTGTTCCTCCGATAATGCTTTCCTAGCTTTCTGCTTCTTTTTTGCCAGCTCTGCCATGATGATAGTCGCTACCTTGTTCTTATAGCCGGTTCCTGAATAGGCGTATGTGTGCAGTGCACACACAGTGAAGCAATTTGTTACATTGCGAGATCTGATATCACACAATACTTCCTGACGAAAGTTGCAAGGGTGGTTTTTCCACTCACAGGCGCTAGGGGGGAGTGAGCCCACCATTCAACTCGAACAAAGCCATATAACCATTCCAATGACTCTGAAGCTGTTCAGTTAAGGTAAAGAAACTGCATAGTTCCCCTTCAAGGTTTTGCGACAACCGAGCAGTGGAGTAGTATGAATGATGGAGCGGCTACTTTTGTGCACTATGTCCGTTGCCTCGTTGCTAGACAGCAAATGAGGATTGCTGACAGACAAAAAAACACCAGCTTAGTGTGGACAAAACGGAGTTCTCAAACTAGTGAGTGTGACAGACATTTGCATCCCCACTGACGTGTGTTGTCACCATAACAACTAACAACAATAGGCATTTTCTCTTAAACTAGTCAAATGACAATCAAACAGTTTAATTCACATTCTACTCTATTCTTTTCTATTTCTATGGTTGTCCGCCACATCCTGTTTAGATTACATCCAGTAATTGAACATCAGCAACTGGGATTAACACTAGCTCTTATTTAAATGTTCAAACAGCTATGAGGCAGCAATGATTTAGTCAGAACAGTCAAATGCAACACAGTTTCCTTCGAGATGTCTGGATTCAGGGTGTTTTGATTGAACTTTTATTGAAATGGAATATCTGTCAATCATGAAACGTTAACCTTTTCCTAAAATGTTAATGCCTTGAGAAAAAAAACATGGTTTAGAGTATTCTGAAAGTTCATTTGTCGATGATTTCCAACAAATGATGTCTGTGTCCTTTTGATGAGTCACAGTGTTGAACTAACCCAGTTGGGGGAAAAAAAAATGTCTTCACTATGACAATTTTATTGATCTAAAAGAAGTTATTTTCGACTTCATGAGCATTAACATCCAAGGAACTAGTTCTGTAATTACAGCAGCAAGGTTGAAAATGATGTGGGTTTAGGTTGACCACATGAGAATGAGTAAAAATTCGGGACAGGAGAGTCGGGGGTGAATGTGGCCTCCATTTCTTCTTTAATTTTATTTAACCTTTATTTAACCAGGAAAAAAACCTTATTGAGATTACAAAATCTATATACACACACAAAAACATAAAAAAATGTAAAATAACAACTAAAGCAGCAAAAAGTCAACCACGATCATAAATACATCAGGCAAAACACCTACAGCCAGATGTGTCTGCCGCCAAGTCATTTAGCATCCTCTTTAAATCGACCAATGAGACCAGCTCAGTAAGTTTCTCTAACTTGTTCCAGGTGGTGGGAGCAGCATACTTAAACAACTTTTCTTTCCCAGTTCAGTTCTGACCTTTGGAACAGACAGCAAGAAATGATCCAGCACATTACAGTCAGTGTGTCAACTAACAGTAACACTAAAACGCTTTCTTTTGATCTAAGCAATGATCCACAGGTAGCACACCGGGCTCCTTGGTAGCCATGAATGGTTTAATTTCCCTCCGTAAAGGTTTTAAATCAACAACATCATACTGTTGCCACTATGCATAGCTGTTTATCAATTTCTAACACTGATGTACTACAGCCATAATTATGTAGGCTACGGACAACAGTGCTCGTGCAAAATACTTTCATAGTTCTAAATTTATCAGTATTTAATAATAATAATAATAATAATTTGGGTTTAGTTTAATATTCGGGACAAGCAGGAATGGATTTGGGATTCGGGACAACTGCTTGTAATTTGGGACTGTGCCAAATTGTTTGGAACGTTAAGTCCCCCTATGCAGGCTTGTGAATCTAAAAGAGTTCTTTGGTTATCAAGATGACGACCAGAGGAGTGATTTGAGTTAAGAAGGTGGAGCTGGAGCACCCAGGAAGTTTCACACAGTGTCTCAATGTTTTCATAACCAGTGTCAGCAGTGAGATTAATGTGATGCCTCCTGTTAGGCAGATATCAAGGTTACAGACTGGGCTGTTTAGGAGAGCTGGAGCGCCCACAAGGCTGGGCTGATAGATCGCTCCGACACCCAAAGGTCAGCACTGCTAGGGTTCTCCGAAGGCCTCGGCAACCACTTTTTTTCCCCCCACTTCACTTAAAAAAAACATTTTGCATTCTTCGATCTTGAAGACATTTGTCTGAGACGGAGTATTAATGTCTGCTCTGAATCAGTGAGAGAATTAAAGGCAGATGAAGGATAAGGAGCCTATCTGGATTAAGATGAGTGGCCAATCCTGGCAGCATTGTCTGTCCTCTAAGCTTTAGTTTCTGGGTCAGAACATACAATTACCCACACAACAGGGATATTTCATGAGCAATTCCCATTGCTATTACCAAAGTCATCCCTAATGAGCAAGATTGCGTAACTACATTTTTTATCCATGTTTTTAAGTGTCTTTTAAAGACGTACCATTTTCTTTTATAAAAGATGCAATTAGCGTCTATGCTTTTGATCCATCAGTAGCCTCTGCTTGCAGAGTTGGAAGGTAGAGGCCTATACCAGGGTGACAGGAGCCTCTCCAGAGGACTGAGTCCCATTCTTCGTTTGTCTGAGCACTTCTGCAAGCAGCTCGACAGCTCATTTGCTCCCTAATAGAGATTAACTGGTGGGGATAGTCTAAAGGAGAGGGAGAGGGAGATGCTGCTTTCTCCAGACAGGAGGGGTAACAGAGGAGGGGGTGATGTGGTTGCAGGTTCCCTACCATCACCACTGTCTGTAATTGATTACATTCATCACGGCATGTCGCAGCACCTTACTGCACTATATAAAACTGGTGCCTGTGTAGTGTAGCCCATGTCAGCCTTCAAATGAAGACACATTAGCTGCCAGGAATAAAATAAAAAAAAAACAACTGTCAACTTCCATCTCCATGCATGTCCAATATATGTGTGATCATGGTGATGTGTAAACATGTGCAGCTGTGCATAACACATACGATTCAATATCATATTAGAGCGCCATTAGCGCTACTTGTTTTCCTTTGTAATGTGATGAGCTTTCACACGCTAATGTCATGGCTGATTATAGAAGCAGGCCTAATAGAGGTCTATGTGGTCCAGAATGAAGCATTATAGATGATGGGGACCTGTCACAAGGGGGCTCTTTTTCCATGCTCTTACCATTGATCTCAGACAGATACCTCATTATATAATCTGACTGCAAAGGAACAGAAAAGCAGCATTAGATTGTAAGCGCACAGTGACCTGGCTTCCTTTCAGCTTCTAGTGTAGCAGTGAAACTATTATTTTTCATTGAGTTTTGCTGTGAATGACTTGTATTGTCAGTGTGTGCCTGCATGAAAAACATCCAGACCTCAGCTGAAATATACACTGACTGAAATAATGCAATATTATAAACAAGAGCCTGCTTGACTTTAACAAGGGAAGTGCTGCTGCTCACATCATGCATTCAGAATACAGAGGCTAATATATAATGAAAAATAAAAGTTTCTAGGTGACAGCAAAGAAGGGTGATGAGTTTCCTTCACAGATCCAGAACAGATCATATTGCGTTTCGAAGCTTTGATTATCACTTTGTGCTGCACTTCAAAAGCAGAAAACAGATTCACCTAATGTTTTATGCCAGTCAGCATGTAAGTTAAAAGACATAGGAGACAAGTGAACTGCCATTACTGTGTATGGTACTACCTAGAGATTGGCATGGTTTTATGTCGGTTAGCCTAATAGCTGGTTTGATTTGCATTAAGAGATGATTTTATGGAAAGTACCCCATGCCAATCTCTAGGTATGGTGAAGGGCATGTGATGATGTGGGGCTATTTTAATTCCAAAGACCAAGGGAACTTCATCAGGATGCATAGTATCCTGGATCCATGAAATAACTGGCCTTTAAAAATCAAAATCTGCCTGCCTCTATGGGAATTTAACATAGGGGTGTACTCACTTTTGTTGCCAGCGATTTAGACATTAATGGCTGTGTGTTGAGTTATTTTGAGGGGACAGCACATTTACACTGTTATACAAGCTGTACACTTAATACTTTACATTGTAGCAAAGTGTAATTTCTTCAGTGTGGTCCCATTAAAAGATATAATGAAATATTTACTAAAATGGGAGGGGTATACTCACTTTTGTGAGATACTGTACGTATCTGCTGGATGACTACATAGGTCAGTTATTGCAGTTAACTCAAGGTCCACACGCTAGCTTTCCCAGAGCTTTCAATCACATCGCATGCTCTTCATCAGCAAATGGATTTGAATGTGTCCTCTGCGTATTTGTACTTATTGGGAATTGTCAACTCAATGACAACTGAATAAACTCCATTCACAGATGAAGACTATGAGATGTGGCGGAAAGCTCCAGGAAAAGCTTGTAAATTGATCTTGAAGTGAGATTATTGTGTCAAACAAAAATGTCTTAGTTCACGAATGAACCCTCATGTTTTGATTTTATTTGTCCAAAATCATCTGCCCATCTCAGCGAGGGTCCGCACGTAGTGTCCACGCGGTCATATCAGGGTGCAAACGGACGGATCATATGTACCAACAATAATGTGTTAATACGCCCCCTTTACAGACACCCCAAATAGTATGAAGAGAGCTGCACGCATGTCTGTTTTTAGACAATATATACCTTAAGATACCTTTCACAGAAGCAATGTCCTAGTAACAGTGGAGGATAATCCACAGACCTCACTGTAAACTCTCCTCATTTCTTCTCTCCCCTGTGGCTTTTTTAAGTAATCACTGCAATGACCACAGGAGGGTGTGTGACACCAATAACAACTGATCCATAAGAGTGCCTTTTCTCCCTGCTGCGCTGTCAGCTTCATACCCTGCAAGGTGAATTTCTTAATGAACACTGAGTCTTAAGGTTGATGAGTTTGTCCATTACAGATTCAGAGGCCCTGTAGGAAAAATGACCACTCTCAACCTCAGCTGTGACACAGAACCAAAACATCTTTGAGTTAATGATCAAATACTGTAATTCCATTACAGCACTAGTTAGATGGTTTCAACCTTTGTTCTTTTATACTGTTAATAAAATGTTGTGACATTTCTTTGATCCTGGTTTTAGCTTTTGGGCAATAATTAAAGTGGTATCAATCTTCTCTGGTATGTGGTATCTAATCCTTGGCAAGGAAGCAGATAAGAGTATTTCGCAAAATGTCAAACTATTCCTTTAATACCGAAACACAGGGATTTCACTGTTGACAGTTTTGATTCATTGTTCAACTACATGTCTCGTCTCATCCTTCTTCAAAGCTGGTTCTTTTTACACTTGATCAATCAAGCTACATGCATATTATTCTCAGAAAAAAGTCATGATGAGGTAATGATTCATTTTAAACCAGGAAAATATTTCACAGATAAGTCCATGCAAAGCCATATGCATTTTCCTCAATAAAAATAAGATAAATCATTTTCTATCACAGTTATTCAAAAATGTTTTTTTTAATTTACATTACATATTGCTTTGTTCTTTGAAGTTACATCATATACAATACACACTACTTGCTCACTTTTTTCCAAGGATAAAAAAAAAAAACCAGATTGTTTCAGAAAAGTGTAATAAAGTGCAATTTACAATAAGCCTGTGAGTCAAGCGGTGCAGTCACAGGACAATTATACAACTCGATTATACGGCTCAATACAGTACAAAACATGAGTCCCTATCATGACAATATCTTTGCTTATCCACAGATTCAATTTCATAATTCAGAGCAGTAATCAGTGCCTTGCAAAAGTGTTAAACCAAAATCAGTAATTTCATTAGCCGATACTTTCTGAGCTAGCTACTTAACAACAACGTCAGCTAACGTTTATATAAATCACAATAATAATGACCAATTTGACACAATGTTTTAACATTCAGCAATTTTAGTCGCTTACGATCTCGGCGCCATGAAATTACCAACTTCTTCTCTGGGGACCACCGACGTTAAACTTTACGCACTGCTCTCCCTCTGACAGATTAGATAGAGACTCATCCAAAGGCGGGAGTTTGGCACAACCACCTCCAAAAGGCCAACGCTACGTTTCTGTTAACCCTTTCCTTGACTGGGTTACAGGTGCGTAGCATCGGTGACAGCAAAACAGGATATTAAACCTGTTTCAAACCCTTTAAATCTGTAATTGTTTGTCCTCTGTCACTAACAGACAAGTTCGCAAACTCTCACTTGAAGCACCAAAATTGATTTAAAAAAAAGGGAGGGGCTGAGATTATATTATATATTTAGCATTATATAAGGGTCTAAAATCGCCCATGGTTGCCACACTTTGACTTACACCATGTACTCAACACATTTGAGACCACAGACTCTCATTCTCGTTCAAACATTGACTCTATCAAAAACCTAACTTTGGCTGGACCACAGGGACCAGCCGTAGGACCTCCAAACGCTGTTGCTCTGTCACTGAGTGATAAAGTTCTACCCTTTTTCGGTGTAAGTGTGATGACATGAGTGTATGTGTTTCCCAATTGGCTGTTGCCCTTTCAAAATGTATTTGCGCGACACAGGCTTTTACATCCGCTATCGCCCATCAATCAGCTCATGGTTGTTTTTGTTGCTGCTGCTGCTGCTACCCTAGGCACAGTAAGCTACATGCAGATGAACAGCACACCACCATGTCTGTGTGCATGATTTCTGCCTGTATAAATTCTGATTGTAACCTTTCCCACAGCAGACAAAGGCCAGATGCTAGTGGGTCTTAGTGTTTTTTGATCAGTGGGAAAGGGGCGTAAGTGGAGCATTCACCAGCCAAAAAGTATTGGTGGAGACCAAAACCGAGCTAAAAGAAGAGTGAATATCTCACTTTCATTCATCAGGTGGCCTGAAATGCAACTCCAAGCTAATGCATGTATTGCTCTGTCTCCAAAATGTCAATTAAAGCAGCTTTAAATCTTGAGTGATGATAAATACCTCTTCTGAAGAATCCATCATGTTTCCTTGCTCAAGCAACTGCGTGGAGAAGGGGTGGGGGTAGTTTGCGATCACAGAAGGCTTGTGTCATATGGATGCAACAATGCAGTGTTGTTGTCATTACTTGGAATTCCTCATGGGGCAGACAGAAACTGCGCAATAGCTTTAAGTACTGGACCAGTGCACCTCAGTAGCCCAGTTTCCTATATTCCTGTGATCTCATTTATTACTTTCATAATTTAATGACTTACATTAGTATTAATTAGCTTGACCTCAGCTTCAGTGTTAGGATTTTCTTCAGCACCAGGTTTGATTTAATGGGAGAGAAAAAAAGGGAAATGCTGCTTTTTGTCTTCCCATAAACACAAAGAGATAAACCAAGGTTGTAACTTTGACTTATAACACAGTGCTCTGTTTGCCAGGTGACATTTGCATGTGGACGCAGTGAAGGAGAGCAGGTGACAGTCCACAGCAGAGAACTCAGAGTCTTAAAAGTACCCAATGCAGAACCTCTATTAATCCCTGCCGTTTTCTTCCTCCCACAACCCCCTTGAGGTTTTCTTTGCAAGTGTAGCTATCTGGAATGATACTGATATACAGAGTTACACTGCCTGTTATCCCTGCTTTACTATGAAACAATGTCAGGCTTTAGATTGAATTGCCTCGTCCAGGTGACCCTCTGTTGGGAGCCGTGGATGTGTTTCAGTGGCTCCACGGTGAGCTCTCTCCCCCGAGGGCTGCTGCTCACGGCCCATTTAGTGATTTACTCCAGGAGAGCTGTCACCATGAGGGGAAAGTTGCTCCCACTTCTCTGCCCTCATGAATTCACATGAGGCTTGTGTGCCCGACGCCACTTTCTGCCTATATTCATCAGACACACAGCAGTCTGAGGAAGTTTCCCTTTACTGTGCTCCAGCTCCAAAATCTCACCGACTCGGAAAATGACTAAATCCCTTCTTCCACAGAATGATAATAAACGAGGAAGTAATGTTGCATGTCACACAAAATGTAATTTCAATTGTCGGCTACTTGTCTTTCAAAGTTACATTTTTTTCTTGAATCAGAAGGAAACACAAAGAGGGACTTTGGCACTGTAACTGTAACTTTGGAAGATATCCACTTGATTTATCTAACTTAGATTGTGTGTCATTTTGATTTTAGAATGCATTTTGCACAGACCGAGGCTTGTGGATTTTTACTTACACTGGAATTGTGTATGAAAGGGGACAGTGTGAACAACCCTGTGTCCTAGAAATTACATTTATATACCACAAATTTGCAGCAAATGCATTTAGGTGGAAACAATGCCACCCAGATTAATACAATTTCTTTAATCAACATAATTAGTAAATGTTGATTGACGTATCTGGCAACTAGGCAGATTTCAGACTGTTCTGAACACTCCACTTCCAACATATTTTTCTACTCTTGGCTCAAACTGATGTTAACCTGTGCCGGATTTCTTTATATGGTCATCTGCTCCAGGCTGCAGTTTACATGCAATGTCAGGGAAAGCTGTAATCTTGGCTGCCAATGTTAATTTCTCAAAAATTTCAGATCACATTCCTGCTGGAACGTGTTTGATTGTGTAGTTTTTGGTTAAATTCAATTTAAATTGGGAGTCTGGGTAGCTCACCTGGCAGAGCGTGCGACCATATACAGAGGCTCAGTCCTCGACGCAGCGGCCGCAAGATTGATTCCGTCCTGCGGCCCTTTGCTACATGGCATTCCCCCTCTCTCTCCCCTTTCATGTTTTAAGCTGTCCTGTCAAAATAAAGGCCTAAAATCTCAATTAAATTAAATTTTATTTGTTGTGTCAAATCATAACAGAAGTTATCTCAGGACACTTTACATATAAAAAGTAGGCCTAGACCACAGCCTTTAGAAGCATTTATTGATGATTTGTCACTGTAGAAAATGCTGCTATACTCTTTTACACTCATTCCCCGGCTGCAATGACAGACGGTACAGAGACGGCAGGAGCACAGATGCGGATGACTCGTAAACGCTGACCAATCAGAGCAGACTGGGCTTTTTCAGGATGGGGGCTTAAAGAGTCACATGCTACAACAGAGCGTATTAAGACAAGCCAAGTGTTTTTTTTTACATAAAAGAATGTAAAAATGTTCTAATAGAAACCAAAAATACAAGTATGAACCTAAAAAAAATGAGCATAGTATGTGCCCTTTAAAACATAAAGTCTCCAGGGACTTAAAGCATTAAACACATTGTGTTCACTTTATTAATAAATAATCAAAACAAAGATTTTTCCCTAATCTCAACCAAAGTGCTTTTGGTGCTTAAAGGTCCAGTGTGTAATGTGTTTAGTTGTTCATTATCAAAATCTGTGTTGTCTGTTCACAATCTTGTCCTTTTTCATGAATATTTACCTCCACCATCAATTCCAAGTATTCCTTTTGGCTTGAAATTGTATTTTTCGCTGTTACATAATAAACTCACTCAGGTGCTGCTAATGCTGCTAATGGGTATCGTCGCTTCCCGGCAGTGGAATTACACCCCGGGCGAGACCCCCTTCGAAAAAAAGTGTTTCCTGTTGTGTTTTTCCAATGTTCTAATGAAGGATTTGTGCAATTGAGAAATATAATTTTCTCTTTCCTGTATGTTGTTATAATAATATATACATAAATGTGGCAGAAATACAATCTGATATATACAAAATGTAACAAGAGCAGAGAGTTACAATAATCTAAAATATTAAGAATAATATGCAAATAAAATATAGAATAAATATTCTAAATAGCACGAATCCTTCATCACACAAATGTGAAAATGCACTAAAGAGAATCTAATTATTAAACTATTGCACTAAGAACAGAAAACTAAAACTAAAAGTTGACCTTTCTGGCCTTCCTTGATGCAAAATCATCAATGATGTTATCGTATGAAATCTGCTCCCCTATTGAATGATTGATAGCGACTGAAAGGCCGGTGATCCGTTGACCTCAGGTATGACTTGATCAACTTGAGTTTTGAAAAGCTCCTCTCTGCTTGAGCCACAGTGACTGGCAGAGTAAGTGCAATCCTGAGAGCAGTCCGCATGCACTTTAAAAAAAAAGTAGTCAAAAAATGTTTGCATTTCAGACGGCTGACACAAACACACACGCCTATCAACTTGATAATAAAGCCGTAAAGTAGGCTCTTTCAACTCAGGATAGGATTGGAGATGAAAAGTTTAACTGACACATAACCACAATCAGCTGGTGGGTGCTTAGTATTAGTGGAGCACCAGCGGTATCGGCGCCTATGCCCAGCAACCCGTTTGACCCAGAGGTGAACTGTCCCCCGCTCCCCCCTCCCCTTTCCCCTTCTCACAGCTTCTCTGTGCAGTGTGCACAGTACCTTCTAAGCAAGCAGGGGCGCCAATTTGTCAATTCTCCAAACGTTGAAATGTTAGATTATACAGTAGAAAACCGCCACAAGGATTTTTTTTCATGTGTCATGAAAAACTACTGTGCCGGGCGGCTGCCCGCTTCGCCCGTGCCAAAAACTGCTACTGCTTCCCGGCCCCGGCAAGTTTGAAGAAGGAAACATGGTGGACCACAAATATTCAAAATCCAAATTCTTCGCCCAGAAAAAGAAAAAGGATAGAAGAGATAAAAGGAAGAGAGTTGATTGCGATATATGATCTCAGCGCTAGATGGGAGAAATTCCTACACATTGGACCTTTACACAGAACTCGATTTGTACACCAACCACCTCTTTATGACTTTAGTTCTGTACATGTGCTATGTGATCTGAAAGTCAAAGACTTCCTGCTGATAGAGCAGGATATAACCTCTGCTGAGTGCACAGACGACTGACTATGGGTAGTTTACATCTTCCCTGTTCATTTATCTGCAAGACCGGGTCAACAGGATCTCTACTTTCGTTTTTATCAGTGGACGATGGAGAGCGAAACTGCAATTCCATGATAAATGACTGAGCATTCTTTTTTTGATTCACTTTATTGTTTTTATATTAAAACCTACATGCTGAGTAGAACTGAACCGAATAAAAGGGTCAACGAGCAGTGGTGCCATAAACCTTCCAATCTGTTTCTGTAACACTGAATGACAAGTGAATGATCTTAGCTTTTTGTATGAATTCCTGCATGTCTGACTGCTCCTTCTTATGTCTTTTTATAGGGGGTTTCCTTAACTTGTGGAGGCTCAACGTAGTCATGCCGCAATTTTCACATGTTGTCCAACAGGTTAATAGGTTTATTCTGCTTCGTTTGGCTGAAGATTCCAAGAAGGGTCTGAATGTCCAAAGAGGAATTAAGCCATAGTTCACTTGAGCACATCGGCAAGATGAGAGCAGCTCCTGACATATTTTTCTGGGGATATCCACTTGACTGGCTCATTAGCCTTCAAGCTGTTCTCTTCAACTCCTAACTTGGACACTGGCCTGTCATACCAATCTGTTAGGCTGCTGATGTATTTTTATTTTCCTACAGTGGTTTTGCAGTAGAATGACTACAGGCCAACTTTTTTCAAACTACCTGATGTTGTGACGCATCACAGAAAAAAACCAGCAAACTCTAGTTTAAAGCTACTCCAATATAATTGGCTGATACAGACATACACGACTCCTGTTAAATTGAATAAATACAACATTAATATACCTGAATTTTGTTTTGAATGCATAGAAATCAAGAATATGGCGCAAAGTATGTCCATGGAGAGACTGACATATGTATTGAGAGGCAAATTGGGGGTTTATGAGAAAATCTGGAGGCCATTTGACCGGTTTGTGAAAGAAGAAGACATAGGGGAGCTGCTACTGGGATACTGTCATAAATATAATTAGCTTTTTGTTGTTTGATTGTCTCAGAGAATTTTGTTGTGGGTTGGGACAGGGGGTTGTTGAAAATTGTATTTGCAATGACAAATTAATAAAAACATTGTTAAAAAACAAACAACTACCTGATGTGTCCTGGTGGATAGTAGATTACATCTTTTTCTGAAAATGAACTTGTTCAGTTGGACATAATGTGCAATGTTCTGCAGACTGAATGTGGTCATGTGCACATAAAAAACAGGTATGGAACAAAGGGAATCACATGTAAACCCTTTTGTGTCTTTGCAACCGTTTAGTAGAGCACATTTTGTGTATTTGAAGGAATAATTTACTCAAGAACAGTATAAATTGTATGGTACTCACCTCTCTAGGCTCTGCATGGTTCCAGAAAAAGGTTTCGATCGAATGGCGTTGAGGAGGACGGAACACCTGAAAAATGAAAGCATGTCAATGCAAACAGACTTTAAGGCTAAATGAAAGATAGCAAAAAAGGTTATAGAAAAACTGAAAAACCTTCTAAAAATTCTTGTGCAGCATTATTGTTTAAACTATATATATTATTAAACAATGCATTTTCGGGTTATCCTCCCGTGAATGAATTTGTTGTGCGCATGAAATGCTTTGTTTAGCATGAAAAAAGAATTCAATGTTCTTTTTTTTTTATCCCATTCATGTGTGTGGGATCTCAGCAGAAGTCTCAGAGGGGAACGCTCAGCTAGAGAAGAACTTTAGTAACCTGACAAGCCAGACCCACATCAAGATTTGGGGTCTGGGAACTCACCATTGGCAGGGCTCAATCCGAGGGGCGGGATAAAATGTTGTCTTTCAAATTCCCTCTGCACTCATAGCCAACCAGAGCAACGCTAGTTGATAGATTCAACTTTTGCTGTATCCGGTCGGCAAAACTCCGAACACATCTTCCTTTTTTAAGAATGACATCAGTGCATTATTCAAAGCCGATTCGAAAGACCGCTGTTTGCCAGCAGCAGCAGCAGCCATCTTCTTTGTTTTCAAGTAGCAGGGCATTCACGTGGAACCGTCGCAACTTTGTTGTCCTTATGTTAAGCCCGCCCACCGACTCTATACACGATGTGATTGGCCTGACCAGAATTTGGTTTTTCCAGCTCGCAAGCCAACGGAGAGTTGCTAGACTGACCCTGGCTGCAAATTACATTTGCTGCAGCTGGGGTGCGTCTAGATTTCTAGGCTAGAACGTTAGTGCATGCTCTATAAAACCAAAAACGGAAGGATGCGGAGGCTTTTTATTTTATAGGAATGGGATGCTGTTTTTCTCTTTAAAACATTCATAGTTTTAAAGTGGGCATTTAGGAGGATATATTAAGTTGCAATATGAGACGTGTTTCTGGAATTTGACCCATATTAGGGTGTCCTAATGTTGCACAGATTTTGACAATTCTGTTTCAATGTCCCCCAACTTTATAAAAGTAGAGCAAGCGGAATATGCCTTTGATGGACATCTAGACCGTTTGGTAGAGGCTCGTAAATAGTTGAAATTATGTAGTTAGTTGAAAAAAAAATGTTAAAATTAGCACCAGTAGACATAATGGTTATTCAGTTATAGCAAGAGACAGAGAGGTAAAGTCACTAAAATACCAGATGTTCTAAAACTAACAAAACTAACTTCAAGATATTTGAAATTTGTTATTTCCTAAGTCAGTTCAAGTTATCTGTTGTTTGATGTTTTGCCTTTAGAGACTCTGTCCAGCGCGTAGCCATTACCAGTATGACCTTATCTTATCTGGATAAGCAGAACAAAGTGGGTCACGTTGTGTAATACAGAGGAAGGAGAGGGAGGAATATCACGTCTGCCCGGTCCCCATGTGGCCGCAGTGGGATGAAGGGGGAGGAGGGATGTGTTTTTGAGGTGACACATGGTTTTTCTCAGCGCAGACAGATCAACATCTCCCTGGCCTTCTCGAGTCTCCAGGCGAACAGCTGAGACTGGCCTCATTTCTGGAACTCCATCTTTGCCCGCCTCGCCCTTCCCGCTGTCTTCTCGACATGATTTGTGTTAACACGCCTCATTAAAGGAGTGGATAAACTTGTGACCTTGAAATTGCGAAGTTACAACTGAAATCATTTTGGGGAGTATTACGAAGCTGATAAACCTTAAAGATGTTTTTGTCTATTAGTCTGTAGATTATTTTCTAAATTATCGATAAGTTGTTTGCTCTATAAAATGTCAGAAAATGGTGGAAAATGACAATCAGTGTTTCCCAAAAGCCCAAGATGACATCCTGAAATGTCTTGTTTTGAACACAGGTTAAATATATTAAATTTACTGTCACAGAGGAGTAAAAAAACTAGAAAATATTCACATTTAAGATGTTGGAATTAGAGAATCTTTTTCTTCTTAGAAATAACTCACAACTAATCAATTAATCAATTCATCTTTGCAGCTCTATCAGATTGAACCCAATAAGAATTCTGATATGTTTTGAAAGAAAGCATACTTTCAAAGCATATATGCACATGCACACAATGTGCAATTAGCATATTTAATACTAAAACTGTAATTTGCATCTGCTTCCAAAATACCTACTGGTTTTTATTTTATTTAAACATAATAATATGTATGTTTTAAGTACAATATACAGGCTACATTAGCTCATACTGGCCAGAATATGAAACTTTTTCTGATGGAAGACGAGGAAGCACACCATATGCCTACACAAGAAGCATATGTTGTATATGTAAGAAAAATACATCCATGTATTTTTACTTGCACTTAAGCATGAACAAGCACACACACACACCTACACACACACACACACACACACACACAACAGGGGAATAAATCTGTGACTAATAATAAATCATGACTTTTTTAGAATTATCTGTGGCCTGAGACATGCATTAGGGGCATCCAATCTGGATTTCCAGCGGCGCTGGCGGTCCCAACAGCAGGCCAGCTGCTCCAAAACGCTCTTCACCTTAGGCCACACTTATTATTTAGCAACACTGAGATATTCCAAACAGCCACATGGGGAGCTACAGTAACATCCCTCTAATCAGTGTTTTCACCTTGGATGCTGACCACAGCCTTAAGTCATTATTTGGAAAAGAAAGCTCAGATAATGCTGGAAGCTCTTAAGTCTTCACTTAACTTAACCTTGACTGACCCACCTGTGGACCAATCATTACAAACGCATGCTGTGCAGCCAAACTTTGTTCAAACCCATAAATCTTTATTTGAAATTCTAGCGGAGATCCGGACATTTCTAAAGATGCCAAATGTGTCAGTTTGGATTGTGAGGAAATGTGTATAAAATTCCAATTATATTAGCTCCACTGAAGAGTTGAAGTAACACTGTACTTGGACAGCTGTGAGATGATGGGCCCGTGGACACTGACACATAAAGCAGTGGATCATTTTGCTCCACTTTCAGTGGTATTTAATGGCTTAACCACAACTGTAAAGGGCTGCTGTTGGTTGTAAATTGCACCTAAACATATTATATATTATGTTTTACTAATTTAGTAGTCTTAGTATGCAATGTCCAGCTGTATAATGTTGGAAACAATTGACAAACATAATATAAAAAAATGTCAGATTGTATGATTTATATGGATTTAGATGATGATCAGGGAAAAAATCTGGACATCCATATATTGACAAACCTCTTAGATTATTCAACAAGAATTCACTTTATCACTTCAGACAGAGGCTCAGGTTTGGGCCCCCGGTCTTCTTGGTTCCCCTTGGCCTGTGCTGGTATGTCCATTCAGTAACCCATTCATGATACTGCCAGACAGTGTATAATACGTTCATTTTTCCAATCATCAAATTTCTTAAAGGAGCTGTTTGACATTTTGGGTAGTACGCGTATTCACTATCTTGCAAAGGGAACACCACTCTCCTATCTGTACATTAAATATGAAGCTAAAGCCAGTTATCTTAGCTAAGCATAAAGACTGCATACACAAACAAACTTTGACTGGTTTTCGCGTCCTGTTTGAAACTAAAAGTCAACTGTCAACGTTATGTAGTTATTTTAATTTGACATAGCAAATGGAACAACGTCATGCGCAGATCTACATCATGTCTTTACGTACGGTAAACTGACGTAGCGTAACAAAAGTACTGATTTTAAGCCCTAGCCGTAACCCTACCCCTACCCCTACCCCTTCTGCTTCTTCTTTTCCAAAACTTAACCAAGTCGATTTGGTGCCCAAAACTAACCAAACTGCAACCGATACCCAGCATTACCCATTTCACCAGTCGGGGAGCTAATTTAGGAAATGGTCCTGTGGGTTGTGGGTTGTATTAGAGGTATGTCCAGTCAAAGATTGACCATAGGAGGGTTTATTTATTGTTTTATGCACAGAATTCTGCCGCACCGTAGCATGTTGCATATACCTGCTCTGTGCAAGAGTGGGATAACAAGAAGTTAGACATGAGTAACTTTTTTCTTATAATAGGAAGTGATCCGACATTTACAAACATGCCCCCTGAGAGTAGTTCGGAAAGGTCAAGCCACTGTAACACCAGTGGAGGCCCGCTTGTGTGAATGTCACATTACACCAAATGAACAGCATAATGCCATGCTCTCTGATTCAGCATGGTGCTAAAAGGGTACAACAAATAAACTGTTTAACACCAAAGTCATGTATCTGTAGTTCGCAAAGGTTGCTGCAGCTTCATGGGGCATATTATTTGAATGTGCAGGGAACGTCTGGCATTGTGTACAATTACAATAGAGCAATTAGCATTTATATAGGTTCCAAGTGTGGCAGGGGAACATGATTAAGTAACTACAGGAAGGGTGGAGGCTGAGGTCTGATTACCAACGACATGCGTGACTTTATGATAGCGTTCAATTATGTCCCACTTTTCTATTACGCTACTTTCCCCCTCAGATTAATTAACATACGTTGGTGAACCTGACATTTAATAGTTTAGTATGAAAATGACATGAAGGAAAGAATTTGAACCTATTATTCATGAAAGAAATGTAGTTGCTGAGGTTGTCATATACACTCTGCTAGAGAGACACAATCAAATTGTTTCCAGCTTCCCATAGCCTCGATTCCATCTTCTCCGGCTTTACCAATACACTAATGGGGGGGATAAATGCCAATCCATTTCCCTTACCTGCCTTTTCCTGGAAAAGCGCTGACAATCATCATTTGCCTCCTGATGGGGGGTTGTCTGGGCCTCTCATGTGGCAGATAAGAGCGTCGGCATATAAACTGGGAGAGAGAAACGTGTAATGCCATTTGGCGGACTGGCATATGAAGAAAGGTCCCAGAATGAGTGTCATCAAAACAATTCGCCAAAATCTTATTCCGTCACCTCCCTGCCTTCCCAGACTAGACACGCACACACAGTCAGGGCCGTGGCTGTTTGATCTCTGAAAGGTCCGCAGTATGGGAAGAAATTAGCTGAGGCTGAAGGTGCAGAAATGATATTGACATATTGTCATAGGTCATCTCTGCTTCACATACTTGGGGTCTGCAAAGTCAATAGGTGTTCATTCAAAGGGAGAGAAATCAGAGTGAGGAGTACAAAGCAAATTTTATTTGAACGACTCTCCCTGGTTGATCTGCGGGGGCTGAAATTGAAGTTCCCTCTAAGTCTGCTGAAACTTTCAGGCTCAAGACAAATATTGAGGCACGCTGTTACAAAATTAGAAAAATTTGGTTGTTTTCCCGCTTTTCAGTGTCAGTGTCAGCCGATCTGTGAGCATGCTGTCGCACAGACTGACAATGAGCCCAATGGACTTGAAATTAGGCTGTTATCATGCGTTATGCGTCTTATCTTGCTCTTCATTCTGTATCACACATGTAAAATGATAAGCAGAGCCGCAAGAATTACAGGTCATGAGTCTACGTTCCCTCAATGCAACGAGCCTCGACTTATAAACATTATTGGAAATATATTATATCTTTTGGAAAGAAGAGACAGAGAGCCTTTTATCTTGGAAAAGTAATAAAATCAAATTGTTTCAGCTTGGTGAAACAGAAAAAACTTTAATGTCTACTTTTTTGCGTGCAAAAAGGCAGAAATTTGTCTTTGGTTTCATGTGCAAAATCTGCTATTTAAAAGGGTACATTAAAACATATCATATAACATCCAGAAAGGACATTATATAAAACACATAAAAATACAATACACAATAGAAGATAGGCTACTCTAAATGTAGAATCCCTCCTCCGTGTAGCTTGTTGTTGGTCAAAATCGTTGTCTCTCTTTTTAAGATACAGGCAACTCTTGGCAGCTTGACAGATGACTTGGTCCCTGGTCAGTGTGCTGTCTGTTTCTGTAGTAAAGACATCTGGAGACAGCTTTGAGTCACTTTCACTTGTTTGGAATTTGTTTCCTTTGAAACAATAAGAGGAGCTATAGAAAAGGCCCCCCCTTTCTTTGTTAAATGTTGCATTTTCTTGAATTTTGAGGAAAGAGAGGCTTTGTCCAATGAAGATTAACAAAAAGATTTAATAAGAAATGACATGACAGAACAGGATTTTACGCTGCGAAGGACTGAAAAGATGCTTCTCCCTTGTGGATTCATATTTCACAGTCGGTCATTGGTACAAAAAACAAAAGCAGAGCTGCCCCTTTGACCTTTGGAACAAAGACCGACATCATGATCTAATTATCTTGAGAAACTTTGGAATCAGTATGAAACAGAAAGATATTGATTGGGTCTAACAGTATTGATACAATCCTTACGCCTTAACCCAGCTGCAGTGTATATTGTGAATACATTAAAACATAAAAGTACATAAACATCAAAGATCAGCATTGTTTTAACTTGTTTAAACTCAACATAAAGTAGCTGTTATTTCTGCTATTTAATGTGGATGAGAGTTAAGGGGGGTGTTTAAGGGGTCGCTACGCTACTCGACCATTGTGCTTATTATATCCACGTTGATACACGCTATTTTATCACCTTTGGCGTACCCGACTCAGTACGTTGGGTCAAAATATGTAACATCGTGTTTAAACATGTTTATACTTTTACTACTTGTTAGGATTGTTAAGTACTTTGTGGTTGAGTAAAATAAGAAGTAAATGGTGTTAAATATTGTTATCTGTACCGCTATCATAGACTGTATATTAATGGACAGCACGTGTGACATCACCTGTTGGTTTGTGGAGATCTGCTATCCGTTGTCGAGTTTGCCGTTAGGGGCGCAACCATCCTGGTTGTGGATGTGACGATTTTAGACGAGAGGGAGGAGTGAGGGAGGAGCTGCTTACACTCTACGTTACGTTACACACTTTCACCTGGCAATCACATCATAGCCATGCCCTAAAACACACCCTGCTTTATCGCCGATTTTAAAATCAACAAGACCATAATTCAAAAAATGAACATCATTCTGTGTTGCAGAAGACTTAAAAATATCGATTGAGACCATAAACTCATTATGAAGATGTTTACTGAGGTAATAAATCAAGTGAGAAGTGGGTCACTTTCTCATAGACTTCTACAGAAACAAGATCTCCTTTTGCAACCGCATGTGTCGGCCCCTGCTGGAATTCAGATAGAATGCAGGTTTAAGGCACTTCTGCATTTGCAGCACTTCGCCGAACCGGATGCGTTGTTATTAATTAATCAGTCCTTCCAGAATTTTTTTTTTTTGATTGTTGCGGGCAAAAATCCTTGATTATGCGACACGTTTTCTTAAAAAATGCAATGTAATATGCGGGATATTTATGCAATTTTATGCGATGAAATTGCGGGAACTTGCAAAAACTGCGGTTTGATGAAAAAGAGAAAAAAAGTGATTGCCCCAACACCCTGCTTTTTGATGATGTTCACTTCGCGTAATTACGTCACTTCATAACGTTCCCATGGCAACAGGGGAAAATGGGTGTTCTTGTGTGAAGTAAACGCAACATTTTTCAACTTTCTGCTAAGGGACATTTTTTCAACGAAAATGCGGGCATTATGAAATCATGCAAGCCCCATATATTTTGCGTGTGTATATTTTGCGCGGATATCGGCAATTTATGCGGCAAAAGTGCGGCATATTTGAAAAAAATGCGGCCCCCGTATGAATATGCATTGAATTAGATCTCTAGGTAATATTATCTCTAGGTAATATTATTAGGAAACACTCAATTAACTTTCACTGTTACGCAGATGACACCCAATTATATCTGTCAATTAAGCCAGACGAAAGTGGTCAGTTAGCTAAACTTCAAGCCTGTCTTAAAGATATAAAATCCGGTATGACCCACAATTTCCTGATGTTAAACTCAAACAAAACTGAAATTATTGTGATGGGACCAACGCACCTCCAAACTTCATTATCTAAAGATATAGCTACTCTGGATGGTATAGCCCTGGCCTCCAGCACTACTGTCAGAAATTTAGGAATTATTTTTGATCAGGATATATCCTTCAACGCCCACTTAAAAAAAAACCTCAAGAACAGCTTTTTTCCATCTTCGTAATATTGCCAAAATTAGGAATATCCTGTCTCAAAACGATGCTGAAAAACTAGTCCATGCATTTGTTACTTCTAGACTAGACTACTGCAATTCCTTATTATCAGGTTGCTCAAATAAGTCCCTTAAGACTCTCCAGCTGATACACAATGCTGCAGCACGTGTTCTGACGAGAACTAAGAGAAGAGATCATATTTCTCCTGTATTGGCTTCTCTGCATTGGCTTCCTGTGAAATCTAGGATCAAATTTAAAATCCTCCTCCTGACCTACAAAGCTCTAAATGGTCAAGCACCATCATACCTAGAAGAGCTCTTAGTACCTTATTGTCCTAATAGAGCACTACGCTCCCAGAATGCAGAGCTACTTGTGGTTCCTAGAGTCTCTAAAAGTAGACTGGGGGCCAGAGCCTTCAGCTATCAGGCTCCGCTCCTGTGGAACCAGCTCCCACTTTGGGTTCGAGGGGCAGAAACCGTCACCACATTTAAAGGAACACGGCGACTTATTGGGAATTTAGCTTATTCACCGTAACCCCCAGAGTTAGACAAGTCCATACGTACCCTTCTCATCTCCGTGCGTGCTGTAACGCTGTCTGACGGCTCCAGCGGCATCAGGCCAGCACAGAACATGCAGGTGAATGGTTCCAGTAATCCTACTGCTCAACACGTTGGCGTTATTTTGTCACTTTTGTCAAAATTCGGAGCAGTAGGCTAGTTGGAACCATTTACCTGCAGGATCTGTGCTAGGCTAAGCTAATGCTGGAGCCGTCAGACAGCGTTACAGCATGCACGGAGATGAGAAGGGTATGTATCGACTTGTCTTACTCTGGGGGTTACGGTGAATAAGCTTAATTCCCAATAAGTCGGCGTGTTCCTTTAAGAGTAAACTGAAAACTCTCCTCTTTGATAAAGCTTATAGTTAAGGAGTGAGGAGTTGCAGCGTCCACCTAACCTGGACCACCTGCTTCTCTTCGTAGCCATCACTTTTATTTATTATATAATTAATAATATAGCAAGAGTAGAGGGAGGCAGGCCAGTAAAGCCCGATCCGGTTGGGGAGAGTTCTAGCCCGACCAGGCACCTCTCTTTAACCTGCCTCTCTTAGTTATGCTATTATAATTCTAGACTGCCGGGGAAGTTCCTTCCTTCCTATGACACACTGAGCTGCTCTCTCATCTCTACTTGTTACTTTTGTATGTATCCTGTCCCAGAAATGCTTGTTGCTAACCTAGCTCTGGGGAGTTTACTCCCCGGAGTCCATATGTTTCTTCTTCTCTGCATTCCCGGCCGCGTCCTGCTGCATCCAGCTGCGTCCTGCTGCGTCCTGCTGCATCCTGCTGCGTTCTGCTGCATCCGCCGCATCCACCCGTGCTCTGCAGCGCCACGTTACATCCCGCAACGCCCTGCTGTGATGTTCATACGCACAGAGTAGTCAGGATCCGGTATTGGAGACTGCACTACTCAGTATGACACGATGTACCCTGCTATGACATGAACTTCCACGATGACCTTAGAAGTCACTGTTCCATTATCTCTAATGTGACTATTATTTGCCACTGTTCATCACACCCCCAACCGGCCCTGTCAGACACCGCCTACCAAGAGTCTGGGTAGGTCCAAGGTTTCTTCCTAAAAGGGAGTTTTTCCTTGCCACTGTCGCAATAGCCACTGCTAATGCTTGCTCTTGAGGGAATTACTGTAATTGTTGGGGTTTTGGAATTCATAGAGTGTGGTCTAGACCTATTCTATCTGTAAAATGTCTCGAGATAACTCTGTTATGATTTGATACTATAAATAAAATTGAATTGAATTGAATTGAATTATGTGATCGCATAATCACGTTTTTCTGGAGGGACTGATTAATATTAACGTCTATGACTGCTATCGAGACTTCTCTATCAAGGCTTTTCTAGCTCAAACGGAACATAGCATCTGTTCCGGGGTTTTCACAATAAAAGCATCCAGCCGTTTAGTTAGTTGGAGGCTTTATAGTATATCATAGATAACAGGAAGTGTTAGCAGTAACTTAATGGATGGGAGAAAATGTCTGAGAATCCCATATAATAAGTGTTTGAATCCCTTTTCTCTGCTTACATTATAGCTACATACAATATATACATTATAGATATATAGCCATATTCTGACTATTGTTTATATTACGTTTGGTAATGTATAATACTGCTTGAGGAGGAATGAGTGTATACATGTTTCCTTTATTCATTTGTATTTTGTTTCCACCTTTAGAGAAACCACACTCACACTCACTCACTCACACACACACACACACACACACACACACACACACCATCTCCCTTCCACACACACACACACACACACACACACACACACACACACACACACACACACACACAAGAAAGAGGAAAGAAATAAACAGGATAAGAACCATCTTTCAACTCTTCATTTCATATTTTGCTGGGGCACAACTACCCAGCGTCAGAGGGGTATGCAGCAACAATTTTGGCGAATGATATGATATATATATATATATATATATATATATATATATATATATATATATTATATATCAGGGCTCGACATTAACGGTTTCCCGGTTGCCCTTGGCAACCAAATTGTGACAAGTGGCAACCTAATCATCACCCCTGATTGATGTGATTTGAGTGGTCAGTGGCTTTCCATCTCTGTCTGCACTATTTTTTCCTCAAAAAGGACACAGTGAATAGGTTGGTCAACAGAACTTCAAACCATAGTGGACATTTAGTTTTGTGTGGTCTAACTAATAGAGCTCCTACCTGATGTCATCACTGGTCTCATCTCTACATGATGCCATCGCCGACCTCATGTCTGTCTCATTCACTCCTTGGCCTGTGTTCTTCTCCACTAAGACATATTGTCAAACAAACATTATGTAATATATTTTCCATATTAGTTTTTCCATATTAATAATATTAAGAAATTAACCTGTTGATATCGAGTGGCTCCCCCTACACTTCCACCTAATGATAGACCTACCTGTTGGCAAAATTAAGAATCCCACTTGATTGGTTGATTGGCCACTGATACTACTATGAATATTTTGCTTTAAGTGGTGTTCTGGCCGACACACCTGAGTGAACCTGGTGATAAACCCAGAACTAGCACCTAGACTGAGCATCTACCCATTATCTTAACTACAGGAGCATCAGAACTCTTGCATGTTGAACTAGGTTAATTAAACTTTTAGTGCCGACTAACTCTAAAAGACACACTTCAAATGGACTGGAAGTGATTTCCTAGCCTAGCAACATTAAAATAACCCTTAATGCATCTAGGGATGCAACGATTATAGATTTTTGATGGTGCTATTATAGTCTGAGGAATTATCCTGATTTCACGATTATAATGCATTCATTTTTTTCACTATGGATTTATAAAATCACCATGCCTAATTTTTTTAAATTAATCTTATTTAATTAATCTTTGGCCCTTCAGACACCGCCTACCAAGAGTCTGGGTCTGCCGAGGTTTCTTCTTAAAAGGGAGTTTTTTCTTGCCACTGTCGCAATAGCCACTGCTAATGCTTGCTCTTGAGGGAATTACTGTAATTGTTGGGGTTTTGGAATTTATAGAGTGTGGTCTAGACCTACTCTATCTGTAAAGTGTCTCGAGATAACTTTTGTTATGATTTGATACTATAAATAAATTGAATTGAATTGAATAGAATTTTTTTCACTATGGATGTTTAAAATCACCACGCCTAATTTTTTTAAATTAATCTTTAATCTATTTTAAATTTAATTTTACACATGGCCTGAGAACATTCGGTTTATTTATTTATTTTTTGCTTTTTTAGTAAAAATGAAAAAAAAATGAAATTGAGAACAACAACAACAACAACAACAAAAAGTCAGTGTACATGTTTTTTTTTTTTTTGCATATATTAGGTGGTGCATAAAAGAGCATCAAAATAGATACTTTTTATCAATGTTTTTTTTCCCCAGGTAGCTTGTGGTCAAGCTTTCGGCCTTTTTTCATTGTGAGACTTATTATTGCAGCTTTATACACAGCACATGCACAAATAAAAGGAAGCGAACACAAAGAAAATGATTTGACCACAGAATACCTCCAAAATGGCAGTTAGACCCAAAATGCATTTCGATTATAGCGCCTTACGTCATCTGTCAACAACCTATACACCACTACACACACACACACACACACACACACACACACACACACACACACACACACACACACTGTTTAATCTATTTATAACACATTTGTTCTGGTATTTTATTTTTGGAGAGGCTAAAAAGAAGACAACCTTCACACACACACACACACACACACACACACACACACACACACACACACATGCACGCACGCACACGCACACACACACACACACACACACACACACACACAGTCTCAGGTGATGACAGCGTGGATTCAGAGTCTTTCAAGTACCATGATGTATAAGGTCAAAATAAACCAAACATTGCTCGTGTTACTATTCATTCTTTAAGCATTTCACCATCTTTTGTGCCTTTTTATCGCACCTCGTTCATCTTGCTGTAACTGATTTTTTAATGTATTGCTGGAGCCTGTCAGATATGCTTTTCTTCGGTAAAAGTGTTCACTTTTTTAACAGAAGGGCAAAGTGGAGATAAATAAATCTTCTACAGTGAGGCTTCAATGCATTTTTTCTAGCTGGCCAAAAAGGCCCTAGTTTGAAATACAGTACACTCTTTCAACAAATTTCTGTGAGAGTTATTTTGATCACTTTTGTACTATTATCGCAAGTAGGTGGTAAAACCTCACAACTCTTAGTACAAAACTCAAAGCAGGTCAACAAAATGGCTGTTTTTACAAACATGTAATGTCCAATTGTTAGTAACTGTGTAATTCTGTGTTGTACTTAGTGTACAACACAGAATTACACAGTTACTTTTCCACCACACCTAATCAGTGTATCATCAAACACAATGCCTTTCATTTGAAGTAGTTGGGTTTAACAATGCAATGTTCACAATACTTTTGATATGCTTCTCCTCTGATTTGCATTAATACATTTCACCAACATTTAATCCAACTGCTCTAAATGGTTAATCACTGAACCACTTGGTAAACCTATAGATTTTAAATTGGTTGGTCAGCTAGAGAGGTGGGCATGGGTACCAACAGAGAGGCTAGAGAGGTTTTAGTGTCCCAAATTCCACTATGGCCACGCCAAGACCCGCTCTACGAAGAAGGTTAGGGTTAGGGTTACATTACAGGGATACCATGTATACCAGTTACTGTAAATACTGTAAAAACAAATGATTGTAGAGGATATCTTCTTTGATCACAACTTGATTACACTTAGGATAGATGTTATGGAAATGATAGATTCTGTAAATGTTGGGTAATGTAAGTGTATTACCTAAATGTCAAAACTGTAACCTGTCTTTTACACTACTGTAGCATATTACAGTATATAACATACTGCACTGGTGGCACAGTGGCTTAGTGGTTAACACAGCACCAGCATGTAGAAACTGCACACTCTGACCCAGGTTTGATTCCCATGTCTGGGTTAAGAGTTTTTGTTTAGAGTTTTCATGTTCTTCCAGACTTTCTTTGACATACTATACTATCAATTTTTTCGACATTACTATACACCTTGACTTTTTTATCACTTTTTTCGACATGCTTTAGGCCGGCTACACACTGCCTGCGTGGCGTGAGCGTGGCGTTTCTGTTGCGTGTCAGCTGCGTGGGGACTGCGTGGATTTTTCTATGACTTTACACACCAGAAACGTGTCTGACGCCGTGCTGCTGCTGCTAGCCTTGTCTGGACACATGTATGTTTCCCATTGATTTACTGCACTCAAGCAGTAGTATACTTTATGTTAAACTAAATATATACTGATTTGATTACAGCAAGTACTGACGGCAAAATAGGCTACAGAATATTTTGTTCTGTATTGACAGGTGCAATATTTGAAAATAATTTTTTTTTATTACATTTACACTCACCTAAAGGATTATTAGGAACACCTGTAAGATTTATCGTTAATGCAATTATCTAATCAACCAATCAATGGCAGTTGCTTCAATGCATTTAGGGGTGTTGTCCAGCTCTAGACAATCTCCTCAACTCCAAACTGAATGTCAGAATGGGAAAGAAAGTTGATGTAAGCATTTTTTAGCGTGGCATGGTTGTTGGTGCCAGACGAGCTGGTCTGAGTATTTCACAATCTGCTCAGTTACTGGGATTTTCACGCACAACCATTTCTAGGATTTACAAAGAATGGTCTGAAAAAAGAAAAACATTCACTATGCTGTAGTCCTGTGGGTGAAAATGCCTTGTTGATGCTAGGTGTCAGAGGAGAATGGGCCGAGTGATTCCAGCTGATAGAAGATCAACTTTGACCCAAATAACCACTCGTTACAACCGAGGTATGCAGCAAAGCATTTTTGAAACCACAACATGCACAACCTTGAGGCGGATGGACTACACCAGCAGAAGACCCCACTGGGTACCATTCATCTGAAAATGAGGCTACAATTTACACAAGCTCACCAAAATTGGACAGTTGAAGACTGTAAAAATGTTGCCTGGTCCGATGAGTCTCGATTTATGTTGAGACATTCAGATGGTAGAGTCAGAATTTGGCGTTAACAGAATGAGAACATGGATCCGTCATGCCTTGGCTGGTGGTGGTGGTGTAATGGTGTGGGGGATGTTTTCTTGGCACACTTTAGGCCCCTTAGTACCAATTGGGCATTGTTTAAATGCCACAGCCTACCTGAGCATTGTTTCTGACCATGTCCATCCTTTAATGACCACCATGTACCCATCCTCTGATGGCTACTTCCAGCAGGATAATGCACCATGTTACAAATCTTGAATCATTTCTAATTGGTTTCTTGAACATGACAATGAGTTCACTGTACTAAAATGGCGTCCACAGTCACCAGATCTCAACCCAATAGAACATCTTTGGGATGTGGTGGAACGGGAGCTTCGTGCCCTGGATGTGCATCCCACAAATCTCCATCAACTGCAAGATGCTATCCTCTCAACATGGGCCAACATTTCTTTTGCCTGGAAACGCTTCCAACACGCTTCCGTGTCGCGTGAAAACTAGGCGTCGGTTCTATTTCTAGCAGGCAGGCGTTTTCAGCGCGGCTCGAGCCGTGCCTGAGACGTGCGTGTCACACAGGCAGTGTGTAAGCTCTAACCTGTTAACATGGGAGCCGAAATAAAAACGGACACGCCACGCAGCTAACACGCTCACGCCACGCAGCCAGTGTGGCTAGTGACATGCTATACCATGACTTTTTTATTGCTTTTTTCAACATACTATACTATGACTTTTTTCGACATACTATGCTGTGACTGTTTTCAATGTAAGCTTTTTGGTGGCACTAGCAGCAGCAAGTAGGCACTGCAGACTCTCACCCTTGGTTCAATCCCCAGTCTGGGCTGGGCCTTTTTGTGTGGACTTTTTATATTCTTCCAGACTTTCTCTGGCACACTGTACTATGACTTTTTTAAACTTTTTTCGACATACTATGACAATTTTCAATATAGTGATAGTTTTTTCTTAATTACTGTTTCAAGACTGTTTTGATCACTTTTTAACATACTATAGTATGACATTTTTCGACATACTATATACATATATATATCTTTTTCATGATTTTTTTGACAAACTATACTGACTTTTTTATCACTTTTTTCTGACATACTATACCACGACTTTTTCATCACTTTTTCGACATACTATACTATGACTTTATTATTACTTTTTTCGATATACTATACTATTACTTTTATTACTTTTTTTTTGACATACCTATACTATGACTTTTCAACATGCTATACTATGACTTTTTTTTAAAAACCTTAAAATAATCCACTTTTGTTTAATACACCATTGGTATTATTCAATATTTCAATGAATTTCATACTAATTAAAACCATTCCCACTTTTCCAACTATTCTTACTACTTCACCTTCTTATTATGCAATTATGGTAGCAATCAAGTTTAGCTTAAGCAATTTATCTTTTCAGCAATCACAAGCATTTTCTACAGGAAATGCATTTTCAAGTATATATATAATATATATTTATAGGAGACTGGACAGATTGCAACTTGACTGGTTGGCGGAGGCAATCACAAGGTGGTAATTCTAGTTACTGTTGCATTAAACATCTTTGCAATACATATTTAGTAAGGTTAGATGCGTGAACAGTCATGCGCAAACATGGTGATAAGATGTCTGTAGTGTGCCTCATCTCTCTTCCAAATAGTGGCACTTGATTACATTTGTGTCTAAATCAAACCGGTAACGCTCGAAGGATTGCCGTGTGTAATCAACAGGATTTGTGTGTAATTGTGTGTTCTCCTGTCCTGGGGGAAATTCAGTTACTTGCTGAGCCCTGCAGATGGTCTGCTGCTTTTAGTCTACAGAGCGAAGTGTCTAGCCTCAATAATAATGAACTTAAGATCTTTCACTTAGTCATTACTCAAAACTCAATTTAGAGCTGCATTCTTAGAAAAGTGCAGAGCTGTGGGGCAAATGGAAGAGGTCATCGCACCGAGGCCACAGTCGCTGGTGGCAACTATTGATCAGCCTGATTTGTATTTCACAAAGATTGAATAGCGTGACCTCCGTTTGACAGCTATATGCCAAAGATAGGGACATCATATCTGTCACATAGAATTCATCTGCCTCTGGAGGAAAAAAAGGTGGTTGTGTGTTGAGACTCTAATATGTTGTCAAATGAAAAGCTAACTTAACTCACATACAGTACCTGCAGATGTTTCCTGAGGTTGGACATCAAACATTCATGAAGTACTAGGATTAAGGAGGAGAATAGAAGTCATGCATGAATTCATGATAATTCATGTGATCTACCCTTGTTATAAAGTGGTACCCAGTTACACAGTTGCCTTTATTTTGCAATTAAATGACGTAACACCGTTACATACAACTAGTTACTGCCCAACACTGGCTAAGAAACACCTTTGGCAACAGAGTTGTTCAACCTGTAAAGGAGCGATACATGACCATGCACGTGCACTCTATCTCCAAAAGTAATATGGCAACCTATCTCCGTTGTTCCCAGGGATGATGCCTTGTCAGACGTTGGTTTTGTTAAGGATTACAAGGAGGTGGATGTCTTGCATTAAAGATAAACAAAGGTCTCTTGCTGCTTTTGCAAAATTCATTTCACAATGCACTCAACAGTTCTTCATTGAGTTGTACATTATGTAAAATGTAGTACTATTGTGACATTGATTCTTTTTTTGTACCTGTATTTATTTATGTCACGTTTTTTTCTCTGGGACAATGCACACTACTAATACATAAAAGTAAAAATGTGCCAGAATTAGCTTGGAGGCTATGTTACATCCACTGTCCCTGGACTGGTGGTAAGAGGTCACCCTAAAATGAGATCAAATGAGATAAAACGATTAAACTATTAATAATACATACAGATTTGGCCCTATACAATAAAAGTTTGTTACACTAATGCTAAAAGACAATCACATGAAAACAGGAACAGTCAGGTGAGATCAACACAAATACACACACAGCTGAACTGTCAGACCAGATAACTAACAGGGCACAATAACAAAGACATACATGGTGGACAATGATTAAAACATTGATAGATAGATAGATAGATAGATAGATAGATATTACTAGTCATCTGCTGCCTGCATCCTATTGTTTCGTGCATTATGCTCCTTTATTGGCAGGTAGTGCATATTCATCGCATTTAAATGAGCTGTCAGTGCTAAGTATTCTCTGCACGATTGGTTTATACAACAGCAGTCACTTCGCATCAGCTATCTACTTCATTTTCATGTATTATCCGTGGGTCTTCATTGTGTTTCTTAAGTCACACTTTTTTTCCTACTTTGGCTGGTCCTGCGACTTATTTTAAATGTTAATTCATACTGAAAACATTACCGTCTACACCCGCGAGAGGGCGCTCTAGGCTTGTGACAGCTAGAATGCTGCTCCTAAAGACAACTGAGAAAGAAAAGAGATAACAAACAAAAAAAAAAGTAGAAAGAAAGTTTGAAATGAGGGAGAAACTTGTGAGGGACTGGCAAAAAGGTTACTCTTACTGCAATAAATAAAACAAAGAAAGCTAATCGGCTAATCGCGGGCTGAAAGCGAGATGGCCAGAGCTGGAGGAACGAGTCGGGAGGGGCTTGTCAACGGTGCAGTTACGTCTCCACGCCTTTTAATACATCCATGCTCCACGCCCTGGTAGCTAGCTGTTCTGTGTGCTATTGTATAGTTGAATAACTGTTAATGTGTTACGTTAACAAATCGGACACCTACCGTATTCAGCCTGTTGTTCTGTGTGCTATTGTGTAGTTGACAGATGAAAAAAAAAAAAATTCTAAATAAATGCGACTTATTGTCCGGTGCGACTTATATATGTGTTTTTCCTCTTCATGACGCATCTTTTGACTGATGCGACTTATACTCCGGAGCGACTTATAGTCCGGAAAATACGGGAATCCTTCTTCAGCATATCAGATCGGGTAGTGCTGCTGCTGCTGGATCAGGCATTTTACATGTCATGCAACACTGCACGTTTTTCATTTTCCGCTAAGCTTTCTACGTTGCATTTGGTAGTGCGTGTTTTGCATTCTGGTTGGCCTATTAACCGGTAGAGACGCATGGTAACGGTGGTAGGCCCTAACCCTGATTTTGGTTTACTTTTTTCCTAGATTCTGCGTTACTGCTGAAGGTGAGTATTTCACTGTATTTGCCCGGACACATTTAATCACTATTAAGGATTACCTTCGGCCATATCGGCATTTCGTTTCCGTTCATGGTTGGCATTCACTTGCTCGCATGCTTGTCACGTGCAGGATTGCTTCTCTGTCGTAGCGTCAGTTGGGTATCTGAGTACTAAGACGCTATATTTCATAATGCATGCGTGCTCTCGTTTTCTCCTGCTTAATTTTAGTTTTTTGGGGGAATCCCTATCCTAAGTATGGTGGCAGTTGTTCCATTTTAACGGGCAAACGGGTGTTGTTATTGTTCTTATAATAAAATGTAATGCAAACTCTTTTTGCAAAAGGTGAACAGGTTTTCTCTGCATTACGTTTTACAGCACTTCATCTTTGCACAGGGATTCTCATATTCGCTGCATTCTACGGATATCATCATATCAAAGTCCTCATCATGAGCACATTTTTCATGACTTCATTGCATTACGGCAACTAGACCTCATTATTCAGCACGTTCAACTTGTCACTTCATGCAGCCTTTGCTTGCAGCATGGTTAAATTACCTCTATTGATAACTCTTTATTTTATTGCAGAGCTTAGTGACATCCTCAACGTCATATCAATTGAGTCGATTTTGCACATTGCATGTGGCATCTCATATACATTACATCTCGCAATCACCGAGTTGATTTGGCACTGTTCCATGTTGACATCTCATCTACATGCATTTTCATCTTTTCATTTTCATAGCCAAACCCGGACGCTGTGCCGTGGTAAGAGTAGCTAACCTGGCGTTGGGCCGAGATCAAGTGTAGCCAAACCCGGTCACAGTTCCGTGGTAAGATTAGCTTTCCTGGCCATCGGGCCAAGGACCATATACAATAATAATTTTATTTATTTTATTTTGGGGGCTGCGTATTTACAAGCCTATTACATACAAGCTGAATCAATTCAGTTCACTACAAGCTAATTTACACTATAAGCTGATTCAATCACAGTTTCACTACAAGCATGATAATTACAAGCATATCAATTCACAGTTCATTGCGGGCATTTAGATAAGTATGTTCCTTTCACCAGTTCTCGTCACATTTTGGGGGATCAGCTTCTGGCTTTCTAATCCCCTAAATATATATATAATTTCGTAATGATGGAGTCTAATCTCCAAAGACTGTACATGTCATATCATGCATCTGTACAATAAATCTTTGCATATCTGCAACGAAGTCTCCCCTGATTGAAATGGAGCTCAGCGTAAATTCTGACAGGAAGACTTCTATACTCAATCACATTTCTCTCTCTTCTAAACTGAACAGCTGAAGAGGCGTTCACTTTTATCTAACCAATCAGAAGCGGCCTTGAATTTCACGAGCCAATCACAGCATGACATCTCTGTTTTAAACCTGTCTCTCTCTGCTGCTCAGTTGTCATTTCAGGCTAAGAGCACAACCCTCCTCCTTCCCTTGCTCCTCCGGTCTTCCTCGTGCACGGTTCCTAGTTCCTCCTCCGTCAGGACCGCATCGGCTCCTCGGTTCGGTATTTGGATTCCTCAAACCATCAGTGTCTAGATTCCATCGGGGATCAGCTTCTGGCTTTCTAATCCCCTAAATATATATATATATATATATAATTTCATAATGATGGAGTCTAATCTCCAAAGACTGTACATGACATGTCATGCATCTGTACAATACATCTTTGCATATCTGCAACGAAGTCTCCCCTGATTGAAATTATGTTAACACATAAATCAGATCCAGCATCCTCATGGAATGGGCTTCCATAAAAAGCCCAGATTGCAAGCATGATTTGGGAAAGATGTGCGAATTAGCCTTATGGTGCAGATGAGTTCACTTATTAGCAGGGATGCATCGTGAATCGGTTAAAAATCTATATAAATGCATAAAGATTACAACCAGTTGAGATAAACAAAGAAAATTCAAGATTTCATTTGTTATACTTTAGAACTCACTACATCTTCTTAGTTTATTTATTTGAAGAGATTTTTTTTCT
The DNA here is from genome assembly GCF_004354835.1 of Perca flavescens. Taxonomy (NCBI): domain Eukaryota; kingdom Metazoa; phylum Chordata; class Actinopteri; order Perciformes; family Percidae; genus Perca; species Perca flavescens. The sequence continues at coordinate 1,312,164 of NC_041347.1, forward strand.
ATTTATTTAGTTATTTTGATGAGGAATTTGTTTTTTTATAGAATCTTTGTTAATTAAGATAAAATACAATTTCAGTTGCCATTTTGATAAGAGGACACATCTGTTTATATAAATAATTGAATATGTTTCAGTCACTTGTCTGCAACTCATTCTGTTAAAAAAAATCCTATCGTGAACTTGAAATCGTGAATCGTATCGAAAAGTGAGTTGAGTGTATCGTCAGATCCTTGCTAATTAGCCTTTAGCTCATTTAGTGAATTGCTAAATCCAAAATAAACTACATAAATGTGACACATATGGTGATTAATGTGGTGCAGATATAAATCTTGTTTAGATACAGTGAGATCATTGTAGAACATTTATTTTTCCAGTGGTTGTTATTACTGGCATGATCCCTGACATTTAGAGGTGGTGTAGATGTAAAACACACTCCTTGCTACAGTCTGTTAAGGTTGATGTTCAGACTGAGTATGTGATCTCAAATGTTTGATGTGGATGATATTGGAATTCAGTGTGAAGGCTGAAATGTTTGTTTGTTCGGTAGTTACTGTATTTGAAATCTCAGGACACAAAATATTTTATTTATTTTTCATTCAACTTCTGATGAACCAGACAGGTTTGTGAGAGAACTTTAATCCACAATTCTCAAATGCAATGTGTATGTTTTTGAACGAATGTGGTGAGTGGAAATGTACTGACTCGAAACCTGAGGACAAAGGAGAGCATGACAGGAGATGTTGCTGAGCGTCTTGAAATTAAAAAAAAATATTTGTATTTGCTCCGCCAAGGAGGTTATGTTTTGGGCCCTGTTTGTTTGTTTGTCAGCAGGATTGCGGTCTAGCGCTCTCTGAGTGGCCTTCTAGTTATTATATGAAGATTAGTTTGAGCCACGGCAGCTTGGAATTGACTGTTTGGTCCAGTTGATCTTTTACTTTTTCAAGCTTGCTTGTTTGAGAACCCTGGCTCTTTCTATGGTGCTAAAAGACTGAGTCTAAAGCTGCTGGCAGAAAGTAAGCTTCCAGATGATCCATGTAGAAGACATTTTCTTGCATTGCAGTGAGGAGCTAGTAAGTCCTAGAATTATTTTATTAAGTATGATAAGGTAAAATGTAAGATCAGACTCATATATCATTGTAACATAACCATGTTGGGCTTCTTAGCTTAAATACTTGGACAAGCAGCGAGAACAGAGATTACTGTTTCTATTTTCAAACTGTATGTTTCCCTTTTAACGTAACAAAAGAAAAGGCTTTTAGTATGATGAGTAATTCCACTATCTCAGATAAGGAGTTTGACTTTGGGTTGCTGGAGTGTAAATCTGAATATTATATGGACCAAACCAGAGCTGCTAATCTTACTCTGATATAGTAGCATCCACACAGTTAGGAGACACTACACAGCTATCATAATAATAATAATATCATAAGCTAGTATAGAGTACACACACGCACGCACGCATGCACGCACGCACGCAAGCACGCACACACTTACACACACACACACAGACACACACACTGGTATTTTAAGTTTAGGAAAGGCTAAAAAGAAGACACCACCCTTCAAACTCTTTATATTTAGAGAATGAAGAACATTTAAGGGCACCTAAAAAAAAGATTCTATTAAAGAGACTGTTGGGGTGGATGAATATCAGTAGGATTACATTTAGGAAAATTGAAATATAACTTAAGTTTGCTACAATTCTGAGTGACATTAATACATTTGTATCTGCAAAATAACCGTGTGTCTCTTCTACTTACTACTACTGATACAGTTTTTCCTTGCATCAATGCACCACCAGCTAATCTGAAAAACGTATGGGTTTCTCCCATTTTTTCACTACTTCCACACTGTAATAGAGTGATTGTGGAACGACCACTAAGTTGTCTTTGTAGGACCATCCTGCAGGTGCATGCACTTCTCAAGATTTCCCCCATGGGCTTGTATTTCCATTCCATCCTGAGCCTTCGGTGAAACCGTTAGACCAGCTAATTCCACAGGTCACTGCCCTGCTGGAAGCCTAGTAAACATGTAACAGAGATGTGGGATGAGATTTTGGGATGAGTGGGATGAGAATTGAGTTGTCTGTCAACAGAACAAGGTTGAAAACATCACTACTGCAAAACCACAGTGATGTAACTTTGTAACCTATGGCCATTTCTTCAATATTGTTAGCATTGTTTTGGGGTTAAGTCATTGCACCGACTCAGAATGTCAGCTTGTAGGTGAAACTATTTTGTCAAGTGCTATACAATGCAATGCTGCTGCAGAGTGAATGCTGCCATGTGTAAAGCAAACCATGGAAAACAATTTAAGTTTGCAGCTTAACTAATTGGATATGCCCTTTTCACTCTTCTCGAGCAAAGCACAAGGTTGGACTTGGCAATGGCACTTTTAAAACACCTGCCAAACAAACAGCAGTCATACAGGGGTCTGGTAAGGCAGCACCGGCCATAAATCCTCATTTACGTGATGGTCACTGAGGTGTGACAAGCTGGCTTCTACAAGACGGAACTAGATCAAAGCCTGGGCAGAGATGGAGACAGCTGGAAGGTGATTAACCTCTGTGGAAAAGTGCTCTTCGGACTTGGACTTCACCTTCAAGTTCTGGCAAAGTTAACATGAAAGTGGACTCTAAAACATAAATAACGTGTTTGTAAGATGAGATCTGAAAAAAAATTGAATCAACTCTTTAATTCCTATTATCTTTTTGAAACTCCCGATCCTTTTTGAATCTTCATGTTGTGCCTTCTAGTGCAAAATGTATGCTTATGGAGACCCATCTGGTCCAAACCATGAAACAGACATGGAGCACCTTTAGCTTCTGTATGGTGACGTATTTCCTAGTGAAAGAAATTTTTTGAGCGGTACATCAAATATATTGCATTTGATTGGACCGCAAAAAAGTGTGTAGGGTTTAGTTCAGTACTGAGGACTGCTAGCTAGCTAGTTGTCGGTCCCTATGGATGTAGCCAGTCCCGATCGGTAAACAGGTAGGATTTATAGTCATGGGGAGGGACATAAAAACTTGATAAAACTTTCTTTTTTGGACATATATTAGTAAACGCCCCCGAGTGCAGGATAAGTCATCAAACATCGGAAACCGTTTCACAGGAAGAGAACAGACAGTGATTATAATGTAAAAATACTCAAAATACTTTTTACATTTATTTGGCATATAATGACAGAAGAATGAACAATTAACACAGGGACACACTTAACACTTGGAAAATGCATTTTTCACTTCATGAGGCCTTTAATGTCAGTTGCAGCTCACCATTGACTGTCTTAGGATCATAACCTCCTTTACAGGCCACTGGAGTTATTGACCAGACATGTTTCCTCAGTATGATCAAACCTCACAGTAGCAGATATTTTCCTTTCTGTCTTAGAGAAGCTGTATGGACAGTTTGTACCTGAGTAGTTAAGACAAGCGTCTAAATCTTCATTCTCCGAAACAACTAAAATACACTGTAGTTGCTCTTGAGGAAAATGATTACGTGGATTGAGGGCTATGAATATACAGCAATCAAACATTGAATAAGGTGTGAGGGCAAAGTGGTGGATTGACACTTCACAATACATTTAAAGTGTTTCCTGTAACCTTTTTGCATTATTATTATTATTATTATTATTATTATAGCTTCCTTGTGCAGCTGCAATGTCTGAGCTGCAGAGCGAAGCAGTACGCTCCGTTAACCATCCTGTAACCAAACAAGTGCAATGGGTCATCTGTTCTGCACTTGATTATAATTCATGATTTTCACTGTTCATGTGTTCTTAGTGACGACTCTGGGGTTTGCCTTCAATCACATTAACATTGGTCTGTTTAGATTTTTGAAAGAAAGGACAAAAATTGCACTTTTAGCTCATAAGATGATTAGTGAGTATTATGGTGGTAGTGGTGTGTGTGTGTGTGTGTGTGTGTGTGTGTGTGGGGGGGGTCATCTAGAAGAATCAAAGCCCAGCCTGTTTCGTGAGTTGACCTCTTAATTACCTTATATAGCAGGCTTTTATTTTTATACTTTTATGTCATAATTGCACTGAAAAGACCTCTGCACAACGCGCAAAGTTGATTAGATGGCTCGATTTGATCGATGCAATCCAATTGACCACGCAGGTGTTCGACCTAATGACTCAAAAGACTCAAAGCTGCCTTTATGCAGCGCGTTTTTTTTTGTTGCTGCACAGTACATAAAATGTGTGAAAGCTGAACAGTGTAGCCTACTTCATTTGCATAATACAACAATGCCCACTGTGACCAAGCAACCTGCTGAAGTGCCTAATTAGGCAGGATTATTGAATTGCGCAGTGGAAAAGGCAAAGCCATCCGTTCTCAAAGTGTAATTTCTGAGCGTCAAAAAAACTCTCATTTTGTGTATGACTCATGGCTGAGTGTGATTAAGGACAAAGTGGAATTGATCGTTTCCACAGCGCGCAAAGCAAAGAAGCGCACATGAAGAGGGCGTGTGGCGTCCTGACGCCTCTCCTTGAGGGCGGCAGAGCAGCGATGCCGGAGCCGTCTATATAAGAGCTTCCATGATGCCACATATCGGTCATTCACGCGTTTGTTGCCAGCGCTTTCCAAGACATTGCCTCTGCCCGCACCTTGCAACGTGCGCACCGCCGCTACTCCGCTCTCACACGTAGCTCTACCCACGCTTTCCAATCCCGGATTTATTTCCCTCTCTCCCCGTGCACCCAATGCGGATTTCACCACAAAAACTTTGTGAAAGAAGAGTCCCAGGGCGCATAGGATGCTCCGCAGCGCAGGCAGCGAGTTTAACGCAAACTAGTGAGCTCGCACTGTTCAGGAGGGACTCCACGTGAAGTTGGGAGTGTGAGAAACAGAACATAAACAGGATTTTTAGTTAGTGTGGCCTACACGCTGGGTATAGACAATGGATGCTTTAAGTCTGTCAGTGAACGCTGTGTCCTACACTCCAGCGGCTGAACTCTTCACTCCTGATGACCCGTTTAAAGGACCCATCAAGACCATCGCGCCGTGGAACTTCACTTTCCTGGCTGTGTTCATGTTCTTTGTCACCTCCGTGTCTCTGAGCGAAAACTTCCTCGTCATGTTTGTCACTTTCAAGTACAAACAACTCCGACAGCCTCTGAACTATATCATACTTAATTTGGCAATCGCTGATTTTTTGCTCTCCCTCATCGGTGGAGTAATAAGTTTCCTGACAAACTCCAGAGGTTATTTCTTTCTTGGGAGGTGGGCTTGCGTCTTGGAGGGGTTTGCTGTCACTTTTTTCGGTAGGTTTACCTGTTTGTTTTTTTAATTGTCTTCCTGGTGCTGTAATTGCAGGGCATGCTTAAGACAACTTCCATAATTGGGTGTCTAGGTGTCAGTCTCGGAGCATTTTAATTCACATATTGGCACACATGGCACATTCTCAGACTTCCGTCAGCGCTGACTGTTCATAAGTTAGAGCATCTGGGAGGGAGGTAAAATAAAAGTGACAAATCACTTCAACTACAACTGTTGCCAAAATGAAAAAAGTGGACTGAGGATCAGGGTGTCAATAACTTTGCTTAGTTTCTTTGAGCATTCATATATGAAATGATTGTTTATGTAAAATAAGCAATCCTTACTATGTCAGAGAAACATACTAAAATTCAGGGCTGTATAATGTTGAACATCTGATAACTTGTGATTAAACAAACTGATATTAAATCAGTTCTGCATTACTGCTGCTTTCAGTATTCTGCTAAAATACAACATTTCCATATTATTTTATTGAACAACTTTGAACACATTGAGTTGAATATAAAGAGACACCACTAAAAAAGTTACATAATAATGTGCAATTTTCTACTGATTTTTGTCTTTCAACTAACACCAAAAATCAGAGTGTCATTCGCGATATTTTGCGATGTGTTTATTGCGCCAGTTGATATCGTGGTGACGATAAACCAAACAATATATTGTGCAGCCCTATACAGTATACATAGAGTGCAGCATAAACATTAACAACATATGAATGATTATACAAAATGTTTTTAAAAGTGAAAATCTTCTTGTTTAATCAGCTGTAGAAATTAATTTTGTAAATCTATTTCAGCTTGTATGAGGCACTCTTTCAAGCTCATCACCCATAATGGAGCTCTGCGAGTGTAATCTGCATTACATAATGGCCATGCAAACTAAAGCTAGAACTAAAGGATTGAGATGATGGACGTTAGTGTGCGCAAAGTCAATTCTGAGTATAAATTGTGAAGATAAAAGACAGGAAAGTTCCTTGAGTTCAGGCAGCAGTCGAAAAAGTCACTACAGTGTCCGACTCAGGGGTAACTCACCTGTATTTTTAGGAGCCCATGGTGTAGATTTTTGAAAATTGTACCTGTATAAAAAAAGACTGTAGGATCAGTAACAAAAGCCCAGTGTGAGTCTTCAAAGCGGAATTCAAAGCATGCTCTGGAGCCTTCTCACAAACTGCAGTGCATGACTTGCCATAAGTAGGTTACCAGCACCGTGACCGCCAATAACATTTCAATCAGGAGAGACGAGTGAATGAAGTAAAGATGGATGCTTATTATAACATGCTATTTAAGTCTTGGTAGAAAGTCTTCGGCGCTTAGAATCTAAAGGGAGTTTTGTAACTGAGGGCCAGCAGCTTAATAAATCCCCCCCCCACATGGAGTCCAGACACTGGTGATCCGCGATGACTGGCGGTGATGGGGAGGTGGAGGGGGGCTTTGCCATTTGCGACGCTTTGTACTGAAATGACAGCTGACAGCAGCAGAGAGGAGAACAGATTTTAAACAGCTGTGAACGCAACGTGCACATGACAGCAGCATGACTGCACTGAAGTCAGAGAGAGAGACTCCTATTTAAACAGAGGCAGCAGCAGGATGATAGGCTTACAATGTAGGCGTTTCGCTGAGCTATTGAATAGATGAGATCAGCTGATGAGAGCAGCTGATAAGATAATTGACAGCCCCGGACATGACAGCAAGGAATAATGCATGAGCATGTGTGTGAAGATGGAATGCAGATGCGTGAGAAATAAAAAAAGGCACTCACTGAATTTATGCTCTAGCTTCAATTAACTGATCCCTACCATAGAATAGAAGGCTCTGAAAAGGTAAGCCAATCTGTCACTTTTTAGTCACAGACCCTTTTTTGCAGACTGGGGATGTTGTTGGGTCACAATATGCAAGACTACTATTTACCTTCAACAGTAGTGGAAGAAGTATTCAGATCCTTTACTTAAGTCAAAGTACTAATACCACACTGTAAAAATACTCTGTTACAAGATACAAGTCCTGCATTGAGAATGTTACTGAAGTAAAAAGTATGTTAAGTATCATCAGGAAATTGAATTGAATTGTGTTTAATCAGCTAATCATATCAGCTGTGCCTATATATTACTACGTAGTTTTATCTATAATAAAACCTTGTATTTTATAAACTGCATGTGTTTTGTGCGCAAAAATCTTAATTTGTAAAGTATCAAGTAACTAAAGGTGTCAGATGAATGTAGTGGAGTAAGAAGTACGATATCTCTCTGAAATGTAGTGGAGTAGAAGTAGAAATTAGCATGAAAAGAAAAGACTTGAGTAAAGTACAAGTACTTAAAATTTGTACTTAAGTACAGTACTTGAGTAAATGTACACAGTTACATTCCAGTATTGAACTTAACTACAAAGACGTACGACAAAATCAAACTTTGTCGGAATGTTAAGGGTGGGGAAAAAGACTGACTTAAGACAGCTTGGACTGAGTTTTATGATCACTTTATACTAAACAAGAGGCGATGGGAAGGCGCCTCTAGCATCATACTCATGATTTCATTCAGATATTTAAAAAAGATTGTTTGTAACAGTGGAATCGCTTGAAAAGTCGTTTGGCATAAGTCAGTGGATTGTTTTTGTGGTCTCTGCTGAAGCTCTGTTTAAGACGGATCAGGTTCCCAAAGTGGGATCCTGGGTGTCTGGTGAGTGGCCTGCAGTACATTGGATCAAGAGAAATAACAACCCCTGATTAATTCAGGCAAAGGCTCCTTATTGGATTTAGTAACAAGGTTTGTGCGATCTCATATTGGCAACTCAGACATCTTACAGAGGAGTGACAGAGGAAGTCACAGGATGTCCTTATTACGGACTGTCAAACTGCCATATTTATCAACAACAGAAAACATTAATTTAAAATAAATGCTCAGGAGAAAATATTGAAAACGTGTCCATTAAAATGACTGTGGAGCATTAATCAGACAGCTCCTTATTATGAGTTACAATATCCCATATGGATCTTTGCCAGACCTGCATTACATTGCTTGTCAGTTGTCATATAGCCTGGGATATTACACTTAACATGCTGATACTGATACTGAAATCCTCAAGACAATGAATTTCTCTACATTTCTCTAAGTGCACTAGAAACTTGGTGTATGGATCTGAATGTCAATGGGCATATTGGGTATATTCCCTGGTGGATCCTGGTGTGTTGGGTGTTGTGATGCATTGAATCATCACAGAAAAAAGTACTATTATTCATGATTAAGGACTGTATGAAAACCAATATTGCAGGTCAAAGAGTGCTGTAGCACATGGCAACTCAAAACCTCATTTTATTAGTAGGATGAGAAGCCGACGCGACGCTAAAAGAAACCATCTGACGTGATAAATTATGGTTGAGGACGCCAATCAATAGTCCGCTGAAGTGAGGCTTACATCTTCAAGGGGTTTGTGGTGGAAAGCCACTTCAATTTAAAGTCTTGACAGCAGTTTCAGTGATTGACAGCTGTGTTGCATTGGTATCACCTGTGCACGTGCACGTGCGTATATGTGAGGAAGTCACCAAGTGATAAAGCTGAGTAGGATGGATGCTCCACTTATTATTCTGCTCAGGGTGAAAGTATTTTCAGTTACTGCTTATTTTTAGTTTTTTAGTTTTATCTACTTGCAGCTGTGCTTTACAGATAAGTACATTAACGCGTATTGGGTAAAAACAACTAGAAAAATACACCCTTTGATGGTCAGTTTTAGTCCACTTTAAAATGCTACATATACAGCATTGGAGTACTGGTGTTAATTGTATTAGTGAACCTTTGCAGAGGCTCTTTTTAAATGTGTGTGGCATAATTAAACACCCTGGTTTCCACCGCTCTTATTTTGTCCTCTCCAGTTGAAGTACTAGAAGTACCTGGCTGTGAAAAGATAGGTAATCTGCGAGAGAGACTTATTACCATAATTACAGTCAGCTTTTTTGGGCCAATTAAGAGGTAGCCTAATGTACCCACTCTGTACCCACTCTCTACCCAATCATAAAACATTTTTAGCAACATACTGCCACTTTTACCTCTGCACAGTACCCAAGTGACATATGTCAACAATTGATAAATGTGGTTACACTACAGGGGACCTCTTAACTAGGAGGTCCGAGCTGGATAAGTTCCAAAATACTAAATAAACAAATGGAATTTTACACTTTGAAAGAGGAAAGCAATGTAAAAGGCATGCAAATGCACACGCTATGTGCTCAAATGTGGAGACATTCCAGAATTTGTTTTTTTTCAGGTGTATTACTGTCATAGCAAATGAAAAGCACAGAGCTGTGATTTTCATAGTTACAAAAAACTAATTCCAGGACTTAGTGGTGTGTGTTTGTGACAACTGTTGTCGAACTGCGCTCCTACAAACTGGCATCCTGCTGTTTGTTTCAGGGATTGTGGCCATGTGGTCCCTCTCTGTTCTGTCCTTCGAACGATTCTTCGTGGTCTGCCGGCCTATGGGAAACATCCGACTGCAAACGAAGCATGCGGTCCTGGGTCTGGTGTTCGTCTGGACCTTCTCCTTCATCTGCACCATCCCTCCAGTGCTGGGCTGGAACAGTTACACTACAAGCAAGATCGGAACCACCTGTGAGCCTAACTGGTGAGAAATGAACATTTTATTTATCTCTGTCTGTAACCCACAAAGAGCTATGACTGTTTCAACCATTAGATAACAGAGATAAATTGAGGTATTCTTATGAAAATTAACCAGAATAGTAGCCTGACAAGCCAGACCCACATCCAGATGTAGGGTCTGGGAACTCACCATTGACGGAGCTCGATCCGAGGGGCGGGATAAACGGTTGTCTTTCAAATTCCCTCTGCACGTAATAGGATAGCGCTACAACCAGGCAGAGCAACAAAGAAGGTAGCGAAGCTAGTTGATAGATTAAACTTTTGCCATATCCGGTTGGCAAAACTCCGAACCCATCTTCCTTTTTTAAGAATTTCTGTGCTGTTCTTTGTTCTTTTATCAAAGAAAAGTTTAACTCCAAGTCTTCCAGAAGTCCGCTGTTCCCAGCAGCAGCAGCCATAAGCCCGCCCACCGACTCTATACACAATGTGATTGGCCTGACCAAAATTTGGTTTTTGCAGCTTGAAAGTCAACGGAGAGTGCCTAGACCCCCCTTGGCTGCCAAATAAATTTGCTGCCACTAGGGGGAGTCTAGATTTCTAGGCTACCAGAATAGAAGACAAAACTCAAAATGGACTCTGCGGCAGGTGCAGCAAGCATTATTAAGCTATATAAGTTAAATAGCCTGACACTTCTTATTGAATCAACAGCAGAATAAAGTATCACCAAGGCAGACAACACAACATCATTCTTCAAACTTGCACCGTTTATGGTGAAAGCGCTTTTAAAGTTTTTGCAGCCTCACCTTGGTGAGTGCAACAGAGTCACCTTGAACTAGAGTGCTTTATAAGCATGGAAGACTATAAAAACAGTATGAAGGACTATTTGTCTACTACATGTCATGTTTCTCAACACTGCTAATTTATAGTTTGAGGTAATCTGCTGTTTGTTTAAAGTCAGTTGCTTTTTTTCTTTGGTGTGAATTTATTTATGTTGCTGTCTTGGCCAGGAGTAAAAGAGATTCTGAATCTAAATGAGAATACTCAGGGAAAAATAAATGTAAAATATGAGATGGATACACAATAGTAACTCCACAGTGACTGCCGCGACCAACACACACATGAAAGCTAAAAGAGACACTTCACAGTTTTTACACACTGCATAGCGCAAAAACACACACACACACACACACACACACATGGTTGTGTTCACCTGCCTGAACCATGCATACATGCAATTTGCTCTAGGTTAAACTTCTCTGCTTAGTCATTCTAAAGCTGCTTACACACCAACCAGACGGCCAACCGTCGGCAGAAAAGCCAGTCGGACTGATCAGTCTCCCCGAGTTGGTCAAAAAAATGCTTCAGAACACACCGAAGAGACGAGACGTAATACGTCTCCATAACAGCAGGCGGCGCTAATCTGTATTGTTGCCCAAAAAATGAAAACTGGCAGCTGATTGGGCGAACGCGTTAGCACTTAGCACTTAGCATGCAGGTGGAGCATTAAATCAGTGATTATTTGAGGTAGATGCAACCTTTTAAAAAGAAAAATAAGTACAATAACACATATCCCAAAATGACGTCATCCTTAATTTTATTGTTGTGCATGTTTGTACTGTTTACTAAGGCCAAGCAGCTAACCCTTTGTTGAGGAGAACAAAGTGAGCATAGAAGGTGTCGAGCTACGAGGCCTCAAACATCACTATTGTGGACAGTGATCGTATTAAGTTCCACAAGAAGAACTAACAACAACAAACCTGTGGCAAAGTTTGAGGAATCTACTGGCCACCGCTAGTTGATACGGCTAATATGGTAGCAAACGGTTTAAGTCTACTTGCACATCCAGTAGATACGGAGCATCATTAGCATTCATTTGGTCTCCACCAACTCATAAGGGAAATATTGGGCTCTTTAGCTGCTGAATGCTCCACTTTGTCCATCGGCTAGTCACTAACTTTGTCTGTTGTTATTGAACCAAAACAGTGAAGTTGTTAGCTGTAAAGCAGATCATAACTGCAGAGTTGGGTGGTAATTCTCTGTGGGTTCGTCACTATGAGCGACAACTTTACATTAAAGTCATTTGACCCATTGTAACTATAAAAATATTGAATGCGGCAGCTTTAAACTAACTCGTAACACTAATCTTAATACCAGACTTTAACCTTGTGCTAACCCTGGTGATTCAACCTTACCTTTATAAATACCCCTGTAGAGCTGCAACGAAATCATTTTTTTAAAGTCATTAAAAAAAAAAAGAATCTGGCTCCTCTGGTACCATCTACAGCCTGTAGTGCGATTTGCAAAACTCCACAGCTCCCTGTTCAGATGCACCAATCAGGAGGGAGTGTCTAACTGTGTGTCAATCACTGTTCATGCACATGCATTCATTCTCCCCTGTGGGGGGAGGGGCTTAGAAGACAGTTTTGAGCTTTAGCCGAAAGGGGGGAGGGGCTGAGATGTTGTCGATGTTCACATTTTTTGGCTAAGTCCTGGATCTTCACAATCCTACCTACGGCACCTTTAACACACACCTTGCACACAAACAGATAAGGTTTTTAGACATTCCACACTCAGCCCTGTGGCTCTGATCTACATTGCTGCTTAAGCTGTATTAGCTCCAAGCCCCCAGGAGGAGCGCTATGTCTATATGCCAACATGGGTTTAGCGGATAACGGTGGTACTGCGCCCCATGGCCCAGAAAGACTTTTCACATAGACAATGCATGGCGAAAGAAACGTCTATATTTCAGCGGATCATTTGTTTCGGGGTATATAACTTACCAGCTTGAACAATGAAAGGGTCCTTGTTTAAAACGTTACGTTTTTAACATTTTTAACATTCACTAGAAGCGAATCCAGAATTATTAAATTTGAAATGATGAACGCGCATAATGGACGCGAGCAGACCCACGGGACTGCGCACGGCCGCTCACATGACATGGCTCATGTTGCTAGCTGTAATAATGGATATAGCTAGTGGTTGTAATTCATCATGTGTTCTATTAATACGTCCATGGTATTATCTTATAAAGTTATGATACATCCGAGGGATGTATGTATGTTGTAAAGCCTGTTACGTGGATGTAACGTCATTAGCGTTTCCCAAACTGGCGGGGCTATCAGCTAGCTAGCTAGTTGCTAACATCAGGTTTAGCTAGCATGGCTGTATTAAGATCATGCCTACATAATGTTACTACAGACATAGTGATTACATCGCCCTGGTTCTCTCTTATGATACATCCGAGGGCTGTATGCTGTAAAGCTTGTAACGTGGATGAGAGATGAAGCCATGGATGAGCTCTGTTCACAAAACTGCAGGCTAACTGCTAGCTAGCTAGTAGCACGACATAAGTATTAAATGTCCTTGGTTGTGTAAATACATCTATCGTTTATTTAGCTAAGCATGTAAACGACCGGGAACAACGAACACACAGTGTTTAACGTTAGTGAATATTTTATACAATCGAAACGGCGAGTTCCTGAGTTCGCCACTTGTAAGAGAGACGAGAGAGACGCTCATGAACGAGCATGTTGCTACCGGTTGCTAAGACAACACAAACAAATTGTTGCTAGTGCGCGTGTCCATCGTGACGTCATGGGCCAAGAATGCGGAAGAGCCGAGCTCCATGTTGTCTTAATGCGCTTTTGAGCACTCTCATTGGAACGTACGGGGCTTCCTGCCGATCACTGTATCCAGTTCTCTTAATACATCCATGATTAGCTCACACTGTGTGAAAATGTCTTACGGAAAAAGTCAAGAAACAGTTGGGCTCTGACCTTGGCCCTCAGGGTGCCATCTGGGTAATGCTATTTAGCTGCTTTGATCAAAGGTGTGCAGATTGAGGGCTGAGTGTTTGCCTCAAGCCCTGTAAGGGAACCATTGCTCAAATGAAGCACGTGGGAGTGAAGGGTTCATATAATACAATTAAGAGATCACCTTATGGAGATAACCAGCGCATAGATGACCCACTCCACCTCAGCATGAGTTCTGTCAGAAAACATTTGGTTAACAGCAGGAGCATTACCAGCACAGGTGTTCCAGGCCCAGAATGTTGCCACATGCCCATCCTGATGCATTTTTAAAAACCTCATTTATGTGTGTCTTTTTATCTCTGGATACATGCAAATATTCAGCACTGGATGGCTTCAGAATTTTAAAAGCATACTTGCAAGGTTTTGAAGGATTGTGCAGGAGAATTGGCAGTAGGTGGCTGTATCCTCGGTGAGGGGTGTAGATGAAATCTACCGCACCTACTATGCTGCTGACTTTCCTCCAAATCCCTTCCCGTGCTCAGGTTGTCAGACATTTATTACAAAGATACACACAGAGATAAAGGTTTAACATTGCAGTCGTGTGTAGGAAGTCTGTAAAATAAGTAACACTCGATAGTAAGGTACAATTCATATAGGTAAGTAATGTTTAACAAGTGGTGTAGTCTACGTTATACGCAGGTATACCCAGTACACCCACTAAGAAAGCTCCAGGATTTCCATATACCCACTTAAAAATGCCCAATGACACGCTACAACATACTTTCCATTATATTTTTGATATATTTTGAATTGTCATCTGTGTTTTTTTTCTTCACATAGGCTAAATAAAGGTATTTCCACCGTAAATTGGTGCATAAAAGTGTATCCGAATGGAGGAAATGAAGTCATTGCTCAATGTGCATCAAACAATCATGCATGAGCATGCTCAATGCTCAAAACTTCCCTGCGGGAGGACACCCAGACCCCCTTCTATGATATGGCCCCTCCTCCCCCAGAGGCAGATTCTGGCCAATATACAGTACAGTATACCCACTACAATACATTAGACTACACCACTGTGTTTAACTAATGCATGACTCATGAATTAATGCAGGATGTATCATGCATTCCTGTTGCTTACCATTAACAAATGATCAAGTCACTATGAGTTGATGTGATTAGTTCACACTTAACAGATCATCAATTAAAATTCACAGTTACTTCATACATTAATTGATACACAATCAAAGTAACATACAGAAATATGAAGCTTTTTTTTACTGAAATGGTCATGTACAGGTGCCAATTGACAAATTAGAGGAGAATGGACTGAAATTGAGAAAAAATTTAATATTGTCATATTTCTATAAGAATAGTTAGCCTGCTTTCAGGGAGGCCTAGCAAATGCATCGGTCTGAAATACACTTTTATGTTAGTGGAATCCAGCTAATTTGGCTGCCTAAAGTAATGGTGAATTAACATTCCTTAATTGATGATCTGTAAAGTGTGTAAAATAATCAGTCATGGTGACTTAATCATTTGTTAATGGTGAGTGTTATGATATGATAGGTCTTTTATGGGAGTAGGTGTGGTTAGTTATTGTTACTGTGTAGACAGGTGTTTTCTATGGGCGCCTCCCCGCATCCACACCTATTCATTCTAGCATCTATTTGGGCCCTCCTCACATGAGAGCCCTGGGCACTCATTCCCATTTCTAACCCCAGTCCGACACCCTTGCATGTTGCATTTAACGTGAGAATGAGACCTTAGTTTGCCTGGATGAGCGTACACCTCCCTATGATTATGAGGGGTTGTGTTGTTTTGACTCGGTTATTGGTGGCTTCCTCCTCGGAAACGACAGCTGTTCCACCTTATAGCATCTTCTCCGTAGTCGTCGGGGCTCCGCACCAGCCCACTCCTCGAAGTTCAGGTTTTAAAAGTTGCATTTACAAATAGTCGTGTTGTCGGATAGACAATTTTTTTTTTTTAAATAGTGTCTTGTCTCTCGTCTTGCTGCTTCAAGCTATCAGCTTCTCCTTCCGATTGCATCTCACACACCTGCTGCCTCCGGGCTTAATTAGAGTCACCAACAACACCCCCCCTAATTGTTTTACAAATAGTAAATGGTATTGATGGTCGAATGAAGCTTCGCGAACCACTGTCTTTATTTTCTGAGCTCACTAGATGGCGCTCTCTGTTCAACAAAGGGTTGAAAACACACTTTGTTCATCTGAATGCCAGATAGATGCCTCTGCATAATATACTTTTTGAAAGATGATTTATATTTAATTAACCAAATATTCAGGGGTAACTTATTCCAGTTTGTTATGGTTCGATACATAACAGTTTTTTTAGGCTAGGTACAACAATATGACCATTACTAGCATATCTGGTGTTATGGCTATACGTATTATTACAGTTAACAATTTGGGTTGGCATATTCAAATTAATAACATAACTAAATAGAGCTGCAAAGATTAATCGATTAATCGGTTAGTTGTCAACTCTTAAATTAGTCGGTTTGAGTAATTGTTTAAGACAAAAGTAAAAATTCTTTGATTCCAACTTCTTAAATGTGAATATTTTCTAGTTTCTTCTCTCCTCTATGACAGTAAACTGAATATCTTTGAGTTGTGGACAAAACAAGACATTTGAGAATGTCATCTTGGTCGTTTGGGAAACACTGATCCACATTTTTCACCGTTTTCTGACATTTTATAGACCAAACAACTAATCGAATAATCAAGAAAATAATCAACAGATTAATCAACTATGAAAATAATCGTTAGTTGCAACCCTACAACTAAACCTATCATATCATAACAGTAAGCAACAGGAATTAATGACACAGTCAGCAGTGATTCACGCATTAAATCATCATGAGCCATGCATTAGTTAAATATTACTCCTATTTAGTACTTTCACTGTTTTGTAAGAAGTAAGAGTGGTGGCTGATGTAACCAGCTTAACAGCATTGATCGAATACAAGGTTGTAAAATATATATATTAAAAAATGAACAATTTAACATTTTATTTTTGACAGGATAGCTGAAGACATGAAAGGGGAGAGAGAGGGGGAATGACATACAGCAAAGGACTGCAGCTTGGAGTCGAACCCTCAGCCGCTGTGTTGAGGAGTAAACCTCTATATATTGGCTCCTGCTCTACCAACTGAGCTATCTGGGAACCCACAGAAAGGATTTTAACATTTTATATTTCGGTGTTGCCCAGTAGTAGTGTTAAAAAAAAAAAAGTCAGGTTTGCTTCCCAGTTTAAATGAGGAGATTTTACTTTGACAGGCTGTTCGTAATAAATCGGCTGGACTGGTTCATGTGATACACCTCATCAAAAATGACAGTTTGGCTTTCGACAGCACTCTTGGAGATGATTTAAATGCCAAAATGGCTCATTAAGTCACTGAATGTCAAATTACTTTGGCCTTCTGACCAAATGGTGGAGCTGCTGCAGGCATGCCATTTAGAAAAATAGCAAAAACAACAGAAATATTGTCAGAGATACCAGTGTCATGATACACCTTCTTTAATGTTTTCTCCCATTGAATATTTGAAGCTTGTTATTTGGTTTGGCATGATGGACACAGATACATTTAGGCTATTTGATTACTGCCACACAGCGCAGTTCTGGGGGAAAGCGAGAGAGCTGCATGGGATAAGCAGAAAAAAAAGACAAAATTATCTGAACTATCTTTTTTTAAGTACCTAATGCCGCTGTTGGCTATTATTTTGATGATTTTAGCAGTCATCTCTTCGTTCATGAATTCACTTATTTTGCGTCTTGTAGACCTACGTTCCTAATGATCCAATACCCAAAAGTGTGTGAGGACACTTAGGTTTAATACTGGCTTCATCGCTGCTGTGAAATACATGTATTATTTGATTTTGAAGGAGTATTCTTGTGTTGTTGTTATTTAGCCTATAGAGTCTTTTGCATGGTTAAATATATAATATGTAACTTTTTTCACATTAACAATATCTAAAAATGACTACACCCATGTTTTATATTTTGTTGAAAACCTAGAGAAATCTGTAATTTTATTCAAGTCCGTGTCATTTAGTAGTCGTTGCCCGTCATTGGCGTCATATCCCCTTTGAGCAGGTGTCAGCGTTAGGGTCTGCCAGAAGCTGCCATGATTGACTTTTATTTTTATGCTACACTTTTTTGGTCTTGGTTGTATTTGCCTATATATTTTAACCATATGAAGGATTTTAGTTATTGGAAGTTTTTAGTTTTAGTTATCAGAGAAACACGCTTAGCTAGCAGCAGCTGAACAGTGTTGGAGAAACACTCATTGTTAAACGTGAATCTGATTTACTGATTTATATCACTCGGACTGTTTTGAAAAGGAGGAGACCTCTGCGCATAATTTGTCTCCCTGTAAAAACCTCCTGAACGATAAACACTGAAGGAGTTCTAACCAGGAGAACCTGACTGCAATGACGTCTTTTGTTATTGTTTTGATTGATAGACCCCTAGCAGCAGAAAATGACATGGTGTACGTTTCAATCAATCAATTTCATTGAACCTACCGCCAGACAAATTTCAGGTGGTGACCTCTTAGCCTGACAAGCCAGACCCACATCAAGATGTTGAGTCTGGGAGCTCACCATTGACAGGGCCAAACGGTTGTCTTTCAAATTCTCTCTGCATGCAATAGGATAGCGCTACAACCAGGCAGAGCAACGAAAAAGGTAGCGAAGCTAGTTGATAGATTACATTTTTGCCGTAAAAACTCCGAACACATCTTCCTTTTTTAAGAATGATTTCAGTGCCGTTCTTTGTTCTTTTCTCAAAGAAAAGCTTAACGCCAAGTCTTCCAGAAGACCGCTGTTCCCAGCAGCAGCAGCCATAATCCCCCTGGCTGCAAATTAAATTTGCTGCCGCTAGGGTGCGCCTAGATTTCTAGGCTACACTGACCTGGCAATCTGCCCCAAATATTCCTATTTCTATTTCATATTATGGCCATGATGCTCAAAACACATGGACAGCATAGGGCTGGGAACTGTTCCCATCTAGTCAAAACGCACTATACTGCCAACCGCTGGATGAAAAAAAAAAGTAGAAGCAACTACTTAGCTGAAGCTACCCCAAAATATTGCTATGGGAAAACTACAGTCTAGCTAGAGTGAACGAGGGAAATACAAGAAATGGTTAACTTAGCAAGCTAATCACAACTCTTTATTCATTGCCAATAATATAACCTATCTCTATAGTAGGCCTATTCTAAAACAATATCAATCCCCATTTGAATGTTGTCACTGAAAACTAAATGTCATAGGGTCCCTGTTAATGCTATTGCACCGTTATATCCTTCAATTGATTGAGCAGATGAGATGGATATTTCAATTCAATTCAATTCAATTTTATTTATAGTATCAAATCATAACATAGGTTATCTCGAGACACTTTACAGATAGAGTCTAGACCACACTCTATAATTTACAAAGCCCCAACAATTCCAACAATTACAGTAATTCCCTCAAGAGCAAGCAGTGCGACAGTGGCAAGGAAAAACTCCCTCTTGGGAAGAAACCTCGGACAGACCCAGGCTCTTGGTAGGCGGTGTCTGACGGGCCGGTTGGGGGTGTGATGAACAGTGGCAATAGTAGTCACATTAATAATGGAACAGTGACTGGATGTAGCGGGAAGCTGCAGGGTTCAGCAGGAAGCAGCAGGGTTCAACAGGAAGCTGCATGACATTGCAGGGCACCGCTGAGCTCAGCAGGGAGCACAGCAGGACCACGGCAACAGCAGGAACCAGGATCTTGGTGCCAACGTTCTCCAAGGAAATACGCTGGGGGAAAAAACATAAGGACTCCGGGGAGTAAACTCCCCAGAAGCTAGGATTAGTAACAAGCATTTCTGGGACGGGATACACACAAATAGTAATAATAATTGTAATATAAAGGGAGAGGAGAGAGCAGGTCAGTGTGTCAAAGGAAGGAAGTCCCCCGGCAGTCTAGAACTATAACAGCGTAACTATAACAGCGTAACTAAGAGAGAGACAGGTCATAAGGAGAGGTAGCTTTTTCGGGCTTAGAACTCTCCCCCTGCCGGATCGGGCTTGGCTGGCCTGCCTCCCTCTACTTTGTTATGTATTATTAATCTAACAATTATGAAGAGAAGCAGGTGGGCCAGTTATGTGAACACTGCAACTCCTCACTCCCTAAATATAAGCTTTATCAAATAGAAGAGTTTTAAGTTCATTCTTTAAAGCGATTACAGTTTCTGCCCCCCGAACCCAGATCGTGAGCTGGTTCCATAGGAGAGGAGCCTGATAACTGAAGGCTCTTGCTCCCATTCTACTTTTAGAGACTCTAGGTACCACCAGTAACTCTGCCTTCTGGGAGCGCAGTGCTCTAGTGGGACAATAGGGTATTAGGAGCTCTTCTAGATATGATGGTGCTAGACCATTTAGAGCTTTGTAGGTCAGGAGAAGGATTTTAAACTCAATCCTGGATTCAACAGGGAGCCAGTGCAGAGAAGCTAATACAGGAGAAATATGATCTCTTTTCTTAGTTCTTGTGAGAACACGCCCTGCAGCATTCTGGATCAGCTGGAGAGTCTTAAGGGACTTATTTGAGCAACCTGACAGTAGGGAATTACAATAGTCCAGCCTGGACGTAACAAATGCATGGACTAGTTTTTCAGCGTCGTTTTGAGACAGGATATTCCTAATTTTGGCAATGTTACGAAGATGAAAAAAGGCTGTTCTTGAGGTTTGTTTTAGATTGGCATTAAAGGCTATATCCTGATCAAAAATAACTCCTAAATTTCTGACAGTAGTGCTGGAGGCCATGGCAATACCATCCAGAGTAGCTATGTCTTTAGATAATGAGGTTCTGAGGTGTTTAGGTCCCAGTACAATAACTTCAGTTTTGTTAGGGTTTAACATCAGAAAATTATAGGTCATCCAGGATTTTATATCTTTAATGCACGCTTGAAACTTAGCTAGCTGACTGGTTTCGTCTGGTTTGATTGACAAGTATAATTGGGTGTCATCCGCATAACAGTGAAAGTTAATTGAGTGTTTCCTAATAATATTGCCTAGAGGAAGCATATATAAGGAGATTATTTATTATATTGAAAAATATTTCAGCAGAGAGAGAGAGAAGCAGAAGATTGGCAGAGCAGTTGATTTTGAGGGAGCCGGTATATTTGAGGTCAGTAGTGGTCTATAGGTCTAAGGATTGTTTTGTAACAGTAAGCATTTGTTGGCAGGCCTAGGCACTATGCATAGCCTAAACTAAATCATTTCCTTATATTTGTTATATATGCTAGCTATATTCTAACCAATTTAACTTTCTTCATTCATTGGCTGTGATAAATTAAATAAATATGTAGATGTTGCCTAAATGTAGACTAGGCTAAAGATGAGCACATACCCACAGACACATGTGAAAATAAAATGAAAGCAATCCTACATACAGTATATACAGTAATCATTACTCCAAATCTTGTATTCCTTCTGCCATCAGGTTATTGTATTTAGACAGTAGCCACTTTAAATAGGATCCGTATTAATATCTTACATGATAACGTATGCAATGATGCCTATTATGCCTATTTTTTTCTTTTTCTTGTACTGCCATTTGTCATATTTGTTTAACTTACCAACTGATTAGCTGTCTGGCCAATGTTTGTCAGTTTTTGGACATTTTGGATGTTGTTTCATGTGACCAATTTGCATTTCGAAGTCATGAAATTAGCATCAGGGTTTTTTATTATCTTAAAGGATAAGACAGAAGGAACAGAGTAGAAATGGAAGAAGAGGATATGTCTGTCACTTTTTACTTGTTAACATCTTGGTTTCGTGAACGGTTGTTGACATAAGTGTAGCTCTAATACAGTAACAAAAGATTTTGCAAACGCAAGTTACAAATACTCTGGGGGCTAAGGCCCCCTGTCTTTCAATCCTAGTGATGTCCCTGCCCCCGAGTCCCTTCATCCTGACGCTGGGACTGAGCTGCTGGGGGAACCAAATGTAGGTCATTTTTTGACCTATTCAGTCATACACCTGAAATGTCACCTTAGATGAACAAATGCAACTATGTACTGTACATCTACAGATCAAAGACCTGTTATGGTGTTTTCTGCACACAGAAGGGGCCATAGACACAAACCTAATGGCATGAGGTAGCCACAGGAATAGAGTATCTTTTAATAAAACAGAGGGAAGACGTGTTGAGTCCAGGTGGAGCCACTTGAGCACAACCAAATGCTGCATGGCTGTCTGTAGGGGTGCAATTAGAAAACCAAAAAGCACTGTATTTTCATGTTCTGCCTTCAGGGGCACTGAATGAAGGGAGAAAAGCTGAATGATTCCATGAGCCCAGAGGTGCACATGGGTCCTAGAACATATTACGGATTACAGATAATTCCAATATCAGAGCCTCGTGTGAGCTTCTATCACAGACCCAGAATTTCTAGCAGCAACCCTGTGTGTTCAGAGTTATTTTGTGCACATACACATACATAACAAATCCCTCACAACTATGCTGTCTTTTAAACACAGCATGGCACTGCCCACTGGCCTCAGTGATTTGTTTTTCAAAAAAGCAATTTGAACGAACCGAGCAAATCTTAATGCATTATTATATTAAGTACTATTTTGCATGTGTGTCACCAAATGGCAATAAAACCATGAGGAATGAGGTGTGAATCAATGTGAATCGGTGTGCGCAGGCCACACTTGGTTCAACAAGGACTGGGGTGCGTGACTATATAGGTACACACACTTGTGTACACACACGCCACTGTCTTCCTTTAATCTGGAGCTTGTTTCATCCGATGGCAGTAGGTATTCTCATGGAAATTACATAATTAGAATGAATTGGTGGCCTCCGGGACCCGAATTGTGTCACAGATTTGTCTCAGCTGTGAAATTTCCCTTTTAACTAAAGCTCAAATGAGATGCAAAACTGTCATCTTTCTCTTTAGCCAGATAAAAGCCTCTGAATGTCAAAATGACATTTACCTCCTTGCTGGGAAACTGTTGGATTGTTAACCATTTTGTTCTTAAAGGGACACACTGTTTGCATCAATCTATTGATTGATCTACTGTATATCTAATGTTAATGATCGGTCACTACGTGTCACTACATTTATTGGAAGCAAACAATTATCGGTTAAAAACTGTATTATGGTCAGGTTAACATATATGCTTTTTACCCAGTTTAAAGTGAATTTAAACATCTTTGTTCTCCACCTCTGAACAGGTATTCAACCAGCGCGATTGATCACAGCTACATCATCGTTTTCTTCATCACCTGTTTCATTCTGCCCCTCGGAGTAATATTTTACTGCTATGGAAAGCTCCTGCAGAAGCTCAGGAAGGTCAGTATGAGTTTTGACATAACACACATGGAAATCATTCATTTATAAATGCAGATCAGACTTTCAGTCATGTTAAGAAAAAAAATTGTTAACCTAAATGTCAAATATTTCTTTAAATAAATCAGAAACATCAAGGGGGCTGGTTGTAGGGCTGGGCAATATATTGATATTATATCGACATTGATATATGAGGCTAGATATCGTAATATCATGATATAACACGTATAAGTGTTGTCTTTTCCTGGTTTTAAAGGCTGCAATATAGTAAAGTGATGTCATTTTCTGAACTTACTAGACTTAGTAGCTGTTCTATTATTTGCCTTTACCCACTTAGTCATTGTTTTCACATTACTGATGATTATTTATCTATACTCTCATTGTGAAAATATTTTGTAAAAGTATCAATTGTCAACCCTACAATATCGCCGCAATATCGCCATTGATGTATTTGGTCAAAAATGTCTTGATATTAGATTTTTTCCATATTGCCGAGCTCTAGCTGGTGATATGAATAAGTAGTTGCGTAATTTTTTAAAAGATGTTTAAAGATTACCAGTATGAGTGCTAAATGATGGGTATGTACAGTACATACATACATCTGTTTAGAGAGACAGAAACTTTGAAGTCAGCAGCAGAGACCAGGAAGGGAAAGTGTAAGAAATCGGCCATCAGTAGTGTGCTGATGGGAGGATTATTACAGCAGTTTACTGAAAATAGTACACTGATTTGGGGATTTTATTACAGGAAATATCAGTGGTGTAGTCCAATGTATTGTAGTGGATATACTGTACTGTATATGTATGGGCCAGAATGAGCCTTTTGGAGGGTCTGGGTGTCCTCCCCTAGGGATGTTTTGAGCATCGACGACTTCATTTCCTGCATTCTGACACACTTTTATGCACCAATTTACGGTGGAAAAACCTTTATTTATTTATGTGAAGAAGAAAAAACAGATGACAATTCAAAATATATCAAAATTACAATGCAAAGTATGTTGTTACGTGTCATTGGGCATTTTTAAGTGGGTATATGGAAATCTTGGAGCTTTCTTAGTGGGTATACTGGGTATACCTGTGTATCACGTAGACTACACCATTGGGAAATATCAGGTATTGGTCACTCTGTAGCTGCTGCCCACTAACTGTTCGTTCTGTGTGCGTGCGGTAAAATAATCTGTTGGCCGTGTTCAGACAGCCTGCGTCGGCCGTCCAATGGTCCGGCAAAAACGAAGGTCTTTCCATTAATTTTGAATGGGGGTAGTGGGTTTAGGCTGCGGCGGGGGGTGCCGCCGGTGGGACACTCCAAAAAACGCAGCGGGCCTGCGGCAAGAAGTTGAAACCGACTCAACTTTTGGAAAACGTCACGCTGCGGTGGCCAATCATGTAACCGGAGATCAGACTTGTCGGTGTGTTTTGAGCTATGGTTTGAGGTGGTGTGAGAGTCCCGGTCTGCAAACAGGAAACATCACTGCCTCTATCGCTACCACAAGAAAGTTTTAAAACACTATGGAGGGTAAAACACGAAACACAAGCACTGAACTGCCCGGGAGTTTTGTAATAGCTGAACAGTAATTGTGAAATATAAAGTGTACTTGTACTTTGTTGTGGGGGTTTAAGAACACAACAGGACGTCACACAAATGGGCCGTTTCGTTGATACTCCCCCCACCACCCTGCGGAAAATCGCTAGATCAGTTTTCTTGGTCTGAATGTCCTGTAACTCTTTAAAGGTGCCCTGCCACACAAAACCGTTTTACTTGCATTTTTTTAAAATATGTTAGGTCCATATGTGTTTGTGTTATGTGGTGAATGTGAAAATGAACTGCTCCTCTGTCAGCTGTAGTCACTGAAAAGAAATAAGCGGAGAAATCAGGCCAGTTACAAAAGCTGGTCAGTCTGACGTGGTGTTGCCTGAGCTCATTACTATTCATGAGCTCGCCCAGTTGCGCTGGGTAAAGGATGCTGAGCCAGGCTCTCAGGCTCTCATTGGCTAGCTGTTAGCCAATCAGAGTCAAGCAGTTTAGCTCATTGAATATTAATGAGAACTGGCACAAATTGAGCGGAGTCTTCCTGCAGGCTTTCTATACCACGCTAGAATGGCTTGAAACAAGGTAACCAAGGCATTTTTTCCACAAAACATGTTACAGACTCCATGGTAGAACTTCAGACATCACCACAAAGTAATGAAATAGGTGTGACAGGGCACCTTTAAATGGAAAACAAACTATGTAGCCTGGACTGAGCGACACACATCTATTCCATTCATGAATGTGCACAGGACAGGGCAAAGGCGTAGGTGTATAAAGAGAAAGACAGTGGGAACAAAAGGGTAGAAAAACATGCTCTGATTTATTGGCATTTCTTTAAAACAAACAAAATCGTCTTGGATAGCACTATGCGCCGAACGGAGCCATTGTGCCGCTGCAAAATAGCCTAAGGAAAGAACTTGTTTTGGTGAGACGTGTACGTTCAAAAGTTGTTATAGTCGTGCAACAGAAAACTTAGATTGGACAGATAGTCTAGCTAGCTGTCTGGATTTACCCTGCAGAGATCTGAGGAGCAGTTAACCATAGTCCTCATAATTCTTACGGAGTTTAAAATTACAACACAAAGAAAGGGGAAGGTGAAAAGAAAAGAAGGACATCCGGACACAACGCAATGCCGGAAGTGGAACGTCGTGGATATAGACTACATCCTAATAGTCTGTTAAATTACAAAGTACTGGCAAGCTAGTCATTGTTCTCTGTTTCCTCCAGGTATCTCATGGCCGTGTGGCTGGCGCCAAGAAGCCGGAGAGGCAGGTGACCCGTATGGTGGTTGTGATGATTGTGGCCTACATGGTGGGATGGACGCCGTACGCAGCCTTCTCCATACTGGTCACAATTCATCCAACCATCAAACTTGACCCCGGGCTGGCTTCCATCCCCGCCTTCTTTTCCAAGACCACTGCTGCCTACAACCCAGTCATCTATGTCTTCATGAATAAACAGGTAACTGAGAGTTTTCATGTTAGGAAGGAATACAACGTGATTCAGCCATATTGATCCTGTTTGCTTGGTTTATTCCAGTATTTATTAGCATTGTCCAGTACCAAACTAGCAGCGTAGAGGGAAAGTAGCCATATTCCTTCCCACGCCAGCGTTGAGACAGCTCGCTGTATGCAGTAGATGAAAGCTGCTGCAGAATACTGAGATGTTTTTTCTTTTTTTTTCTGTTGTTGTTGGGTGTTAGCCTGTCTCTCAATAATGCATGGTGTATGAATAAATGATACATGGAATCCAGAGAGTACAATTTTCCGTGCGTGGCTATGTTAAAAAATACATTAGCCACCTATGGTATGCTTGTGAGGCTTGCCATGTTTCAGGCCATTTACATTGTGCTGTCCAGGTCTTTTTCTCAGGTTAACTGAGACACACTTTTTGTGGCTAATCATCATTGACTGTATAAAGATCGACTACAGCATATATGACAGCAGCCCACACAAAAGAGTGATTATGTGCAGTTCTTACACACGTGAAACACGTTTATAAATTCCATTTGAATTTCTTTCATTGTAAGTTTAAGCTATATTGCCGTTTTGGGCAGTTTCTCTGTAAAACAAGACATCTTTATTCAAAGCAAGTTTGCATTTTTGCTGTGCTGACACTTTCCTCCTATGATCACTACTGGGTGATTTATAGTGTTCCACCGAATATCAAAATAACTGGATTTAACAACTTATTAATTTGCAAATGTGACAGCCCTGTGGGGGACTTAGTTAGTGCTTTATTCAAGGCAGGTGTGCTAAAACGCTCAGGCAGTGGTAACATTAGAAGACAAATCTGCTACTAGAGCTTGAGTAGTGTTTCAATCTAGGCAATGTCCAATGATATGAAGGCCACTTTTAATCAAATACAAACTAATTTAACTCATCGTATATAGCACTTCCTAATTTTAGGGTATTCACAGTGAGTCCACATTTTGTGAAGTAAGACTAAGTAAGTTAGTAGTTTCTTTTTTTTTTTGAGTAATAGTTTAAGTGCTTTACATAAAAGCACACAATAGGATACATATTAATAACACAATACACAATTAAAATTACAAAGTAATACATCAAAAATAAATTTCAGACAGGTCAACCAAACGCTGGTCTAAAAAGGTAAGTCTTTATTAAGTCAGTCGGACAGAAATTGCAGACTGTCTGCAGTG
This sequence comes from Perca flavescens, assembly GCF_004354835.1. NCBI lineage: Eukaryota > Metazoa > Chordata > Actinopteri > Perciformes > Percidae > Perca > Perca flavescens. Next base: position 1,339,316 of record NC_041347.1, read on the forward strand.
AGGAGGCAAAGCGTTCAAAGTCTTGATGCTACAGACTCAAAAGATCGATCATCACGGGTCTTAGGCTGGGCACAGACAGTAAACTTAACATATTAGATCTAAAGGAGCGAGCTGAGGAATATCGTTGAAGAAGCTCGGCCACATATGCAGGAGCCTGACCGTGCAATTCTCTGTATGTAAAAGGGGGAATTTTTAAACTGAAACCTATATGCAACAGAGAGCCAGTGAAGAGACTTCAGATCAGGGGTAATGTGAGACTGTAGTTTTGACCTAGTGAGTAGTCTTGCGGCAGTGAAGGTGATTAAGGCTATGTTTAGACGGAAACGATCTGAAGAGAAAACGCAAAAGTGGCGTTGCGCTCTCACTTTTTATTCCGCGTCTGGACGAGCGTTGTGGGGGGGGGGAGTCTGCTTGCATATGGTGACGCAAAAGCGTGTGAAATTCGATGCACAACAAAAGCTGACAATTTTGTCTGGACAGACGAGGAGGTGGAGTTATAGCCCTAAACAATGCACACACACAGACACACACACTGCACACACACACACACGCGGCGCACAGACACACACACACACACACACACTCTCGCACAGTGCATTTTTACCCTTTAGATGGGAATACGATAGTGGAGCGTTTTTAAGATTTCCACTCTGAAGGGTGGTTTCACTTTTTTGCGTTTTTAAGCCCCAAAACGCCATCGCCATCTAAACGAAAGGAATATCTGATAAAATATTTTGTCATTTTCACCCATGAGGGTATTCCTGTAAACAGGCCCTAAGAGGATACATGCTAAGTAAGGGGAAAAGAGTGTTACAATAGTCAGTGTGAGATGAGATAAATGCATGTTCAAGTTCAGCATAGTCTGATAGTAGAGACTTGATGTCCCACCTAGACTACATCCTATTGAGACTGAGTAGAAAAAACAAGATGGGTGTATCTTATGGTCTCTAATATTGCTTGAATGTCAATCAATTGAGTGCTACAGTAAACTGTGTCTCCCCTTCTCCACTACTTTGATTGTGGTGTGCTGAATGTAAATCATGTGGATTTAAAATGCTGCTGCAGAAATAGGCTACAGATTAGATTTCTTGATGATTGCACTGGCAACTGTCATTTCCATCAGCTGGCACACAAGCTGATGACTTGCTGTAACTGCACCTACAATACATAAAACAGATTTTTTTCCGTTGGCGAATAAACTGTGCTGGGAAATTGTGATGCTACTGTAAGTAAAGGCACACTTCTTTTTATGATTTTCATTAGGAAATCAAGCAAAGTTTGGTGCAAAGTTACCAAGTTGTCTTGTGAAGCTCCTTTGTACACTTCATATAAAACTGAAGTCTCCTAAACTCCTTTAATTACCTTTTCATGTTAACATGTATTTCACCACATTTTGTCTGTGTTTTATTGTACATGACAGGTTTTTTATTTTTTAATAGATTCTTTACAGTCCCGCCAGTAGAGTTCTTCTTCTAACATTAAAACTGTCAAGGCCAGTTATGACAAAAATGACCTAATATTCCGACAGTACAATTTAAAGTGCTCTATATTCAGATAGGCATGTAGAAGTCCTACAACACGTATATGTGCTTGGCACGACACCTAGATTAGACCTCCATTGCCAGGGAGCTGAATGCAGTGTGCATGTTCATCTGATTGCCCCCCTCTGGAGCTGCACTGGCTGTTCACACAAGTCAGCCAGTGTCTCTGCTAAGACATCCACTGGACAGCTAGCAGCTTCAGCCAAACTACAAGTACTTATACTGTAGAAGTCAGCTGACCTCTACGGTAGTGCTGATTGTGATATCGCTCTCTTTTTCTTAACAAGGATGAGGTGAACCAGACTAGCAGGGGATTCCCATGATGCATGGCAACTGCTTCTTAGAGTAGCTATTTCAGAGGGGCCCCCAGGAAGTCGCTTGGCTTTGAAGCCAATTTGATATAGCGGCCAAACAGTGGAAATACAACTTCCAAAACAACTGTTTTTTTTTTTTACAGAGATGTCTGTAAATCAGTGGATCAATTTTTTTTTGAGCGCCACAACCCCAGCGAAAAGATTAATTTCACGATTCAAATTTCATCCTTTCGGTCCAATAACATTCGGAAAGTCTAGAAGGGGCGCACGATTAAATCATATAATCCCCATTCAAGTTAGCGGAGCGCTAAACTGGTAGCCAGAGGTCTCTAGTGCGCCTGCTCTATGGACCCCATAGTGCGGAGGCAGCACCTATCATCTGGGTTTTATTTTAAAGTTGAACTTTTTTGGCTTCATGCGTCACTTAGCAATTCTCATAGGAAATAAAGGAGGTTCTGCCTGGAGTTCTGTATGTCTCTTTATACATTCATGAGACAGCCTCCTGGATTGTTTAGGTTAAAAGGTGTAAGGTGAAAAAACATTCTAGGAATATCCATTTATCACTTCTACCAGTATTATTTCAAATCGGTTTCACATGAGGTTTGATCAGTAGGAAAGATCTTAAAATATGCATGTAAGATAATGAAGTCTGGCCTGTTTGACAAAAGATACTGTCTAGTCCACACAACATTCCTGCATAGGAGAATAAACGCTCAGGGGTTGTTTGCATTTCTTTAAACCAATCACAAAATTCTTGGGCAGCAGTGGTGGCTCTGCAAGATAGTCTCGGGAAGGAACTTGGTTTGGTGGAACATTTGTGCATCCGCAGAAAAAAATCCCTTATACAATATTAACTGAAGTGAACATATCACACAATACAGTAACGTGAGCTATTTAAATGAGCAGGATAGATGGTTAAACTTCATTTGCTCTTACCAGTGTATTGTCATGTGTATTTTGTCCATAGCAAATCCCCGCCAATCGGTCCCAAAACGTCCCAGTCAGAGAGTAAATGCCGTAACCATATTCTTTGTAAATCTTTACAATCATTCCCCGAACGAACCAAACAGGCATGCCTTGTTGCACAATCCAAATTTTCCTTAAAACTTGCCATTTTAAGCCTGTAACGTTGCTCAGAAGTTTCGGTTAATGTTGCTTGATGCGACCGGAGTTTAAATTTAACTCAAAGAAAGGGAAAAATCCGGCATAACCTCAGACAGCACCTGAACTATCATGTAAATGAACTGTTGTTGATAAAGACGTACAGAAGTACAGTATCAAGTGCATTCCAAAAACAATCTTAAAGCTGCACTAATTCGTATATATATATATATATATTTATATCAATAACAGAAAAAATTACGTAATGTTACAGTTCCCTCAGCTCTTTACTGTTTAGATTCACTCTCATCAGCCTCATCTCCAGACGCAGCACCCGTCCCAGTGTGTGACCAGAACACTCTGTACCTTAGTCCATGATTTGGTCACATAGTGTTCTCTTTACAAACCTTAGGAAAAGGGTCAAAGCAAAATGTTTGTACTGTTATCCAGCAGCAGGTTGCAGCATAAATGGTATTTTTATAATACCACAAATTTCTAGTGTCTGCCCGACAGTAAACCAATGTTTAAAATCAAATATTTTGAATGTGCCCCTCTCTCTCTCTCTCTCTCTCTCTCTCTCTCTCTCTCGCTCTCTCTCTCTCTCTCTCTCTCTCTCTCTCTCTCTCTATTTCCCTGCTGTGCTAACCATGGCAGGCCAGTGCAGTCAGTGAAAATAGTTTTGCCCCAGGCAAACATGTTTTGCTTTCATGCTTTAGGCAGAGTTAAAAAAAAAAGAGCTGCTGGGTTAGAGGTAAACAAGTTGTGCTTAGGGTAAGCTGTGTGACCAAATCACAGAGTAGCATACAGAGTGCTGAGGTCACAAATGCAAAAGTCTCGCACTGTCTCGCATGGTCAAATGTCTTTGACGACTAAAAAATGTTATTCTGGAATAACTGATTTTATCGCTCCATGCAGAGACAGGTATTATATACAGGGACAAATGATACTGATTCAGTGGGTCAATGTGCATCCGTAGACACTGCCATGCCACCCAATAGCCATAAGGGGCATGGAAGCTAACTTTGAGCAAGTGAAAATGAGAATGCAAGCCAGGAGATAATTAGTTTAGCTTAGCATAAAGAATGGAAGCAGCGGGAGAAGCCTGGCTCCGTCTAAAGTAAAAAAACAAATACCTACCAACGTGTGTTTTGTTCCAAATAAAAAACAGTAAACGGAAATTTGTGGTTTTATGAGATACGTGCTGTAACTTTTTCTTTGTGAATAAAACCCATTGACATCTCCAATGTCTACAAGCTACTGTAGATAATGTTACACTATGTAACTCCCTCTAAATCTAATTTGCAGGTTTTACATTTCTGTTTCAGATTACCTGACCGTGATACACAGTGTTCATTAGTGAGCCTTAAAGGGTTTTGGTAGTTGTATATTTTAACTTTAGAGAGAGTCAGGCTAGCTGTTCCCCACTGCTTCCAAGCTGAGCTGCGCTAAATTGCAAATCGTCTCGATCTTCTCATTAGCACATTTCCCAAGATGTCGCACTATTTCAGCAAGCTGTTCTCACTTCCACGTGGGCACTGGGCAGAGCAACTGCTCGATGGCGGCGCTGTAAGATGACAACACAGGCTTTTCACCCAGGAGACGGGGGTTTATGTCCTGTTGGTGTACCGTTTGTCACTTAAACGTACATCTTTTAACCCCACCCACAATCTTTTCAAAACCTTAACCTGCGCGTTAAAAAATGACGACAAGGAGTCCTGACCAGGCACGTTGAAAAATTATGCCAAAGGCATACCCAGAGTGTCGAAAAGTGATACCAGTGGGTCCTGACCAAGCACATTGAAAAATGTTGCAGAAGTGGGTACCAACAGCATTAAAAAGTGACGCCAAGGGGTCCTGACCAAGCATCAGTATTTGAGGAGTTGGGAGTGAGAATGTGTTGTATAACCATGGTCCCCTAAATCAATGTAATTGCAAATAAATTTTATCAAGCGAATTGCTTTTAATTCTCACGTTTTCTTTCCAGTTCAGGAAGTGCCTAATCCAGCTCTTCGGCGGCAAGGTGACCATCCCAGACAGCAACCTCAATCAGACCTCAGAGCGACCTGGAATTACTGCAGAGAGTCAAATAGGAGAAATGTCAGCCATTGCGGCCCGCATACACGAGAGTGGCTCTATGTCACCCAAGTCTGGTGGTTCTCCAACTGAATGTGGCTCGTTTGTCCACCTGCCGATCCCAGAAAACAAAGTGTGTCCAATGTAACGGTAAACTAATCCCAATAGGTGTTCTCTCACTATCCTCTGACACCCATAGTCCATAATAACCTTCTACAATCTAGATGTACTGTGTTTCAAAAAACATTTTGGACAGATCTTTAAATATTATATATATGTTTATATATATCTGCTAGTGTGTCAGGGCACTTGATTAGACTTAATAGCGTTTGCCTTCATGTCCCAATGAAAAAAAGAGACCAAACCTTGACATCAGTGAGTTGAGGGCTAGCCAGTTTTTTTCAGCCTTTTATCTCGTCCTCGCCTTCTCCTTCGAAGCCCTGTGATGGTGCCTGTTGAGAAAGCGTTGTTTTTTCTATGCTGTTTCAGTACTTTGCTTTGGCAGTGCATCTTCATTCGTCTTCGCTCGTCAAGAGGACGGAGCCGTCTTCTGAATTTGGATACTTTTTACTTTAGTTCATAGTTCAGGTCAAAGCTTTTATCTTTATAGAAGATGGCCAATGGGACTTGGAGATGCCAGTCTCCTGTTGCCTCTTCTGCAGATGTAGGACAACATATATATGAAGTGCCAGCAGGGGATCAACAAACACACACAAATACACACAACTACAACTACATATAGATACATCACACAGGCATGCACATACACTTTTATGCACACAAAACCACGCACACACACACACACACACACACACACACACACACACACACACACACACACACACACACACACAGAGATTGCAGTTCACTGCCTGTATTATATGTAATACGCTCTCTATAGGCACTGTGATGATACAATGCACCAATAAATAGTGGTTTAGCTAAGCAGCCATGTACAAAAGCAATGAGTATTGCCATCATAAGCACAGGTCAACAGCAATATCAAAGCTAAATACTGTCACACAGTTGAACACTTCAGCATTACTATACAGTTGCTGTTGCAGTGAGTGTTAAAATGTCTTCTACTTGACTTTGTGGTGCATGTTTGTTATATATTTGGATATTTGTCAAAACACTGTTGTATTCTCTATGCTGCACAGTGATACACCATGTTAAAAATAGCAACAGTATGGTATCTGTTTGCAATGTACTGTGTGTTCCAATCATGTTTGGCTGTTAGGTGTAAAATCTTGCTTCTTTAAGAATCATCTGTGCCAAATGAATTCTGATGTCTTGATATAATTAGCATAACAACGTGAGACCATTCTATTTCACACCATACTAAGCTTTATTCTGCCATTACCAGAAACATCCTATTTTATGGCGTCAATCCAAATGTCTTGCAAATGTGAAATGTGGTTTACTTGCCAGTAGATTATATGCCAATATTCTCATAGATGGCCTCTTTTTGTGGAAATTACACCAATGTCAACATTGAATACTTAATTTATTGATGTTACAATGTTCAAGCCATATCCTAGGTCTGTCACAATTTGCTGTTACTGTTTGCAAAAGTAAACAAAAAAAAAATACTAAAAAAACACTAAATGCTAAATTCCAGCATAGGCATGTTGTTTGGCAATGTTTTCCCTTTTTAATTATATTTTAGAATTGTTGGCATTATCACCATTACATTCAAACAATTCCAAGTTGTCTTGCAAATGGGTCTATACCAGCCACCTCAAGGGATTGTTGTATAATCTGTTCAAACATTTTTAGATAATAGTGCAGTATATATATATATATATGTGTATATGGTATATAGGTAGCCTACAGTTTACAACCACAACAATGTGGGAAAATGAAGGACAAGAAAAGGCTACTTAAAAGTGACAATGAACTATGCCTTAAATTGTTTTCACTCTGACCTCTGCAGTGTAATAACCAGTGTAATGTCCTAAATGTCCTCCAAATTCGATATCACAGGAATAGTTTTGATTTTTGAAGGTACATATGAATGCATGGACATGAGCAGAGGCTAGCAGTCATGTGGTTGCCAATCTCCCAGTGAGCCAGGGGCTTCATCCAATAAAACAAGCAGAGTCACACACACAGCTAACAAGAAGATGTATATGCTCCAAGCACCATGTCCCTCACATCAAGGTCCAGCTTTCAGTAATACATTGGTTTAACAAATAAAACAGTTTCAAGGTTACTGTGAAGTCTAAGAGAAGAATCCAGCAGACAAAACAGAAGATGCTTCATGTTTTTGTTGTGTTTTTGTGTCCTGAAAGTTGCTCATTTCTGGATGACAAGGCCACGTCTCAATTGAAAATCTCCAACCACAGCACTGCCTACCTAAGCTAGCCTCCGTGCATCAATATCACAACTCCTCAGCAACTCATACTATCTACACACTATGTCTTCGCCAGCCAATACCAATTAATTTAACCTATCCCAAGCCTCCCCACTACCGACACACATACACTCACACACACACACACACACAAAAAAACATACATATAGGCGTAGATACAGTAGGTGTGTGGGGGGTTTTCGTAGAAGGGACTTCACCTTGAATATCTGACAGGATATAAATCAAACAAACCTGCCAGTGTTACATTTTGGTGCAAGGATTACAGACTGCACTGCATGCTGATAAGGGGAGGGAACACTTCCAACATACATGGGTTAAAGTTCTATTTTTCACCTCCCAACCCTGAATATCAACCACTCCACTTGTATGTTGTGATGTACTTAGAAAGGCATGTCAAGACTTGTTCTGTTGTATGTTGTTTTGTGTCGTTGGTACTTTTGTCTTGATTTACATGGGTTTACAGGTCTACAGTAAATGCACTCTTGTTAATAAAAATGTCTGTATTAAAGTATATTTTTTGAAAAGCAATGATGTAACCTACTGTGCTGTTGGTACAAAAATAATATTGAAAAGGGGAAGTACTTTTTCATTGATGGTGTGATTAGAAGTTCTGGATAGGACTCACTCCACCTCTTCCTGTGCTCCATTGAGCACGGCTTGAGGTAAAATTCAAATTCACAGGCCCTCACTGATTATGCATTCCCACTAAATCTCTGGAGGATCAGGGTTTTCCCACTGTATAATTGGCAATTAAGTGCTTGTGGATTCTCCAGATCTGTGCACACTTGTCATGGGTCCTCAATCCATACAGACTTGGTAGTAGTGGTGGGCGGATCGATACTAATATCGATACCAATGTTGCTATTGCTATTGATCAATACCAGTGTAATGAGATCCAGTGTTCAAACTATACCGTGGCCTTTTGGGGAGCCCACTGTGAGGGGGGAGGGGGTGGAGGGGGGGTGGAACTGCGACTTACAATGACTTACAAAGATACATAACAGCTACAAGTGCATGCACTATACAGGATTTACCCTATTATACTTTATCGACAGGAATGGATAGGTCAAACAGCAAACAGCCAGCCACAAATAGTCTATAAACCAAGCATCAGGCTGTCTTTGAGATTTCACATGAACAATGGTTAAAGTTACTCAGGCTACCGAAGAATACCATAATGAACCTCCGTTCAATTAGGCCTAAGCGACGCACCCCCAAGCTTCCATCCTTAACAAACAGCCATGTATATCGGCTCTTCCAGTCTCTCCACTGCTGGCTGTTCCAATTTAACGGGAGAGAGGAGCAAGTGGGGTTAGGATGGTGACCGGCCTCTGACGAACTGTTACCACCACCATCTTCAGCCAGAGAGGATATTATTTCTTCAGCTTCTTCTTGCGTTGTCACCCTGGCGGGAGGTGTGCTAACAGGGCTTGCAGCAGGTGAATCGGTTGTGCTATTGATGTCATTGCTACACAATTTCTTAGTAAAACCAAAATGAATTCAATTCAATTCAATTCAATTTTATTTGTGGTATCAAATCATAACAAGAGTTATCTCGAGACACTTTATAGATAGAGTAGGTCTAGACCACACTCTATAATTTATAAAGTCCCAACAATTCTAGTAATTCCCCCAAGAGCAAGCAGTGGTGAGGAAAAACTCCCTTTTAGGAAGAACCTCGGACAGTGTGTAATGTGAAAGGATAACACAAAAATGTCATTGCTAAATTATATTCATTATTACAATATTTTCTGAACATTTAGGTCCAATGAACAAATACTTATAAAAACAAGTAAATATAAAAAAGTTCCATTTGAACAAAATAAATAAAATAACATGAATAAATAAATGAGAATTCCAGCTGCTTTTACAATGCAAATACATTTACATATTAGAATGTGTGTGTGACAGAGAGACAGAGAAAGAGAGAGAAACTCAGATGGATGGATTACAGTTTGTGGAGGACTCATCATGGACAGAGAGTAGACAGCAGTGTGTAAGAGTGTTTTGCGGAGGTGTGTGGGAATAAGTGTGTGTGTGTGTGTTCTTATGTATATGTGACAAATTTTTGTGCACAAGTTCATGTCTACTCCTGAGCTTTTGTAAATATACTCGGAAAACAATCCTTTTTATATAATAATAAACAAAACATTTTGGCACTTGAGAAAACCTTCCCAAAAGAGTGTACTTACCAATTTATAACAATGTGCATGTGCACAACTGAACATATGAACACTTGAAACAGAGGCATGCCTGTATAAGGCATATAAGAAAGCCTACCTTGGACAAAAAAAAAATCACATTCGGGGAATGCAGTAACGCAGCGTTACTTTGATTAGTAACTGTAATATAATTACTGTTTTGGAAATTGTTACACTACTCGTTACTGTAAAAAAAGTAATACAATTACAGTAATATATTACTAAGTAATGCATTACTGCCCAACACTGTTGTGGAGTGCTTCTCTAAATCACACATGCACACATTGTTATCCCCATAAGCAGTGTTGTTTTTTTTAAAGATAATTTTTTTGACATTTGTAGGCATTTTTTATTGACAGGACAGCTTAGACTTCTAGCCTCTGTATATGGGCGTGTGCTCTACCAGGTGAGCTACCCAGGAACCTCCCCTAAATAGCAGTGTTAAGTTAAAATGGAAGAGAGAAAACTTTCCTATCGATATGTATGATACAAAATGTAGCGCCGCTTGTACAAGAGCTTTTCGACAGCGATGATGACAATGTGCTGGGACGGTTCCTGTCTCTAAACTGTTCATCACACATAAAAACGCATAAAATGCCTGATGAGACATTATGGCATATGCCTGAGTTCTGCTGATTTATCTTCCAGCTCTTTCTAAACCTCTTTGAGTTCTGTGATTTTTTCTTTGTATCTTTTTTCTGAGTATGTTTGACTTTGTGATTAGCTGGGCCATGAGTGTGCCTGATTTACCCTCAGCTTGCTCTGCCAGTTTGTCTGCGTCTTTTTCTATGCTGTTTGCTACCTCAATCAGTATCATCTTCTTCTTTTTGAGCTGCTCAAGGTGGTCTTTTGCAACTTTTCTCTTTTCTCTTTGTGCATTGCTCGCTTGCTTGCTCTTTTCCTGGTCCAGGTGTAGCCGATACGGAGACCTCGCTGAAGCTGCAGCTGCCAAAAGCTCCTTTGTCAGAGGTACTTTGAGAACCCTCCCATAGTCACATATCATCCTCTGAGCAACCACTGTGTCCTCCTTCATGTTATCAGCCTCTATCTCCTTGTTTACAGAAAAGCCCCTCTCAACCGTTGCTAAGTCATGGGAGAGGAAAACAACATTCGAAACAGGCTACATTTAGTGCACACACATTATAAGCACTGTAAAGTTCAGCTAACACATACTAGCATTAGCGTTTGGTGTATAAACACAGCCGTAATTGTGCGCGTAATGTAGGATGATCGGCATTTAACAGTCACAAACTATACCAGTAGTTAGTTGGATACAAATCACCCCACTCCGTGTTAACACAGCCCACCTCCACTAGTCTTACCCGGCGACAGAGCAGCAGGCCTGGTAGCTAGATAGTCCGGTACAGTTATTCGGCCATGTTTCCACAACAAAAACACAGCAGTCTCTGAACTTGCGTTCTGAGTTTCGTTGAAGTTGGATGTAGTCCAGTTTGTTGACCAATGAGCGGACACTTGCAAGCAGGATTGATGGAACAGGTGGCCCGGCTAGCGTTAGCTTTCCACCTAGCTAGCTCATAGTCCAGCCCCGTCCAGCCCTTGTTCGGCGTTTCACCGCTGTCCCTTTCCCCGGCTATTTTCATCGGGCGACACCGCAGGCTGAGATGCTGGTCCGGTAGCAGGCGAAGCTTGGGTAGTGTGTCTAGTGTTCCGTCTGTAATAAAGTTTCCTGCATATTCTCCGATCTGTACAAATGTATCCCAGTGGTACACATGTGCGGTAGTTTGAATGCACATAATTGTTGTAAAAGTTTTCTGCTGAGAAGCTTGTTTAGCAAAAATCTTCGTTTTACGTCATCGGAAGATTTTTTCCAGACCCACAATACGGAGATCTCTCGTCTCAGGGGGACATGAGGGAGGGAAGCACGGTCAATCGAAAATACTACCGTATTTCTGCTGATACAAAGCTTAATGCTAAATTGGTGACTTATCCCTTTAATATCACATTTAAAATGTGTGATTAAATCAGAATAATTTATACATGTCCTGTTTTAGGAAACTTCTATAAGTAAATACATAAATGAAGTACATTTTGCAGAGTCAAGCCATTTTTGTGTGTAAGCATGTGTGCATATGAAAGGAGTGGTGCAAATACACACAAACATAACTATGCATATCGGCCATCTGACAAAAAGTATTCCTACCTAAATTAAAACCAAACCTATACACCCTTGCTTTCACAAACATTTAACACATTTAGAGATAGAAAACGAAACATTATGGTTTATCAAGCATCACAAGCTAGCTTAAAGGTCCAATATCTTAAAAAGTGAGATTTACATGTCTTTTTTGATAATTAAGCAGGTCGAGGTCATATATAAATAATATGAAAGTATCAAAATATTCAATCCACAGACATTTAATCTGAAACCTTACCATCAAACGAGCCATCATGACTTCTGTATGGTTGTGATGTCACAGCTATACTATATATTGTAGAAAGCGCCACTACAGTGCTATTACAGCCATTCCCCGTCTGCAATGACGGTGCAGAGATTTCAAGAGCACTGATGCACTGAAGACCAGATAATGCTAAAAAAATGCTATAAAACCTTTTCGGGATGGGGCTTTAAAGGTGCTCTAAGCGATGCGACGCGTTTTTTAGGCTACAACTTTTTTTGTCACATACAGCAAACATCTCCTCACTATCCGTGAGATGCCTGTCCATTGAACACGCTGTACAAAAAAACGTGGTCTCTGTAGACCACGGGTCACCAACCTTTTTGAAACTGAGAGCTACTTCATGGGTATTGAGTCATATGAAGGGCTACCAGTTTTATACACTCTTCTGAAATAATAAATGTGCTCAGTTTGCCTTTAATTATATATGATTATTAAATGATTAATGATACTCATCTATGTGAAGACACTGATCACGTTAATGATTTCTCACAATAATTTCAATTTCAACAATGAATTAACAAGGTGGGAAACAGATAATATTAATATTCAATTTTCATTTTTAGAACAGGCCTGAGGGCTACTCATGTGGTCCTTGGGGGCTACCTGGTGCCCGCGGGTACCGTGTTGGTGACCCCTGCTATAGACAGACCAGGCTCCACAAACGGCAACAAAAACAAACTGGGCCAACCTGCACAACGAAACATAAATAGTGTTCCAGACAATAACCGATAAGAAGGATTTGGGGGTGGAGGTTGGGGTTGGGGGTTAATGGGAGGGAGGGGGACGGGATGGGATGAGGAGGAGGGAGGGGCAAGCTTGTTTGACAATACTTCGAACGTCAACAAGAAGTGACATCCCCCATTGCTTAGAGCACCTTTAAGTTAGGTGAATACAGGTATATTTAAAAAAAAAAACAGTATGAGAAAAATAAGGTTTTTTTAAACATTAGAGCATATCACCATGTTCTAGTAGAAACCCAAAATACACGCATGAACCTAAAATGAGCATGGGACCTTTTAAGTCTGGCTGAGTGCATGCAGCACAACAGTGATCCTGTCCTCACAGTAAAGCAGCACTGTTCACACATTCTCCAACTCTAAAGAACCAGATCTGTGAATTTAGACTTAGGCTACAATAGCACAGTCAACGCAAATCCATACAGCAACAACCAACATGTGACCTTCTCGCGTGTTTATATATATATATATATAAAATTTCTCTAAACTAGAAAGAGCAAAGTGCCTCGTGTTTTTTTAAGGATATATAGGCATAGCTTTTCTTTTTAGAATTGTTTTATACAAGATATTATTTAAATTACTCATGATAAGTTTTTGACTGACACTCATTTTTGACTTAATCTATCTGAATTTTACCCTTGAAGTCCAGGTTAATTTTTGTCGACCTGTGTGCATTCCCTTTTTGCTGTTAAGCACCTTTTAAAGGTACAATATGTAACTTTTCTGCATTCAAATGTCTAAAAATGACCATACCTATGTTATATATTTTTTTAAGTTGTGTAGTTACACTATCCCAAACGTTTCCATCAAATGGCAAACCCAGAGAAATCTGTTATTTTATTTTTAATCGCCCGTCAGTGGCGTCATATAACCTTTCACCATCTAGCTGGTTACTTGTAACTTCCATCAAAACATGGGCACCCAGATGCTACATTCAAGAGTAATTGTAAATCATACAATGTCACAGAAAAGAATACTGGTTTTTCTGTCAAAAGGCATCATTTTGTGATTAATTACATGCTACTTTGCAACACAGTAATACAGCAGAAATGTTATTTATTGATACATATCAATATTAATCCATCTTAGTGTTACTACAATGTACTGGTTGACAAGTAGCTAACATTAATGCTAGCTAATGCTTGGTGGATTATAACATTATAGGGTTACAACATTGTTCAACACGCTCATAAAGTTATTAGTAGTATGATTGTTTTGACCATGGATAAAAGCAGCACTGCGCTAACCCACGAATAAGTTCACTAATAACGTTAACGTTAGCTGTATAGATAGACGATTAATCTAATGCTAATTTAGCCAGCTAGCGCACTCCAGTCTGCCTGACTCACTCCCCCGGCACAAAGAGACTTAATTTGGGATGATAGCTGACAACACAGCCAGGACATGTAGCAATCACTAGTTACCGCCCCAGCCGGTGCTGGGTGCTTACGGCAGTTTAATGAAGCGTCGGGAAACAAAGAATATCAGACCCAGGCATCTTAGTCACAACATCAGCCATCCATAATGTAGCTAGCTACGTCTTCGTTAGCACTACCGGTGTTTGTACGGAAAATCTCCTCCCTGCCGAATTTCTCCCCCCTTCGCATTTAGCTGTCTTTACAGTTAGTTAGCTAAATTAACCCGACAAAAGGTGGGTTAAGCACCAAAACGAATAGTTAAGATTACAGAAAAGTGAAGGGGGAGATCGGGCAGCTGGGAGATGTTTTCCTGCTGCTGACAACAGCAATAAAACATCCTCGCCGTCCTGGAGATTCCCCCTGCAATCCTCACCCACACCTATCTCTCAGCCTCGCTGAGTAGCTACCTAGCGTTACAACAAACCCCGTCCGCCCGGTAAAATTCAAAATGCGACATTGGCATGTGAAATATACTGATAGTGTGGTTTTTGCTGCTGGTAGAACTTATCCTTTTGTCAATTGTACAATGTGTATTGTGTGGCAATAAATTCTATCAAATTGGAGTGCTGTCCTCGTAGCTTTATTTATGTGCTTTTAACTTTAACATTGTACTTAAAAAAATAAAAAATAAAATAAATGATAAAGCAAGGTATGCTTTATCATTTATTTTACTCTTTTTACTTGGGCCTGGCTACATTGGGCCCGGCTACCTTGTGAATGACAAGTCACTACCACAACGGTGTCCTTGTGTTCTCAGTCAGATCCACCCCTCACTCCTCCCTAGCTCCTCCCTCTCGTCCAAATATGGTCAAAAAAACAAGATGCCGACGGCCAAAATGCCAAACTTGAGGCTTTAAAACCAATGGTTTACGTCACAGTGGTTACGTCCACTTCTTTTATACAGTCCATGGTCTAGAGCAATATTTGGATCTGCTGAATATATACTCAATCAGAATGAACTCTGGGATATTTATTTTTTTCTGTGCATTGACCATCAAATCTCAGACTTTCCTATAAAATCTGAATCTGCAATGTAACCAGTAACATTTCTCTGTAAGGTAAAAATGTAGGAGCACAATGTTTTCCTCTGAGATAGAAGTAAACAATAAGTCAGTAGTATACAGTGGGGTTACATTAAGTGCTTTGGTGGCCTTCTGGCGTACAATGTTTCTGGAGAAAGCTGCAAGCAGTAATACCACAGGCCAAGCAATTGGTCTGTTCTAAACAGACACATTATAAACGGGAAATGCACTAAAAAATATATAAATATTAAGCCACTTCAAGACATGGTCATGGAATCCAAATTTATGCAATTTTGCAAGTAACATGATCAACAGCTTCAAACGCTTAAACAAAGATTCAGGAAAATACCACATGTAAACTCTTTTTTTCCTAAGGCAGTAGGAATCTTGTCCATTAGCGTATAAGAGCCATATATGCCAAGTGATTTTTGCGGAATCAAGTAATTGTTTAGTTTTTTTTAAATGGTAAAATTTTCAAGAATTCTCTGCTTTCTATTTTTTAGTCCCCGGGTTATTGTTCTTTTCTCCTTTCAAGTAATTGTGTATTGGGATTAAGTCTGTTTTATGGATTAAGTCCGTTTTATGTTTCTAGACTGGCGCACAGATAAAAGGGCTGCTCTTTTTTGGACTGACTGAGCTGTTCCATGGAAGTAGTTGAGATTTAGTGCCTTGCTCAAGGGGCTTTATTGATGAGCAACTCTGTTGCTCTCAAGTGGTCTTTTCTCCCTCACTTACCCACTGGAAGATTGCAATCTCTCCTTTGAAGCCATAGTGACACCAGTGACTCCATATTCATCATGCAGATGATATATATAATATTTACAAAGATTGTCAAACCACAAGCCATGGATGACAGCTGAGATGAAAGTGTTGGTGCAGGCAAAGACAGAGCAGAAGAAAGAAGAGGATGACACACAACATAGTAGCAGAGGTTACAGTCCCAGAGGTAAAGGCGGATGTAGCCTAAAAACTGAGAGGTCTAGCAGGACCAACATCACAGGGCTTTCCAAATGTTAGCTGGTGATTTACATAGGTTACCACTTGACTCTCATATGAAAATAAATTAAATATTTAAACATAATCCTACACTGAAAAGCACAAGCGGAATTACAAAATCTCAAATTATCTTTCTTTGACTTGTGAATTTTGTGTTTTTTTACAAGTATAACCCCACTGAAACTAAAAGTACAGACATGCTGGTGTGAAGCTTTAATGCAGTTTTTATATGAGGTAAGTAATGCGTTTCATATTTTAAAAATATAATACAGTAAAAACACAGCACAATGATTGACAGACAAAGCTAAAACAAACAGAAATGAAGATCTATAAAAAGGCTTGCCTATGAAGATGGGTTTTTAAAAGCCGCTTAAAACAGTGTGTGCTTTGGCTTGGAAAGTTTGTAAGAGGGGACAGTGGAGACAAGGTACATAAAACGAATGACACTACTATATGACAGGCATGTCATCCACATGGACAGGTTAAAAAAAAAAGAAATGCCATCCATACCTATTTTGTTTCATGACGATAGTTAACTGTAGGAGTGAACCTCTTCTCCACTAAACTCTAAATAATTTATCTACAGGGAGCTTTTTAACCCTCTGATGAATCATTATAACTGCTTATGCTCTTATTTAGTCAAAAAGGTGCATTTCGATCACCTGTTTTATACGCATTGTCAATTTGGGCATGAAACAATCTGAGTGGAAATGCCGTAATTCCCCAAAAGTCATGAAATACCAAAGGTATGGGAATAAATTACAATACATCTTACTTTTCCCTTGATAGTCTGAAGTTGCTAAATTTGTCGCTAGTCACTTTTTAAAAATAAAGTTGCTAACAGGGTCTGAAAAGTCACTAAATCTTGCGTCAAAGTCGCCAAAAAACATTGCACGGCTCACTCACTGCTGTGTACAGGAGATATGGGGAAAAAACATGAGCAGGGGCATGGCCTTTTTTTACAGGTCAAAACTTTTGATACGCAAGTATTCTCTCATTTCTTGCACATAGGTGACCATCCCGAGTGGCGCAAAAAGTGGGTAGCCCTATATGCTGCACATAGGGTGCACAATGGGGGCGCCAAAGCAATGGTAAAAAATGGAAATAAAAATTAGCAATTCTTTTTTGTTTTTTTTCTATATGTAGCTGTTGTTGTGGAAAAAGATGGATAAAGCAAAAAAGCTATCTGGGGCTAAAAATAGAAAAAGAAAGAGGGAAAAGGAGGTAGCATGTCAAGGGATGGACAGGGACAGCAGTTAAATAAGTGGATGGTGAAAGGCAACAGGTAGGATTTAAAGTGTGACATCTGTGCTTGGAGGCTTGCAAATATTCATGTTAACAGACCAGCTAGCGTTTGCTAACATTGGGAATGTAGCAGCCAAAGGTTGCGCCCCTGAACATCCCATCTTTAATCACTGCCTGACTTGAATGCACCCTTGGATCTGTCAAGACACAACATTAAATACCTCATCATTAACCAATGGGACTCTCCCTGCACACAAGCCACTAACTACTTTGTGATTGATCATCCACCATGAGGACAATTGGACAGCATGGAGAAGTCAGAGAGAAAAACAGTATAATTAGACAAAATCCAGCCATGGTGAGAAGATGGTGCAGCAAAACCTGGGCACTAATCAATGAAATCAAACAGTAAAAGCGGGATGTTGATTTTAGGCAGAAGAGACAGCTTTACATTGATAGCCCAAAAAGAAGGAAAATATCTCACTCGTTACAGGGCTCTCCTTTAACAATGGACTGATAGCTCTATTAAGGCCTTTGTCTGTCATAATGCTCTCAGCGGGAGCCCAAAGATTTTTTTCAACCTGGACCCTATTTTCCAATGTTTTTTGTGTGTAAGTGACTGATAGGAACAGCAATCTTTGAAATCGGTTCAGTATTAAGCCTGTAAGCTTTAACGGGCAGCCACAGACCGGGCTGCAATGTGCATCGTCAATTTGGTCCACTAAAAGGGCGCTGTAACAAATTTCAGCTGTGGAGCTCGCTGGTCGTGCTTCCCTCTGCACCTGTAGCTAGATGATGCAAAATTGCACAACACATGTAATGTTAGATTAGTGTCCCATTCGGTTACCGATAAGGTTGTGTAACTTGGAACTCTGCAGCCAACGTTAAAGAACGTCTAGCTAGCATAACATGAGTTAATGTCTAATAATATCAGCGATGACTCAACCTATCTCTGCTAATATACATACAAAAAACTTCCCACTGGACCGAAATGCCCGTAGTCCAACGGCCCGTTATCCCAAAATCAAAAGCCCACCTTGTCTAACGTTATGTAACTGTAAATTTTGCAAAAGAGCTGTAGAAATTAAATGTCAGCCGGCATTACAAGTATTTCTTAAAGAGTCATACAAAGTCAAACGTTATGATTTACGCTATGATTTATACATTAAATTGGTGCTGATCTCTTTAGCAGGCAAAACTTGCGTAGTGTGTTGAGTATTCCGTCTGTAATAAAGTTTCCTGCATATTCTCCGATCTGTACCACTGTATCCCGGTGGTACATGTGTGCGAATGCACATAATTATTGTTCTAAAATTTCCTTCGGGATGAATAAATCTATCTATCTATCTATCTATCTATCTATCTATCTATCTATCTATCTAAAATTTTTCTGCTGAGAAGCCAGTAGTGAGGATTCAAGATGGCTGACGCTCGTTTTGCTTCGGCAATCTTCGGAGAAAGACGACAGTCCAGCCCCCTATGGGCGGTTTGCAAAAATGCAGAAGTAGCTCCTACTACTGGCTGTAGACCATTGCCTCTGGGCAAAAAATCTTCCGATGACGCAAAAATCGTTGTTTTACATCATTGGAAGATTTTTTTCCAGACCCACAATACAGAGATCTCTCGTCTCAGGGGGACATGAGGGAGGGAAGCACAGTCATTCAAAAATACTACCGCGTTTCTGCTGATACAAAGCTTAATCAGACGCGTAACTATCGGAAAGCAGGGTAAGCGGTGCTTACGGGCCCGGACCAATCAGGGGCCCGCATCACTGGAAGATATTGATTGACAGCCGGGGGCCCCATATCACATTATCATTACTTGCAACAATCCCAGCAGTCCCACATGCAGCCACTGACCAAGCGGGAGTGAGAACGGGTCAAATTAATTTCCTTGTTTCTGTAATGAAGACGAGCTGTGTGTGACTCGAACATCTCACATTTACCAACAAAACGTGCAGCGAAAGACCGTGCAAAACATTTCAGACCGTCCTGCCAACCTGTATACAATTTAACATCAATGTACGCTGTAATGTTTTTTCACTATATAGTCAGTGAAGCGGCTGCTGTTTCAATCCTGTCGGCTCTCTGCAGCGGGCGGGGCTGCTGCTTCATTTCCCCCGCAACTGACGACACAATGGCCTAAATTGAGGACAGCTACGCTCGTTATTGTAAGTTAAAGTCCAATACGTACTTTATCAAGCCGTATGAATGTGTGTGTGGCCAGGATAGGAAATTAACTAAAATGTAAAGATCAACTGACAGTGACATATATATTCATATTTGATTCATTCAATAAATTACTATTTTTTGTCTTAAATCCACCAGCCATTTTCATATTATACCAACATTTGCAGCATCCTGAGCCTTTTAGGTAAGGTTCCTAGGAAACCTCAGCCAGAGTAATTAATTAATAGTAATAATTATTATTCTCCCCAAAACAAGTTTCCTTTTTATTTTTAAATAACTATACAAAAAAAATGTCATCCAAAAATTGCAACTTTCACTGTCTTCTGCAACTTCATTGCAGCAAACCTAAAAAAGCTCACTTTAAATCAAGCATTTTGGGCCACAACAATCTCAAAAAAAGGCCGCAAAATCCTGGAAGGGCTGCCCGTGTGTGTTTTTTCATGTGTTATGGTGTGCCTTCACCAGTGTTTTTTTGTTGTTGTTGTGGTGCGTGTAGGCTACTCCTGATTTTATCAGTCATCTCATCTCTTATATGCTGTGTCTCTATGATCCTAACCTGTCTTATTCATGGTAGCCTACTCGTGGACATTGCATTATCATCACATGCTAGTAGGGGGGCCCGCCTTGATAATCCTGCATAGGGGCCCGGTGTTGGCTCGTTACGCCACTGAGCTTAATGCTAAATCGGTGAAGTATCCCTTTAATTTGGTCTTTAGCACCATGAATATTTGACAGGATAGTACTTAGGAGTGCAGAGGAAAAGCTACTGAAATAGAAGCATCACGCTTAGTATGGATGGCTCAGGTCGAACATTCAGTCAGTCTTTACTTTGATCATCATCTATTGGGTATTTACAGACAGCCAAAAATTCCTCCTCAAAAGCTACACTTTTGTACATCTGGCTATCAGCTGCATGAAGACCTGAAATCCTTCCTCAGTTGAATAAACACACAACTACTGAGTCGGAAAAAAGAGCTACTTTTGAGGGGATATATTTCAACTTCCGTTTTAGGGAGACACACACTGATATTATCTTTACTGGTAACTTCAATGTTTATTCAAGCATTGTACATGACAATAGACTCTTTTCTGTCGTGCACACAACTCCATCCCTCTGTCAGGTATTACGTACAGTACAGTATAGAACAATCCAACAAACATCACAAACTATAGCTTCAAATATTTAATCAGCACCTCCCTGACACAAACTTGAAAATTATGAGCTTCACAAATATAGTATTTATTCCAGGGGTACCGCACGTTGCATTCTATTGAACAGGTGTTGCATTTATTCTGTCAAGCACTTGTAGATTATGTCTAATGTTATGGATCACTGTCCCCTAAAATGATATGCATACATAGAGCACTACAGTTACTGTAAAAGGGGGATGTATGGGGTCAACTCTATATAATTCTGTCTGTTAGTGTAGTTCAAAAACGGAAGTATCACAAATACGACTATGTAATGGGCCGCCCGTCACTAGACTGATCAGTGCAATTTTAGCTAGTGATGCATTCATTTTGATCCTTAAACTCTGTATGTACAGTTTGAGGTATAATTGGAAAGGACTAGTGGTTTTAAAGGAACTGATGCAGTTCCTGTTCAGAACCGGCCAATGGCTTGGCCTGTGGTATTGCTGCTTGCAGTTTTCTCAAGAACTTCACACTTGATACTGTGCTTCATTGGGTCTTGAGCAATACAACTGCAGTGACATAGTTGCGTCCTTTAGCAATGCTAGCTACGTCATTTGTTAACAGCTAGCTATTTGGGACCATGCTATTCTCAGGAACAAAAGCGTTCCTTCCAAAATGATACCTGATGCTCAAAATGAAGTTCATTCAGGAAGACTTCTATGCTTCACACTTCTCTCTCTCCCACACTAATCTGCTGCATCCTCATCAGCTGAATGTGGGCCTTTACTCTTTCAGTTAAACCATCCAGATTTGCCACAATCTCTGTGAACTATCCTGTTGTTGCATTCAAACTTTAAATCTGTTCGACTCTTTGCTGCTGTCAGTTGTCATTTCAGGCAAATCGATGCAACCCTCCTCCACCCCATTCACCTCCAGTTCTCATCGTTTCCAAGCGCCCAGGGTTCCTCCATCAGAAGCCCCCACTCCACAGCACCACCACCAGTGTCTAGACTCCATTGGTGGGGTAATTCCTATACATCCACGGCCTCTATACCCCTTATAATTTAACATTGCGATGGAGTCTAGTCGCCAAAGACTCTAACATATAAACCTATCTTGCACCATGTTCATTAAACTTATTTTACTCTTAAATTAAGTCTCTTTTAATTGAAATGTTTGCGTCTCACTTTACTCATCTCTTCTTAAATGTACTGTAGCGAGCGATGGAGAGCGAGCTATACCCAGGATGTCGCTCGGCGGTGTAACAGTTAGAAGGGGATCCTTTTCAGTACACTACACATTATGTACTGTAATGGTAATTTACATTTTTCCACAGTACATAACGCACTATTAATAAATATGTCCCGCACATCACAAGAGCTCTACACCCGCAAAGTGTGAAGTCGACCGCATGAACGGTTGTCAAGAAAACAACCGTTTTACAGACATACAGAAAGATACTCCTTCCATTTTAGTTAAGAGTTCACCCAATTAAAATGCTGGCTTAATGTATCAGCTGAAACCCTGTCAACACAGCACAATGAACATAACACCCATCAAATTGGCTGGCACAGTTCCATGTCAGCCTTTTTAACACAGCTGCAGTGGGTGTAAAATGGATCTTCAGAGCTCTAATAAGAGTTTTAAAGACAAAAAACCCCACTATAAACAGAACCAAATGAATAACTTACATAACTCATAGTAACACAGACTAAATTATCTATTTCCTTATGCGATGTATACTCTTGAATCTCTTCCCTTGTTGATTAGCTGCCTTCATCATGCCTATGGAGATGCAGTAACATTTAACTGTTGTGCCTGCTTTTTTATGTTAACAGCAGAACTGTTAATCGTGCATTAACTTATGTTTGGCCACCTGGGGGTATTGCAACAAGGTGGAGAGACACAGCATTTAATGTCAAAGTTCTCTTTTTGGATGATTTAAAGTGCTCATATTATGCTTTTTGGCATTCCCCCTTTCCTTTATTGTGTTATATATCTTTTTTGTGTACATTATAGGTTTACAATGTAAAAAAAGCCACCCCCCAAAGTCCACCCCAAAGGGACTTACCATCTCCAACAGAAAACACTGTTCACAAACTGCTCCAAACAGCTCAATTGTAGTCCAGCCTTTACTTCAGAGACAAACGTGAGTCACTTTGTAACACACGTTATAATGCTCGCCTAGCTGCTAGCATGGCACGCCCTCATACTCTGCAAGTGACAAGCTAGCAGTACTTACTGCGCATGGGCGACTCCCAACAAAGATGGAACAGAAGTGTGATGCCTCACTCTGAAGCTAAAACAGAGAGCTCAACACACAGGGTGAAAAGAGGAGCTGCAGCAATGTGCAGTACAACAAAAATATGTTTTTTTTTTTTAATTAAACCACATAAAACTATTCTGGTACAACCTCTAAATACTGAACCGGAAAATGAGCACAATATGGGCACTTTAATATTTGAAGTTTATTTGAGCTAATTCAGGGTGAGTGCCTTAAAAAAGAAGATATGTGAAACATAAAGAAGGCATGGGAATCTCTGTGTGCAAATTATGACATTACCATAAGTCAGAAACAGATGTAGCCCAGCTGTACAAAACAACACTATGAATGTCGTTTTCACATGATGATTGATTTGTAGGATCTGGTACTCTTTTTAAATTATTTGGGCATTTCTGCCTTTAATAGGACAGCTAGATATCAAAGGGGAGAGAGTGGGGGTAAGCTCAAACCCTGGACCTTCTGCATCGAGGAATACACCTCTATATATGCTCTACTAACTCAGCTAACCCGGCCACACGAGCTGCTACACTTTAATAAAAGGCTGGGGTCTAATTGCTGGTGTATAAATATTCCACATCTTTTTTTTTCACAAGATGAAAAAGGACATTAGGACTTTCTATTTCCCCCGCATCTTTAAATCCATTATTAATTGATAAGATGTCATCATTTTATCAAGGCTTAAGCGTTAATATTTTATCCCTGAATAAAGGGAAAAATTGTGAACCAGCCTGAATGAAAGAGAGCCGTGTTGTTGCTACCTTTGGGTGATTCAGATGGAAACTAAAAATAAATCCAAATGTCAGTGATAGATTTTTGGCTGGAGTAGGTAATGAATTTAACTACTTGCTAAATTGGGCTCCTATAATTAGTGTTGAGAGATTAGGAGGTGGGCAACACTTTGGCACAGCATTCTACTGGATCAATTACAATGTTCTGGATGTAATTGTGAATGTTCCAATTAAGAGATTGCAGAATACAAAGTAAATTATACCTGGTAAAACATTTGTTATTCATTTGATTATAATAACGTTTGCAGCAAAACTTTGAGCTGGAACAGAAAAATCTCTGACTTCATCACTCTCTCTGTGCACATCATGTTTGTGGCTTACAATCATCACCCTAATGAATATACTTTCTTATCTGCTTAGGCTGTCCGTTAAATAGCAATCTTGCCTGTATCAGGTAGGCATGTTTAAATATTATTTTACAGCTCCTTGCTGCCATTTCAGTGTCAAGTCAAGACAATCTTATTTATATAGCCCATTATCACAAATTACAAATTTGCTTTAAGGGGCTTTACAATCTGCACACAGCATATGACACCTAACCTGACTCTGCCAGATGGATTGCTTCGCATTTGCTCGGCATATCCATCTGGGAACTTTCCATTGGAGAACTTTTGGGAAGGGGCGAAAATACTGGTCAGCTGATTGGATAAACCATCTGTCTATCACGTATGTTGGTGATAGACGGGCCAAATCAACCAATCAGATCAACGAAGCGTATGAACACAACCACAAGCCCCTACTGCTGCAGGCAAAGCATAGCTCGTAAGCTCAGCAAGCAAGCAACATGTCGGTAAAGGATATTTGCCGTTTGTGTAACGAGAATTTACGAATAAAAGGCACCATTTCAGGTTCCCGGTCCATATTCCAAAAGAAAGATCCAAGAGAAAAAAGCATTAGCGAGCAGCTAACAGAATTAGGGCTACCGCTGTCTGAAAATACTGGTTAGCTGATTGGATAAACCATCTGTCTATTACCACCTAAACCCGCCTCAAAACCAACGCTGATTGGCCCGGTCGTTTGGCGAACGGCTCCAAATCTTCTCTATCTCAAGATGCCAGACTGATCTGCGAGTGGAAAACTGGAGCTCGCGAGATCAGGACGGTCTCACAAGGCTATATGACACCCTCAATACTTAGCCCCTCAATTTGGGTAAGGAAAAACTCCCCCAAAAACGCTCGGTAGTTTTTGTCACATTTGCTGAACACTATATCCTGACAGTACTACATGAAATGGATCAGCTGTGAAAAAATTGTGTTTTGTTTTCTCCTCCTCATGGCGTTTGCAAGATTCCACCACGTCCGAAGGAAAACAGCCAATCAGAGCCGAGGAATCTCGGACGCAGTGTCAATAACTGCTCGTGATAAGCACCTGTTCTACACCTAGTCATTTGAGCCATTGGTAAAAATATTATATGTAAAACTATTGCTTAGTGCATCTTCAATGTTTAAATGTTACGCTACATCTAGCTGACATTCAGAGGGGAGGAAGCATCTTCTGGAAACAGTGCTTCTTCTTTGTATAAAATGTCACAAAGTAGATTTAAAAAAGTTGATTTCAGTATTAGAAACGCTCCACGGTCTTAGTTGAGATTTGTCATTGGTGGATTTTCATCTGTGGCTCATTTCTGGTTAGTGATCTCAGCACTTCCTCATTCTCCTGTTTCTAAATGCCATCATAACATCTGACGATAGAAACAAACATTTACTTACACTTACCACAAACAAATCTTTACAGAATAAAAGAATCAATTAGAAACCCAACGAGTCCAACAGATCATTGTCCATGGCATGGTTGCTTGACTCCCTGACTGACACGTGCTGCTGGGAAGGGATTTGGAGTGTGATCTCTGACAACCATTAGTAAGTCACACACCTTTAGAGAGCTAGAACGAAATCAAGACAGATGGCAAGTGTGGGCAAGATGGCACGAGATGAGCCCAAATGGTCAGCCAGTGTTCATTTCTCATCACCAAAGAAGGGCGTGTAATGAGTGGGCCCCTGACAGTGTACCATGCAATCTCCACATGGCCGGCTCAGGGTCACACTCTTCTATAATCTAAATAATCAGTAATGTAGTATGACTTGATGGCATGATGGAATTCTTTATATAATTGATTTATTATGGGATTCTTTGAAAGTAACTCTTATTATAGAGAGACCATTTGGTATGAAGGAAATGTAAAAGTATTTTGTATTTGATTAGTTTGTTTGTTAGAGACTATCATGTTGCCAAGTTGTATTATTGTACACTAATAAAAAAAACTAAACAGATAACTGAGAATAGATGATGAGATTTCATCATTTGGCTGATTCCACTAGATTATTTATCTCTTTTTTCGCCAACAGAGACAGAATAGGAACCATCCAATCTGTTTAAACAGCTAAAAGAAAACCACAGGACAACAATTAAAACACAGATTTAATGGTTACGTCAGACACACACTGATCCTATTGAGAGACACTACTAAGAGTTGGTTCTGCGTTTTTGCGACGATTTAGTTGCATTTTTTCATTTAAGGCCTTCCTGCAACAGTGTAAGATGAAGATAAACTGCTACGAAGACAGTGATGTATGTAACTTATGAAGGTAGATATGGTGCAAAATGTGAGAGCGTGAGAAAATGTTGCAATACAACTTTGCAGCGGTCATGAATTTACGTTAATATTAATCTATACATTTCAGAATATTTTTCTCAGTCTTCAAATTCATAACACTGGTGTGCAAATATGTGAGTGAAAACTTCAATTTACAAGTTCAGATTTTTTTCTACAAGCTGTCATATGTTTTTTTCTTTTTCTTTGAATTAAAATTCAGCTTACACGTGTGTGAATATTTTATAAAAGTGAAAACTTTAACATAAATTCAGATTTTTGTTCTACAAGTGCTAACATCAAGTCTACAAGCTTTCAAATGTTTCTCCATATTGTCCACAGTAACCTCCTGTTGGAAGATAGATAGGTGGATAGATAAATAAACAGCACAAACATTTTTAAATCATACCATGCTCTTCACAAAAAGCCAACAGTGATACTGTTCTGGAGAGAATGGGATTCTCCATCCAGCATGACAACCTTCCCTCACCTCAGCCCCCAGCTTCAATCAAAAGGAGCCCTGAATCCTCTCTGCGGGGGAGGAGGATCAGGCAAATTTTAGAGGAGGACAACAGGGTCAGGATGTCCACGACCCACCAGACGTTGGTAGAAGAGGACCCTTTCTTTGAGAAGAAGCTGCGTCTGGGCAGTCAGATGACAATCGTTGCATGTAAGATGGCTAAACTCACAGCTGCAAACAGAAGCCCAAGCCCAGACTCCTCACTCATAAACACTCCCACTGAGCTGAGGGCCATTTCACATCTCGGCCATTTTACCCCAACTCCTCCTCCTCCTAGAGTAACCAGGAGACCGTCTTGTCGCCCAATGATGACTATGAGACTTGGAGGAAAAGGTATGTTCATACTGTTGAGTGATGGCTTTCTTTATAGGAACTTGAATGGAAATAGGTGAAGACTGTGGTTACAGTACATAACTGAATTGAATTTTTGTAATCATGATTATTTTGCTGTTAATCTGAACAGGCAAGGAGGTAGCTGAGGGATGCAAGCTCCAGTCAGCACAAACGACACTTGAGGAACATGTGGAGACACTGGAGAAGTTTAAGCTTGGCCACTGTCCTTCTCCTAAACCGCCAGCAGCCCTGTGTAGGACCTTTGTGGTGGTACCCAAGGTTCCAGGACATCCGTCAAAAGCTGCCCTGCCCAACAGAGGAGGACTTTTTCATGGGACTCCAGCGGTGGCACCCAAGTTTCCAGCACCTCCATCAAAAGCTGCCCCGCCCAACAGAAAAGGACCTCGCCGTGGGACAAAACTCCATCCTACAAAAGCTCAGGAAGACCTCCAGCCTTTGGTCAATCCTACAGAAAGCCTGTCCCTCTGCTTCACACAGCTGAACTCAGAAGACTGGTAGGACATGAACATTACAGAAGAGATAGATTTTAAACAGAATAACCAGCATGGTCACAACATTCTGTTGTTCCTAAAGCAATGATTAACACAGTTGTCATCTAAACACAGGAAGATGAAACTGGATGGATTGAAATCTGTTCGAGCTCTGGCATGACACCATACGGTATTACTGTAGACCAAACTGCATGAAGTCTGCCTGGTCCCTGCAGAAGAGGTATTGTAGACGTTTTTCTCTTTGTTTCTCTGTTGCATGCCATTCTCATTTGCCTACTTGTTCATGTACCTGTACCGTGTACACAGAAGTATTGACTGATGTTCTTACTTACTTTCTAGGTTGTGTCCTGTGCTGCCGTTGACACCATAGCAGCGCTCCATGTTCACCTGAGCAGGGCCATGGACACTAAGGCAGAGTGGACAGGCCGTGTCCTGCTGCTGAAGTTGGCACAGACGACCAATGCCTTTGTTCACCAGCAGGCTAACCTTGTCCTGGTTGCTCTGGTGGAGGGCTGCAGCCCTGGTAGAATAATGAGTGTTCTCCTAAACACAGGGCTGAGGTAAGAGGAGATGATTTGATCAGAATAAATGAAATGAAATAGTGAAATAATGAAATGAAACATAGTCGACATTCTCCTGTTTTTGTCCTTCAGCCACCATTGTGCTGCAGTGAGGGAGAGCACAGCAAAGCACCTCCACCAGCTGGCGGACATCCTTGACAGCAGGGAAGATCTTCGCGTTTCCTTACTGTTGTCAGTAAGATGGCGGTGGATGCTGCATCGTAGCTGCATAGTCAGGTGGGGTACCAATTCTGGCATGGTCTTATAGTTTGTGGTTCCTCTGAAAATTGCTGTCTAATATTTTTTAATCTTCATTCAGAATATCACTACAAACTCTTCTGGGCATTGTGCTTAAATACATTAAATTGCTAAATGAGAACTATATTTCTGCACAGATGCTCCAGGGACTTGCCCACCAGAAGGAGTTCACGGTCCTGTGGGATAAGATCATACCAGTGAAAGACAGGCATCCCCTGCAGAAGATCTCGATGAGGCAATAGAAGCGGAGGCAACGGAAAGACTTCTGGACAACATCAAAATTAGGCTGGCACGGAGGTGCAGGGGTTAGCTTTGTCACTTCACAGGAAGGTTTTGATCAAGAACCAGGCAACCAGCTAGGCCCTTGTGTGTGGAGTTTGTATGTACTCCCTGTCGCAGTGGGGGGTTTTCTCTGGGTGATCCGGTTTCCTCCCACAGTCCCAAAAATATGCAGATTAGGTTCATTGGACACTCTAAATTAGGTAAGACTCTCACGTTTAAACCTTTTGTGCATCATGTTAAATAAACTTATTTTCACCCTTAATGAAGTCTCTTCTGATTGAATAACGCCAGAGGGCTTTTGCCAATATTTTTATTTATTTCATGTTCTATGACTTTCTACAGATTTATACATTGAAACTGTAGTGTAATGTTACTGGTACAATGTCAGTATGAATATCAACAGATCATTTCCACTGAATATATGAATGAGCAGCAGCAACACAGCACAGTTACGGCTGCTCTGAAGTGTTAACATCACCAGCGCTGCTCAGGTCATGATTTGGGTTTAAAAAGTAATAAAGTCCTGAAGGTTAATTTTTAACTTGTGCACCTACCACAATAAGCATGAAAGACTAACGTTAGCTAGCTAGGTCAAACAACGAATTTGCAACTTTAGAAATTACCTGACTTCTCTGAAGATTCGCTAAGTTGCAAGCCAATCTCCTGCGTTTATCACGAACTGCTGACATTAATGTAAAGATGAAAACTCTTTATTCCTTCTTCTTCTTCCGTTATATTACCGGTAGGCAGTGGAAAAAATGTTTCGGGTTGACAGTTAAAATAAAAGCATCGATGACAAAATGAAGGCAAAAAAAAGTTTAAAAAAAAGTATTTATTTGAAATAAAAAATTGTCAAATGTTTTTGGTATAATAATTCAACATGACTGGACTCTTTCTTGGGTCTCCAGCAATAAACTTGCAAAGTGTGAAGTCAATCAGTTGAACAATTCTCATGATATGCATGTCGACACAAATGACACTGCTCTAGATTATAGTAGTAGTAGTATTAAAAATAGTTTAGTGTTTAGAATGCCAACACAAAGACAGCAGAAGGTGAGGGACATCCGGCCAAAAATAAGGGACATCGGGAGTACTTCCAGTGGCACCAGAGCAATCTCCTAAATGAATTGTCGTCAATATGAACAATGGATTGTGTAACCTTTGCGATATTGTATTTTCGTTACGTATGGAGTGTCGCGTGTAGGAGATAAAAGAAATCAAAAGTTGACAGAGCCATGTAGGCTGAGGGAATACATATAAATCCAACTAGTCTGGTTTATTTAAATTCCTGCTGTGCCAATGTGACTGTGATTTTCCTTCGGCACTGCAGCCAAAAAGGCCACCAGGTGATTCATTTAATCTTCAATAATAGTGAATAAAGCAGACAGAGAGAGACACCAGAGACTGTAACTCTATTTTCTTATTTATACCTCATTCTCCAACCTTGATTTGAAAAAAAACAACCAAATGTAATACACTAATTTAATTTGGCACAGTACAGCTCTCTGGACATTTTGATAAGAAATCATGACCCCATTATTTTGTGCTGCGTTTTGGAAATGATTGCATCCAGAATGACCTACTTTGCTTTGCCTGGACCCCATAAATATCTAAGTAAAAATGTAAATGTAAACAGGTAAACCATTCACAGCTCGCTCTCCGATAAAATGTTGCTCAGAGTCTATATTATATTGAGAGCACAGGGTGCTCCAGAGTGTCTCCATCTGTTGGGTTCACTCTCTATTTCAGGGAGTACACTTCCCAAATGTACATAGGCTATAGTGCTACAGTTAAATGAGCAACCTTTGTCCTTGAATTGATAATGCCTGGAGCTGTCTAAATACATTTTGTGTGTATTATTGTACAACAACTGAAACCCACTGGGCATACTGGTGCAGGCTGGAAGAGGTGCAAACGGTGGCATATTTCACAATTGTCTTAGGCTAGGTACACAAACATTTCTATCCAAAAGTGCTATAATGTAACATGGATATACATTATGAAAACCATCATTCCACTTTTTAAGTAAAAAAAGGTGCTTGTTTTAACATAATTGATATAATTATGGGGGTAATTGCAGCCTGGGGGAAAAGTAGACAAATGGGAGTGACTGGGAAAATCTGGGTTGGTAAGTGAATAATGTATTACTATTTTTCTTTTATTAACAGTTACTCTGAAAGTTTCCCTAAGCAAGGGTTGCTTCAGTTTAATCAGGAGCAACTAGGTTAAAGATTTAAAACAAAGTCAGGACGTTGAACGCAGACTGTAGACAAACATGGCAGTGTACTTCGCTTGTCTGAGGATTTTATATTTTTAGTTTCTTTCTAGCTGATTATACAGAACAGTTGTTGTACAGTCTAACTATTTTTCATTTGTTAGATTGAACGCCAACCCTGGCTCCAAGGAATTACACACACTATTTCCCATGTGTGTGTGAGCACTGTCCACAACATTTAATGTGTACATTGTGTTAGCCATGCTCTTGCAAATGTACAAATGGTTGCCTCACGGTTTGCTAGCTAGCTTAGCTATGGTCCACAACACATGTAATGTTATCTTACCTGATGTGTTTCATCCAGCATCCTTTTATCAGCCGGGAAGCGAAAGAACGAGCACGACCTGTTGCTTGTGTGAGCAATGTTTGGGGTAAGTGTCTTATACTTCCAACTGCTTTACGACAAACTGAGACTTTCTGGACTTGCAAAATTAAATTGACAAACATATTCATAGCTCAATTCAAATGGGATCAGATTTTTTTTTCACCTCGTTCACTAAAGTACATATTTTCTCCAAAACAAGGTCCCATGGTGGCCCACTGGAAGGGGGACAGTTCATTGTTCAAACTTTAACAGTGGCTGTATGTCGCCATTGTGCAGCACCTGTGCTGTTTTTTTCTTCCTGTGATCTCAAAGTGGCTATATGTAACTTTCAGTTTGTGTTGATTCTAGCGGCCGCTTTGGACAAAAGTGGTAGAGTTTTTTTATCACACCTGCTGTTGAGAAGCTCTGTATTAAAGCCCACTGTATTACTGAGTTAGCGTTACGGGGAGGACGTATAGTCGCGATGAATGTTTTGCTCAGACAGAAAATCATGACAAGAGAATACGGTAAGTTACAGATGCATCGTTGCATTTCAAGTGTTGCATATGGTAACTTAGCCTACTTTGGATGTATCGTGAGCTAAACCAGATAACGTTATCATTGTCACTGTGTCACGAGCCAAAGCATTAAGAGATTGTTGTAACAACCAACGTAATAATAACTTAGATTAACACAGTGCATTTCATAAAACCCACGGACACTTTATACAAGTACAGGGGGACAAGGGAAAAGAAAATAGTAGGCCAACACAAACACGGACTAAAAGGAATAACATATCCGCAGTAAATGGATGGGGGACGTATTTAATGTTGGCTACTGGCATACAACCACATCGCGCACTGTAAAGATATTTTATGAGTGAAATAGACATATTACATACCTGAGGGCCATACCTGGGTTTTGTATCATTTACAATCCCGTAATTGTCTCCATCTGTTGATAGCTCGACCGACTGTGACTCGCATTTTCGCTTGTTGTCATTCACTTTCCTTTTTAGCTTTTAGCTGTTCTTTGTTTAATGTCCTTCTTTTCTGTGATGGTCCTGCACCAGTATCAGCCATAACTACAAAATAACATTGTAAAATAACATTAAAATACAATTAGGCCTATATAAAGAAATCTCATACACAGGCTTTCCGGTGTTTCAAAGAAATCTGTGACCCATCAGAATGTGTTACTGTACATCTACCTGCCTAAAATCATTGTGTGACTGTGCAGGAAAAATTGAACTCAGGCAGAGGCCTTACTAAAAGCTATATAAAAATGGCGTTCTTTTCACGGTTAGCCTTGTTTGCTCGTTAAGACAATTGTATGAAAAATAATAGAGCTTCAGAAACATTAAAAAGTTACATATAGTCACTTTAATTAATTTGTTATCTGAGTGTGTTTTGGAAGGGGATGTAAGAGGAAGTGATTGGGTCATGGTTCCTCACAGACCAATAGGACACCAACACAAGAAGCATGCACAGGCCTTAGGCAACTAAGGAATGCAAAAGACTGTGAATGTTAATAAATTAGACATGTTGTCCCTCATGCTTTTTTTTGTTGAGATTATTTATTTGGGCTTTTCCACCTTTAATTTTGACAGGACAGCTATGTGAGAAAGGGGAGAGAGAGGGGGAAGACATGCAGGAAATCATCACAGGTCGGATTCAAACCCTGGACCTATGCGTCGAGGCATAAACCTCTCAGTCAGTATATGTGCGCCTACTCTACCCACTGGGCCAACCCGGCCAGGCTTGAACTCACTTTTGACTTACTAATTAAATTTTCAGTACAAAATTAATACCGTTATCTTTCCTAACTATAATCCAGTGCTTTTAGTTGCCTATAGTAAGCTAAGTAAAATAGTTTAATCATGCTTTAGTTGCACGACTGTGAATACCCACAAAGATACACTCTCACATAAGAGCACCTGCTGCAGATTGTTGTCCCATCAATCTTTCTGCCTTGGGGGAGGGCAACGTTTGACAGCACTGACGGCAAACAACACTAATTCCTAGAGGAAAAACAAAGGAAGTGAGGAGAAAGCATATTGACGAACCACTAACAGTGTTAGGAGGCCAACCACACGAGACGCTTTTTGGTGTAGACGCACGTTTTGCATCGTTTTGGCCAATCGTCCAAACGAATCCTGTAAATGCACTGCCTGAAGTTGCACTTTTTTTTAACCTGGTCCCAGGGTGAAAAAATTCAAAAACGGCGCCCTTGTGTCTTCGTTTGGACGGCGAAGCCGCATACTTGCGTATCGATGATCGCCACACCACTCGACCTCTAGCCTTCGACCTCTTATTCCGCGACGACGTCTCATAACAACAACAATGGCGGACTACGTGCTTGTGTTCCTGCTGGAGAAGATATTGAGCCTATTAGGGATACTAGGGCTGTTTGGTTTCTTCTTCTACTGTCTGTTTGTATACAGCGTGCAAGCTTTATGCGCATGCTCCGCCTCTTCTCTGTTTTTTGGTGAATTTCTGTAGCAGAAACGGCGCCACCTATAGGCCTGGAATATGAAGTAGCGGGTTGAGTCAAATACAAATGGATCCGTTTGGACGCAAACATTTTTGAAACGATACTACTTTTTTGATACATGTGGGCGTGGCCTTAGTCTCAATTTTGCCAAACCATATCTGCAATAAAACTTCTTGGTAACACTTTAAAATAACCATCATTAATAGATGGTAATTGATTTGTTAATTAATCTTTAGTTAATTGTCATTTAACTGTTAAAGTGATAGTATCCATCACCAGACCAATCTAATGTAATGAGTTAAAATAACTAAACATCTAATACAGCAACATGATCAAATACAATCACCACAACATATATAAATTGAACATGTTTATTTTTTATGCCATGAAGGATATGCATAAAAGTGCATTCAATGGCACAAGTTTTTTACGAATTATTTTAACAATATGCAAATCACCATGTTTTGGATCAGACTTGTTGCTTTAAAACAGCAACAAACAGAATAAAACAAATTTAAAACATTAAAACTATGATTCATAAAATGCATTCTAGGGTGGCCTAATGGATCATGATATGAGATCTGAGAATTCCAATATTTGTTCATAGGCGGATGGAGAAGAAGATTATGAAGTGATCGGGGCATCCCTAGTTCATTCAATGTTTTGTATATCTTTAAACACATAACAGACTAAAACAATACATTGAACGACAATTCATTGAACTATGTGCAAAGCACCATTAAAAAGTGCTCATTTTGTAGAAGATTGTTTAAATAGCAACAGAGTAAACAACAATACATTCATTAATAACATGACAATAATGGTGTTGCACCAAAAGGTGGTCACAAACAAGTAAAACAACTTTTCAACTTTCCTTTAAACATTTCCAAATACATGGCAAAAATCATCATCAACACACAGCTCAAATTACCATCCATGGATTCTCAAAGTTGTCTAGTTCAAACAGGAACTTCAGCAGTCTTGGAGGAATGTGCTGGTGTTTGGTCCTCTTTTTCTCGGCCTTTGACCCTCGCTCAGAATTTATTCCCAGGAAAACTCTTAAAGAAATGGATTTTTGTTTTTAGCAACACAAGTAATGAAATGAATTAAACTGACAGAGAGTAACATGCAGACCAAGTTGAGATGGAAAAATCCTCGTAAATCCAATTTGAGTATTGTTCCATTACAGGACTTCAAGAACAAATTAACATTCGTAATAGGGCTGCACGATTATGGCCAAAATGATTGTCACGATTATTTTGATCAATATATTGATCACGATTGATTATCACGATTATTTGTTAAATTTTAACCAAAACAAATTGTATTGTCACATTATAACTGCTTTCACATATTGTGCTAAATTCCTCCTTTGTTGAAGGATACTATGAAGGAGCATGCCATTTCATCTGTTGTGCGACCGCTTTCCAAACATGCAACGCAATTTTCTGTTCACGTTAACGTCGCATGTTAAAATCCAATAGGGTACCGGTGCACGGTATCTACCGGACGAAATAGCAACGCAGATTACGGTGCAATTTAAATGTCTGCGTTGCGCTCTGATGCTCCAAAAGAGGTTGTGGTTAGAGGTTAGAGAGCTAGTAAACCCTAATAACACTTTACACCGAAGGTAACGTTAGCCTACCATTAGCTACAGTAGTGACTGGATTTAACACGGCTAAAATGCTGACAGCTAAACGGTGTAGTGTGACTGTATTTCACTGTAGCGGGACATCCAACAGTCTGCTGCTAAATATGGTCACTGCTGTTGTCTGAAAAACAAAGCAGACGTGACAAAAATGTGGCGTTTACTGGTAAACTGGTAAACCTCGGGACCGACTTATGACCAACTGCTATCTGTTGTGGAATTTTCCTCACGTTACTCTGTCCTCTGTGACTGTCTACTTCTAAACTAAGCTGCGCGGTGCAGGGATCAACTCTGATTGGCTCATGGAGGCACATGATCAGAGAGTGGTTTACGGAGCTTTGGAAAAAAAAAACTTTGATAAGGAGCATTCTATGAACGGATTGAAGCATTTTAAATATAGCTTGATCACGTGAATTTGATCGTGGGAAGCCAAAATCGTGATCGTGATTAAAATTTGATTAATTGTGCAGCCCTAATTTGTAAATCATTTTATCCATTAATAATCTGGTGAAAAGTCTGTTATAGGAGACTGATCAGCTGAAAATCGGCTGGTCTTAATTGGGGACAAATAAATCGACCATGAAAATGATTAAATTGCCATACTTAATACTTTCCAATTCAGCTATTGCATTAATAATGCTATGACTTAATGTTTCAAATGGTTGCCATTTGCATCTCAGTCATGTGAGTTTGTCAGCTGAAATACGTCTTACACTACAAACTCACCAGCCACTTCATTAGGTACACATGTGCAATATAATGCAATCCAACACAAAGCTCTGTCAGAGGTGATAGGTCAAGGTGATAATTATACTTTATGTTTATTATTGAGGTTGTAGTGGGTGGTGCTGGTGTACTGGAGTGCAAGAAAGGTGTTCCTAATATTTTGTCCTCCTCAATATATGGACTCCAAGGTCCAGAAGAAAGCAGGAAAAGCTTGCACACTGATCAGACAAAAGGAATGTCCACTCCAAAGGTTGATGGATGTCACAGTTCCATTTTTAATGGTCCATCAAAAATATATAAACGGGTATTATACAGCGTTTATATATTTTTGTATATATTTTTGACAACACTCAATTTAATGCACTCACGTACACCAACATTCACTATGACCTCAATAATAAATAAAGTATAATCATCACCTTTCTGACAATGTCAACAAAAACTGAAAATGTAAAAGCCTCGTAAAAGAAGAATGTATATTATATTGCACATATGTGAAGTGTCTGGTGAGAGTATTTATAATGTCCAACTTAATAAACAGCAACACAATATGCTCTATACATAACATTTCAAAACAAAAACAAAGAGTTGCTTACCTTTGTATGAATTCCAGGAATTCCAAGCGTAGCTCAGGTTCCACAATGAGGGAGTTGATATGGTCATTGACCACTTCCTGATCGACAGCGATCTTGAATCGTTGATCACCTTAAACATAGATTAATTTAGATATTAGAAGATAGTGGGAAAAAAAAAATAACAATACACATCCACTTCAGAAAACCAGTGCAAACATAATTATTGAAATCTGGCTACCTTATATTATTCTTTTTACGAGTGGTGTGGCCTTTGTTCAACAAACCCTCCTCATCCTACAGTAACTAATAAACCCTCCTCATCCTACAGTAATATTTATCAGGACTTTTACTCCACTACATTTACACTGGATGAAGTGTAGGTATTTTTAAGCATGCAGCTTAAATTGACTGCCGCTTTGCACAGAGAGTAAAAAGTATGAGTAAAGAGTAAAAACTACGAGTAAAGAGTAAGAGTTAACAGTAAAGAGTAGGAGTAAGTAAGTGAAATCCATAACATGCATGCCCAAATAATATACAGACTACATACAATTTCGCAATGCCTGAGGTCAGCTGTACTGGATCTTCACCTGGTGGCATCTTCATCCCATTTGAGTCGAGGAAGTCTTTGATGCTCTTTCCCTTTCTGGACATTTCCTCTGCCAGCTTTGTTTGCACTGGTAAGCCAATGAGGGTACATTTGTGGTCGAACAGGTGAACAGCTTCAAAAAGGAAGGGCCACTCTTCCTGTACTGTTTTTACAGTGCTTCCTTTGTTGATTGTTGCACGCTGGATGGAATATGTTTCAGTCATCAATTTGCGAATACAACTCCAGAAGATGACGGGTTTTGAAGGCACTTTTCAAGTCATCTTGTTTAGACTCTAGTTCTGCTATATCCTCAATAGAAGGCTGCCACTCCACACACACATAACGATCTGAGAGTGTAGGCTTTTTCCTCACTGCGTCTTTACCCTCTGCTGGCCTCTTTGTTGATCTGAAGGTAAATGGCCTTCTAATATGTTCAAGTCTGTTTTCTAGCTGTATGAAGAGAGCATAATATCCTGTTCCACTGACTTTAGTTCCATTGAGCTCTCTGTCTTGAAAAGAGCAGGGATATTGTTCTACAACAGGTGTTGGAGGTGGAGTTTGGGGCAGATGGACATTTTGTTGCAGAGATGTCGAAGCAGAGCCAAGTACAGCTTGTGACTCTATGGATAACATACATCACCAAAAATTTATGAAATGACCGATGTTACATTTATACCTAAGATTTAAGATATAACAATTTAGGTATGGTATGAATAAATGCATGTCACCGGCGGTATGTTTTACAAAACCACATTGCACTGGTTTAGCTAATAAAGTGTTATGAACAAGCTGAAACAAAGCTTGTCTAAATGTAGTCAAACTGTTTATCCTAAAAATCAGCTAGGTTTAGAATTTGCCAATTTTCAAGATTTGTGTCAATGCTTTCTAAACTTGACAATATTTTGATGTCATGAATGTATTATTCATTTATTGTCATTTTACATTTGTTTCCAGTGAGATATAACTGAGTGTTAATAGTGAATATATGCTATTGTGAACTTTACTGTTGCTGCTCTAGAAACAATATTTACTTTCATTTAAAATATAAATCAAACCTAATCATCTTCTGAATTTGTATTACTTCTTTCCTTCCTTCTGTCTTTCCTTCCTTCCATCCTTCATTCCTTTCTTTTATCCTTCCTTCCTTCTATCCTTACCTTCTGTCTTTTCTTCCCTCCTTCCTTCTGGTTTTCATTCCTTTCTAAAATGGTCATTTATAGATTACCTTTAATCTCTTCAATTCTGCTAATCCCACTAGTGGACACTCAGTATCTCTGACACCCAAAGGATTTTTTCTTTATCAGAGTAGTCTTTATTTTTGAACATCAGTATTCATAGAAATCCGCCCTAGCTGTGATGGTTTTCTGCTCACGGTAACTGTTCTACGCTCGCTCCACTTATGAATAAAATGGTCTATAAAATGTTTTTTCAATCTTTTTTTTTTAACAGGGCAGCAGAACACTGTGATCCAAATTTTACATACACTTGTGATGCTTTTGGACAAAAAGTCCAAGTCTGTAAGAATGGTAACCTGTGGATTATTGGACATACAGAAAGATTTGGTTTATAAATGTAAAAACTTACCTGCAGTGAAAGCTTGAATTAGTCTTCTCTGCTGAATGGGTGGCAGAATTCCATCGACATCCTCAGTCTTGACAAAGTTAAGGTCATCTACATTGTCTACTCCAATCTCCTCCAGTCTTGCCATGAGTGAGTCCATTACATGATTACTGAGCGATGGCATAGCTTTCTGAACTAATTCTTTCACAAGCTCCATAGTGGCATATGCTTGAGTGGAATGAGTAACCTTGCACCTCTTGCACAATTTCATAGATGCCAAGCTCAGGTACCCAGCTGGCAGTTTTCCCCCGCAGCAAAAGCATGACAGTTGTTTCAGTTTTGATAACAATGCTTGCTATTTCCCCCAACTGTAGTTGTCTTTTAGTATATCTCTGTATGACAAGCATACCATTTGCATATGAATTGCCTTTAACTTACACTTTATCTGTAACAACTGAGTTAGATGAGTTAAGTCCAAAGTCTGCAACTGCTGCCCTTATGCCACCATCATAGAGCTCTGGATAAAAGCTAGTGGAGACACCTGAACCTGGGGGCTGAAAAAACTGCCCTGACTCTGATAAGCCTGAAACAGCTGATGTCCATCAGTGAGTGACTTAGTGATATTTCTGAAGTTTTGACTTGACCTGATACATCTTTTGAAATTACTATGCTTACTTTCAAAGTGCATGGTCCAAGTATGTATGAGTGGACTAAACTGTAGACTCAAGACTGCATAGTGAAGAAGATAGTGGTGTTTTGGTCTCAGATTTGAAGTACCAGCTGCCAGACAGCATTGTCAGCATCTTCAATTCTGTCATGTACCAAAATAGGCAGAAACCGCAATAGCCACCTGTTTTGGGCTGCATGGCCTCCAAGCCTTTTTCCTTTGTTTGGAATTGCAATTGGCTTGTTGCTGCTTTCACCTGGAAATAATTTGAGTCGGTCATTTAGTGGCTCGTAACTGAACCACTTCTCTTCTTTAATTAAGCACTGCAAACACATTGCCAGGTCATAGTCCACAACACCCTCAAACAAGTCATGTGCTAAACAGGGCGGAAATGTGAGAGTTTGTTGAAAACACTGTTGCCTTTAATGCCCTGATGCATGACACTTCAGGGTGACTCTCCAAAAACTGCACAGACTCATTATAATCAGCAGGATCTCTATGAGTGAAAACCGTGAGAGGGTTAGACAGAAACATATCTTTTGTGACTAGACAGTATCTACAGAAATACTGAGCAAAACTGAAATTTTCTGTAAACCCACCAATCATGTGGGAGCCCAGATTATCTCCCATTATGCATGCAACAGTACCGCTGTATATCTTATCTTCAAAAGATATGCCCTTTTCCTTCAGCTCACACAAGTCTGACACAAGCTCACCGAATCGCATTAGATCTAATGGCATACCCATCAGTGAAATCACAAAGTGTACTATCTTCAAGTTTCACTTCCCTTTTTCAGCATTGCTCTGAGGCTATTCAGTAATGGAATGGAATGATAGTATCTCCTCTGCCCTCTATCATTGTAGCCAAGTGTGACTTCAACAGGCTGAACATAGTTAAAGTGCGTCTTGTAATACTGCAGCCTTCGATGGTAGTCGATGGTACTTGCATGTAAGGCCTCGTGCATAGGGCTCCGCTCATAAACACTCTTCCCCAGACATGTTAATGTTTCTGTTGGAACACCATACTGTTCAAGTTCTTGAGCTAGCACATCCATTGTATACTCCCATTGAATATCCTGAATAGTTTTCATCTCATTTGCTATCTCTGTAATTGTGGAGGCTGGGACTAAATGCTTTGCCTGCAAACCCAAGTAAAACAGAGCTAGATTTTCTGTGTAGGCATCTTGCACTTTATCACTCTCAGCAGCCTTACTTTGGTCTACATCAACATCATTACTTTGGTCTGCATTACTCACATCAATTCCTTCATTCTCTGCAACATGTGCCCTCTCACCTGGAAAATACTGTTCTGCAGCTTCACACAGATGAACAGGTGCTATCTGGGTGACACTCCACCCTCTGTGATATCTGGACAGATGAGATGAAAAGGATGTTTTTACATTAAATGTCTTAGAACATCCATCAAAGGGACAAGTTACAGTCAGACCCTCCTGTATGTGGTCACTCAAGTGAGACACAAGCCGTTTAACATCTGCATATTCTCTG
This sequence comes from Perca flavescens, assembly GCF_004354835.1. Taxonomy (NCBI): domain Eukaryota; kingdom Metazoa; phylum Chordata; class Actinopteri; order Perciformes; family Percidae; genus Perca; species Perca flavescens. The sequence goes on from NC_041347.1 coordinate 1,380,551, forward strand.
CTGCAAAAATTGAACAAGCACTTCAACTGCACAGACACACTCCGGTTCCAAGTTTGTCTAATCCCTGTGTCTGGGTGTGTTTGTGACATGTGAACAGCGAGGCAGTTGAATGAGGAAAACCTTCTTCCACAATCTTTATGGCCACATGATAAAAGTACATTATTAAGATGTGTGTGTGATCTGCAGTGCTTCAGGTATTCTGTCAATGAGACGCATTTAAATTCACAGACATTACAAGCCAACATGACGGCACTCATTAACCGGCCCAACTAGCCAAAACAGACGGCTAATGGCTAAGTTATCACTTTTGTATCATGTCCGAATAGGTGAATCGACTGAGGCTGGGGCTATGGTAACTTTAGCCCGTTGTCTCGCTAACTGGTGTTAGCTGGTTAGCTAGCTAGCTACTAATGGCGCATTGTGCTTATCCGGTAAAGTTAACGGTAACTGTCGGTACACGATCCTTTCTGCCTGCACGATCCGTTCTGCGCATGCGCAAGATAATACTGTTTTACCGAGGATATGACCTGCACGATCTGTTCCACGCTAGCCTATTACTAGCCTCCACCGGGAAGCTATCGGCTAACCGCTAGCTGACAGCTAGATTCAGTCTAAAATAACGTTAAGTCAAACTTAATGGGAAGCTAAATTAAGACTTTACAGTAATAACAATAAAGACAAATATTGAGTGATCGTATTTTCAAGCTGTTATATATGTTAACGTTTATTTTCAAGTTTTATTTTGAGGGTCTTTTAAAGTTATTACATGCTGTCTCAGCTAGCGGTTAGCCGAATTAGTTGTTAGCTAAACTAACGTTAGCTTGGCAGTCGACCAATAGCGTGGAACAGATCATGCAGTGTCGTGAATCCTCGTCCAACAGCGCATGTGCGAACATTTTGCGCATGTGCAGAACGGATCGTGCAGGCAGAACGGATTGTGTACCGACACTAACGTTAAAGACAGGTTAACACAGACTGGACAACTCTTTCTAATTAAAACTATACAGAACTATATATACATATTGTATATTATTTTAGTTAAAGGAAAATATAATTTGTACCACAGAAGTGAAATAAAGGTTTCCCCAACTCCGAAGACTGAAAGGTAAATATCCGTTGATGACCGCTTCTTCATTGAGACGTAAGAACGTACAGCGCTTCATGCTCCCACAATGCAATGCGTCCTTAAAAAATACGGTTAAAACTCCTGTAAAAAAATATTACGGAAAATTCCTTCACATTAACATGGTACATTGTACCGTATATTTATGGACTTTTATATATATATAAATATATATAAATATATATATATATATATATATTTTTTTTTTATTTATTTATTTTTTTTGATGAATGTTCCTGGGAGATCCTTAGTTGCGCGGGATGTGGAAGCTCGCAAAAGTTCGAGACGACCTTCTACTGCCTTGAAAAAAAAATCTCACGAGCTGCGGCCGCCGCTGCTGCAGCAAATCGACTTTGTCAAGTTCATTTGAGAGCACAACGTTGGTCATACAAAAGTTGCCCTGGCCTTGAATGACAAGGTAAGGAAAATAAGACTAAATCTCAATTTAAATAACCAAGACTAGGTTGACCGTGAGCATTTTACTTCAGACACTGGATTACCAGCAAACTGCCATGAGAATTGCTAACTGGTTACTCAAAATAAACTAGCAATCTATTCAGTCAGTATATTTGTGTTTGATCTGTGTGAATTACAGAAATATCAGATTTGCTAGACCTACTTTGAGCTACCAAGCAACCTTTCCACAAGGATAGATTGATTTTGTGACTTGTGCATAAATTGATGAATGTGAAATGATGCCAGCTAGCTAGCTAGCATCAAATGGTCCTTAATGCATGATATGAAGTAGGCTGTGGGAGGAGGGGGGTAATCTTGGTGGTTAATGAATAAATGGCTGATATAATTTCCAACTTTCAGAGATAAATTGAAATGAGCATATCCACCCAAGAAGAGAAAACTGACTGATTTGAAAAGGTGGGCTGATATTCCAGACAGTTTAGCATGACTAGCTCTGTAACATGTTGGCAGCAGACTTTACAGTAATGTACTTACCAGATGATTTAATTTATATCAACATACATAATATTCTATTAATGTTAAAGTTAAGATGACTAATATATGATCTGCTTCTAGGTTTGTTATGCTGGCATGAGTTAAGTATCATCATTAACATTGACATTAAGCATTCTTCCTTTTGTATTTCCCCTCAATTCCATGCCTTCTAGTAGTCTGATCTGAACATTATTTCACCCAGGATGTGGTTCCTTTGCCCATTATTATTAACATGTTTATCAAGTTAGGCTAGGCTATCAAACTGATACATTTGAGTCCTTCACATACAAATTTGTCACTTGCCCTTGTGTTAGTAATGCACACAATTGTCTTCTCTGCAAGTGCAAGTGCAGAGAATTTGTTAAACATTATTTCCCTATTGTAATACATGTAGTAACTGTACCAATATAATTTCTCGCAGAACATTTTGCAATATTGAACTATATCCATCTCCCCCACCTCTACTCTGGACAGGGGCGAGGAGCTGTGGACATGGGGCAGGTCACTGGAGCTGTGGACATGGGGCAGGACACTGGAGCTTTGGACATGGGGCAGGACATTGGAGCTGTGGACATGGGGCAGGTCATTGGAGCTGTGGACAGGGGGCAGGACAATGGAGCTGTGGACATGGGGCAGGGCACTGGAGCAGGAACTTGTCACAACTTGCCAGACTGCTGGAAGGTACACCAGTATGAATACTTCTGTAAGACACACCCATTTCTTATGGTAAAAAAGAAAAAGTTGGGATGCAAAACATGTAGTGCTGTAAGATTGACTTGTAAGGTTGGCCCTTATGGTAACACGACTGCAAAACAAATTAAATCTTTGAGAAAAAAATGTATGAACAGTGTTTCCCAAAGTCATAAAATAGCTGAAGGTATACTTAAAAAGTAACAAGACAAAACATTAGAAACAATTTTTCTCAGAACCGAGTCTGAAATTGTTGAGTCTACTTTCAGTGTGTTTAGAACAGCCTACTATGTAGCAAAGAGCAACCGGCCTTACACTGACCATCCAAAACTCATTGACTTGCAGATGCTTAACGGTGTGAATGTTGGCTGTGTTCTTCATTCAAATGTCACATGTACGGAGATCGTTAATTTCATATCCAGGGAGATGAGACAGGCATTGTTGGCCAGCATCAAATAAAGTCAACCAAAGCTAACAGTGATTGTAGATGAGAGCACCTCGTTAAGCAAGAGGTCCTGTCTGATTGTGTACCTCAGGACATCTGTATCCATAATTTCAGATGGGATTACAGCCGACCTACTTAACTATCTTCAGAAACATGGTCTTGATGAAGTTATGCTGGGCAGAAAGAGGCGTGTTCGTAAAACTCTAAAGTCAGTTCCCTGGCCTCATTGGTTGGCACTGCTTAAACCATAGATTAGAATTGTCAGTGTCAGACGCAGTAAAACATTGTACCGAAACCAATCACTTCTCATCATTTCTAGACAAGTTTTACTGTTTGTATAATCAATCACCAAAGAATGTAAGAGAACTTGAGACTGCTGTAACTGAAGTAGGCAGTTGTCTGAGAAGGATATGTAGAGTCTTGGGGATAAGGTGGGTGGTGTCATCATTCCGTACAGTTAAAGTTGTTTGAACAATGTATGCAGCGCTATACAATCGTCTCACAGCTTCAAGTGAAAATCTTAAGAGGAGCTCCAATGAGAGGAGTATGTATCAGGGCTTAGCAACAAAAGAAGAACCTTGGACTTATGATGGATTCACTCGAAGAACTCAAAGGTCTCTTTAAGGCTCTGCAGAACAAAGACATTAGACTGTCTCAGTCAATGGCTCTCATCAAGAGGCAGAATAAGGCTTTTAGTTCAATGAGTAGAGAACCTGAGAGTGGTCATTTCTATAAGAAAGCATGTGACGCAGTGATAGAAGGGTTGTTCAATGGCATAGAATTGCACAGTGAGGCCAGAAAGTCATCGAGCCAGAAAAGTTTTATGAAGCTTTGAAAACCAACATGGAGGCAAGAATGGGGAGAGAGGAAGAAGAGTCCTTGTTTCAAAAGGTGAAACATTCTTAACAAAACAACTTGTCCCTCTCCTATACCTCAAATGTATGGGGAACATGGACTGGGGAGGTTTGTGATCTTTTTTAGTATTGACCAGCGGGTGAACGTAGTGGAGCATTTAGCTGCTACAGAGCCAAAAATTTCCCTCAGGAGTTAATGGAGACCAGAACACGGCCAAAAGGAGATGGAGTCGTCTGTAGGACACAAATTAATGCTACTGTTGCTATGAAGATATGCATCTGCTTGCAAACGGTTTACAGCATGTTGTGTATGGGATTATTTTTGTGACTTTAATTTCAAGCAAAACTTCTCAAGTATCAAACAAAAAACACTAAGTCAAGCAAAAAAATTGTCACCTCAAAGGTGAAACTTAAAACTTGCAAAAAAACGTGTGTAGTCGTAAACTATTGGTATTTTATTTGTTTGATATTATGTCCTTTTGTTTACAGTTCCCTCTGCTTCTTTCTCAATGATCAGTCTTTTGCTCTCTACATCACGTTTGCAGTTCTGCTCCCAGCTTTCTCGTTTGCGCTTCCAGAGTCTTTGTTTGCAATTCTGACCCAAACATCTCGTGTGGGCGGGTCTTACAGGGGTGCGTCCCCATTGGCTAATGAGTTTTTGGTGAGTTTGAGTGACAGCTCAGTGCCTGCCTGCCCCTGACGTTTCAGTGCAGCTGAGCTAACGTTACAAACCACTCCACAGTGCATTGCTACAAGATTAATAAAGTGTAAGTATTGATCATATATATATATATATATATATATATATATGTATTATCTGTGATCTACGTTAAAAGCATGGTTACTAGATTTTTGTTGTTTCGTTGTGTTAAGTTACTAGCTAGCTAGTAAAGCTGTTTAAGTTAGCATTTAACGTTAGTTAGCTAACTGCTAACGTTATCTAAAACTTGTAGCTACGTTACTGAGCTAATTTGCCATGGGAATAATGTAGCTATAGGCTCAGTGAGGCCTTACTCGATGGAACTGTATTAATGACCGTCTTCTCTCTGTAGAACAATGAAACATTATAGGGACGTGCAGGATGCCGAGCAGAGCTACTGATGCTGTCCCAGGTAACGTTAGGTCAGTAATGCAGCTATATGGTCTATTATGACAAATTATTATCCAGCTAACTACAAATTGTTGTGGTTGCTATTGGTCTGATAATATACAATGCTAGGGTATTTGTTAACACTTTCCGCCCTTTCGCTGCTGGCTTCTCACATTCATCCGCTACACTTTGTCACCCACTTTGAAATTTGATTTTGTGGTCTTTTTGTTTTTGATGTGGCCTGTGGCAATGGTGTGTCGAGCAGCCTGCAGGGCATTACTAATATTAATAATGTCCTCTGTAGGGCTGTCATTCTCCACAGCACTCTCCATGCTGCTGTCCACCTTCTAAAAATAATATACTGTATAAGTGTATACAACATCATAACGTATTACATATCAAATACTAATTACAATACAAATTCTTTCAAAAAGTCAAAGCAATCACTTGAAACAAAAAAATACCATATACTCCTCAGGGACCTGGGACGGGTTTGAATATATGGAATGAAAAGAAAATGTAATCTATATATGTTATAAAAAAGGCTCATAAATAATTAACTGCAGCTACTAAGAGATGTAATGCCGAGTGCATGACATATTTCTGCTCTAATTCCTCTGGTATAGTGTAGAAATAACTTCAATAGGAGCTGTATTTCTTGATACAGGTTCTAAACTCCCACCCATTTTGCTTACCTTTGTATAGTACCATTCATTTTCTCAACAAGACCATTTGTTTGAGGATGATAAGGGTCACAAAGGCTTCTTTTTATCCCAAGGAATCAGTTTTATTCTGAAATACATTTATCTCACTTTACAAACGATGAATTTTCAAGTGACTGATGGTATTTTATTTTGCCCCCACAAATTATTGTTGGTAGCTACATTGCAAGTAGTTTTATTTTACCTGATTTACAAACTCCTTCCCTTGGTCTGTAAGGATCCTCTTGGGAGCCTCAAACTGGTAAAAAAAACAATTTGAGGATGCAGTCAGATACCTCTTTAGCCGTTTTTGTTCTCAGAGGGTAAGCTTGTGCCCATTTGGCAATCAATCATTACACAGATGTAACTGTATCCCTCTGTAGTCACAGTCAGCTTCCCTATCAGGTCCATGCCAACAAGCTCAAATGGATGCGTTACCTGAAAGACATATAGGTGACTGTCAGGTGAACATCAAGAACAAGGAATAGGACATGACTGGACAACATCTGCTGACGCAAGTGAGATAAGTGGGATAAAAGACAGCAAGGGGAAAGACAGACCAAGGGGAAAATAGCAGAAAGACACTAGACTAATAAAGGATTTTTTTTTCTTACAGTGATTGGTGTGTGATGCTTCTTCTCCTTGATTTGAGCTCCACTGGCCTGGCAGTGCACACACTGGGCCACCTGAATGAAGAAGATTTAAAAGTTTGTGTGTGTGTGTGTGTGTGTGTGTGTGTGTGTGTGTGTGTGTATGGGAGAGATGACATTTAAGAATTTTTTTTTATTCTTCTAAAAAATAATATATACTCAGCAAAAAAAGAAACGTCCTCTCACTTTCAACTGCTTTTATTTTCAGCCAACTTAACATGCGTAAAACTTTGTATGAACATAAATTCAATTACTAAGAAATAAACTGAACAACGTTTCACAGACATGTGACTAACAGAAATGGAAAAATGTGTCCCTGAACAAAGGATGGTCAAAATCAAAAGTCACATTCAGTATCTGGTGTGGCCACCAGCTGCATTGCGTACTCAGTGCATCTCCTCCTCATGGACTGCACCAGGTTTGACAGTTCTTGTTGTGAGATCTTACCCCACTCTTCCACTAAGGCACCTGCAAGTTCCTGAACATTTCTGTGGTGCATGGTTCTCGCCCTTAGCCTCCGATCCAAGAGGTCCCAGACGTGCTCAATGGGATTGAGATCCGAGCCCTTCGCTGGCCATGGCAGAACACTAACTTTCCTGTCTTGGAGGAAATCCTGCACAGAACGAGCGGTATGGCTGGTGGCATTATCACACTGGAGGGTCATGTCAGGATGAGCCTGCAGGAAGGGTACCACATGAGGGAGGAGGAGGTCTTCCCTGCAATGTTCTGCAACTTTTAAATAACCCATTATGGGTTATTTATATGGAAGTTGGGTTATTTTGTGCAACTCATGCGTTGAGTCAAAATCCATCAACCCAACATACGGTTGACCCAGCACTTGGGTTGTTTGTGCTTCGAACGTCATCAGATCATCACCAGAGTCCACACACTGAGCACTTGTCACAGCAGAGAACCAGTCTGGTCATCCAACGAGGCAAATAAATAATATAAGGTTTGTGTACACTAGCTACATGTCTAATTCACATTATCTGTGTTGCGTTACCTATTAAAGTACTATCTTTATATTGTGAGGCTAGTTGGTTAGTTTGGCTAACAACGTAGCTAGCTAACGTTAGCCATTAAGCCGTTATCATGGAAGCATGGATAGCCTACAGCTTATCCGTTTGGTCTGAATTATATTAATGAATTAATGAAACAAGTTCATAATGCCCATGGGCATATGGTCATGTTTATTGAGTTCACCAGGCTAATTTGCCAGCTAGTTTCAAGCTAGCCAGGTGATTCGCCAGTTAACAAACTAGCTAGCTAGCTAGATAGTTTACTAGCCAACAGGCTGTCAGTTAGTTGCTTTGCTAGCTATATTATTTTAACTGGCTATAAATGAACGTGCTTGTTTTTCCTGAAGCTTTTAATGTGAAATGTGAAGGCATAACAGTGTATGACTGATTAAAGTATGTAAAAACAGTGAGATAACCTGATATGTCTGACTAAATGCATTTATGTGCATTTATTTAAGTAATGTGGTGACCCACAATAGATAAGAACAAATGCTTATTTAAAATGGCGGCCTGGCAAACGACCACTTGAGTTGAGGGTTAAGAAATATATAATAAAAAGTTTGGGAACCACTGCTGTACTGTTGTACTGACGCTCGTGCCCTGAAGGCTATGCTTTGAGCAGCCACAAATATTCTTGTAAAAAGATAAAAACATGATGGCGCTCTTGCAAGGGCTCTCATACCAGGTAATTTTTAAACTGAAAAATTATTTGATGAAGCAAAACATCCATATTTCAGTGAATGACAACTTTCTTGTTCTTTTTTACAGAATGTACCATATCAGACGAACGTGGGTCACAGCTTAAAGAATGTTTGAGAAATAATTCTCAGCCCCTCAGCCAGATAGAGACCTACATGCGGAACACGGCAGTCTACAGGGCCAAGTGGATTAGGGACAACAATTGGACCATCGATCAGATCCTCGAAGAGTTCCCTCACCTAATGACCAAAGGCATGGTAGGTATAGGGAAATATGATCTTACATATAAGGATGCATTGTTTATAATGTTTTATTAGTGTGCCACATTTAATTGGTTTTAAAAATGTGTTTTCCATTTTATAGATTGCACAGGCTTGTCCTGCATGGGGATGCTGCATCAAAGTTGTTTGAAACTTGGTCACGTGAAATGCCAGGAGGGGAGTCTAAAATGGTAAAGTTTATTCAAAGTAGAATACTTGCTTGCAAGTAGAGCTAATGGCTCTTAATAGCAGCTTTTTAATAGGAATTTGAATTTGTTCACTATAGACCTGTTGAATGTTCATCCAGTTCATTCGTAATTGTTGTTTTGCTCTGAATATTTTCCTACCTGAGTGATATGAACTGCACCAGTTCCACTATATTGTTGATATAATACATTTTTTTCAAAGATTCCATTATGTTGTTTTGTTTTTGTATTGTTTAAGTGTTTATTAAATAATATATGCATACATAAAGCATGTATTCTGTTCTAGGTTTGTAGTTTAACAGTTTTATTGCAATTTATTTTCTTAAATTGTACTGTAATGTGTTAGAATTAATCTGGCATATGGGTTAATTTTGCCCAGCATTCGGGTACACTATATAACCAATATGTAGTTGAATCAACCCAGAATTGTAATTAATTTGACCCAGCATTTGGGTACACTATATAACAAATATGTAGTTGAATCAACCCAGAATTATAATTAATTTGATATGTTATCCCGGAGGACTCCGGAGGCAGTTGCAGGGTACCGAAGGGCCCGAAGGGCTGCAGCCTCTGCCGTGAAAGAGGCAAAGCAGCGGGTGTGGGAGAAGTTTGGAGAAGACATGGAGAAGGACTTTCGGTCGGCACCAAAGTGCTTCTGGAAAACTGTTTGCCACCTCAGGAGGGGGAAGCGGGGAACCATCCAAGCTGTGTACAGTAAGGATGGGACACTGTTGACCTCAACTGAGGAGGTAATAGGGCGGTGGAAGGAGCACTTTGAGGAACTCCTGAATCCGACTAATACGCCCCCTATGTTAGAGGCAGAGCTGGAGGATGACGGGGAATTGTCGTTGATTTCCCAGGCGGAAGTCACTGATGTAGTCAAACAACTCCACAGTGGCAAAGCCCTGGGGATTGATGAGATCCGTCCAGAAATGCTCAAGGCTCTGGGTGTGGAGGGGCTGTCCTGGTTGACACGCCTCTTCAACATTGCGTGGAAGTCTGGGACGGTGCCAAAGGAGTGGCAGACTGGGGTGGTGGTTCCCCTTTTTAAAAAGGGGGACCAGAGGGTGTGTGCCAATTACAGGGGTATCACACTTCTCAGCCTCCCTGGTAAAGTCTACTCCAAGGTGCTGGAAAGGATGGTTCGGCCGATAGTCGAACCTCGGGTTGAGGAGGAACAATGCGGATTCTGTCCTGGTCGTGGAACAACGGACCAGCTCTTCACTCTCACAAGGATCCTGGAGGGAGCCTGGGAGTATGCCCAACCGGTCTACATGTGTTTTGTGGATTTGGAGAAGGCGTATGACCAGGTCCCCCAGGAGATACTGTGGGAGGTGCTGCGGGAGTATGGGGTGAGGGGGTCTCTACTCAGGGCCATCCAATCTCTGTACGACCAAAGTGAAAGCTGTGTCCGGGTTCTCGGCAGTAAGTCGGACTCGTTTCAGGTGAGGGTTGGCCTCCGCCAGGGCTGCGCTTTGTCACCAATCCTGTTTGTAATATTTATGGACAGGATATCGAGGCGTAGTCGGGGTGGGGAGGGGTTGCAGTTTGGTGGGCTGGGGATCTCATCGCTGCTCTTTGCAGATGATGTGGTCCTGATGGCATCATCGGCCTGTGACCTTCAGCACTCACTGGATCGGTTCGCAACCGAGTGTGAAGCGGTTGGGATGAGGATCAGCACCTCTAAATCGGAGGCCATGGTTCTCAGCAGGAAACCGATGGAATGCATTCTCCAGGTAGGGAATGAGTCCTTACCCCAAGTGAAGGAGTTCAAGTACCTTGGGGTTTTGTTCGCGAGTGAGGGGACAATGGAGCAGGAGATTGGTCAGAGAATCGGCGCAGCGAGTGCGGTATTACATTCAATCTATCGCACCCTTGTGACGAAAAGAGAGCTGAGCCAGAAGGCAAAGCTCTCGATCTACCGGTCAGTTTTCGTTTCTACCCTCAGCTATGGTCATGAAGGCTGGGTCATGACCGAAAGAACGAGATCCAGGGTACAAGCGGCTGAAATGGGTTTCCTCAGGAGGGTGGCTGGCATCTCCCTTAGAGATAGGGTGAGAAGCTCAGTCATCCGTGAGGAGCTCTCGGAGAGCCGCTGCTCCTTTGCGTCGAAAGGAGCCAGTTGAGGTGGTTCGGGCATCTGGTAAGGATGCCCCCTGGGCGCCTCCCTAGGGAGGTGTTCCAGGCACGTCCAGCTGTGAGGAGGCCTCGGGGAAGACCCAGGACTAGGCGGAGGGATTATATCTCCAACCTGGCCTGGGAACGGCTCGGGATCCCCCAGTCAGAGCTGGTTAATGTTGCTCGGGAAAGGGAAGTTTGGGGTCCCCTGCTGGAGCTGCTCCCCCCGCGACCCGACACCGGATAAGCGGACGAAGATGGATGGATGGATGGATGGATTGACCCAGCATTTGGGTACACTATATAACAAATATGTAGTTGAATCAACCCAGAATTATTATTAATTTGACCCAGCATTTGGGTACACTGTATAACAAATATGTAGTTGAATCAACCCAGAATTGTAATTAATTTGACCCAGCATTTGGGTAGAATATTTAACTCATCTGTTGGGTTAAAAATGACCAACCCATCTTGCTGGGTCAAATTAACTACTGTTGGTCCGGTGCAATAGTGATCAAGCGGTTGGGTTATAAAACAACCCAAGTTGGGTACATTAACATATCTTGAAAATAAAAGCAGTTGAAAGTGAGAGGACATTTCTTTTTTTGCTGAGTTTTTATATATATATATATATATATATATATATATATATATATATATATATATATATATAGTTTCCACACGTGGTCCACAAGTATGTATATTTGTATACATATTAAGTATCCTGCTTGAAATTAGGACCCAAAAAGGCAATATATTTAAGCTTAACATATAGAAAAAAATGACAACTTTTAGTTATTAACATTTAATAAGCAGTGCTTCTCAGAGGCCAATTTATTTTATTTTATCAGCCTGACTGGGAGGTACAATTATGGTATAATTATTATAAATAATTAAGTGTTTTTGAAGAAAATCACATTTTCACGTAACAAAACAGTTCTGATGAGGTGAATTCTAGTTTAACCACTTTTAGGAGTAATTTTGTTATGTTTAGTCCAATAGCGTTTATGTTCAATGAAGACAACTTGTGTCCTGAAGGTTGTATGTAGATGTGATTTTGTGTTTGTAGTTTTTCTTCCAACTGGATATAAGGAATCAGACAAGTTTGCTAAGTTGTAAAACATATAAATGATGAAACACCTTTTATTAGTATTTTATGAGTCATAAAGTTGAAGTCATGTTGTTCCGAAGGTTCCATTGTCCATTATGACCCCATAATGGTTCTGGAATCCTACATCACAAAAGTCTACAGGAGAGAACATTTCAGGTCTGATTGTCATTCCAATATCTTCACACGTTGATTTGATGTTTACAGACACAGAGAGATTTAATCCTATTTTTACAAACTGTTTTATTTTCAACAAGTAAAATTTCTTTTAGAAAGTTAATGTTTGGAATGTAAAGCCCAACTTTTATTCTAAGGAATGTGAACAGGAGTAATTAAATTAAAGAAGATGCCATTTCATTTAAATCAGTAAGTGACATGTCTTTAAATGTGTTTTATCTATTTGATTATTCTTTGATCAAAACTGATTCATGTATTTTGTTAAGTTTTAAAGGTCAAAGTAAACATTATCCAAAAATAAAATGCTGCATTTTTAGACTTCCATAAGTGGACAGACTTTTGGAATTTAATGTATGTACACTGCCCACATGATTTAATGTAAAAGATTCCCACTTTTTTTTATCTTTATGCAAAAGGCCAGACAGCCTTTTAGAGGAAAGGAATGTGAACAGGATCTTTGGGTGAGTGTTAAATTAAAGAAGTTTGTTGCCATTTCATTTAAATCAGACTTTGCCACATGAGGTGACATGTCTATAAATGACTATGTGTTTTTTACCAATGGTTTAAAATAATTCAAATACACAGGTGATTTGATTATCCTCTTTAAAGAGATCAAAATGGCCGACTTTCCATAATGGACAGACTTATTTGCATTTAACATGTTATTTATGGGGTTTTATGTGTTGTGTTCAAGTCGACAGATGGCCATTAAACATGTATCCAAATATTCCTTTTAGTATGATATAGGTACCCCTGAGGATCCCTCAACAAAATTAAAGAGCACTACTGGAGAGTCCCAATAAGAAGACCCTGAGAGAAGGTTTTCCATAAGTGGACAGACTGAGCTAGATTCTGGAGATTACAGAAAGTAAGTGTTATATCACTGCCCTGTATTGATGATTTACTGTAGGCGTTAAGATTCTGGAGATTCAAACAACTTTTTTTATCTTTATGCAAAAGGCCAGACAGCCTTGGTCCAGAGAGGAAGAGGAGAAGAGTGGACACAACGGCAAGAAAGAAATCTTCTTGGGTGAGTGTTCACGCCAGAGCTTTTCGAAGGAAATATATGAGTGCTGTTTGTTCCAGGGCCATTAAAGAAAAATCTGTGAAGGTCAAGCAGACTTTGCCACATGAGGTGCAAGAGCAGACTCTAAAAGAAGGCTTGGAGGGCAAAGGAAAAACCCTCCTATAAAAGGAAAATAGTTTTATGTGTTGTGTTTAGTCGACAGATGGTTTAAACATGTATCCAAATATTCTCTTTTAGTATGATATAGGTGACGAAGATCCTCTCATTAAAGAGATCAGCGAAGCAATGGCCAGACTTTCCATAAGTGGACAGACTGAGCTAGCATCCAGGTCCTCCAACATATCTAATAATGGGGGGTCCACCGAAATCAAAGAGGCCAAAGGTACCGGTCGCTCCAGGGCCATTGAAGGGGAATCTGTCCAGCAGACTTTGCCATGGAGGATTCCACCTGAGGCCCAAGACAAAACCAGTACCCCTGTGAGGACTCCCCGTTCAACCAAATGCTTGAAGAGCACTACTGGAGAGTCCCGCAGAGTTAAGAAGACCCTGAGAGAAGGTTTGGAGGCCAATCCAAAACCTTTCCCTAAAAGGAGATGGGAGGATCTGGAATCGGCCGGTATCAGAAAGTAAGTGTTATATCACTGCCCTGTATTGATGATTTACTGTAGGCGTTAAGATTCTGGAGATTCAAACAACTTTTTTATATTTATGCAAAAGGCCAGACAGCCTTGGTCCAGAGAGGAAGAGGAGAAGAATGGACACAACGGCAAGAAAGAAGTCTTCCTGGGTGAGTGTTCACGCCAGAGCTTTTCGAAAGAAATATATGAGTGCTGTTTGTTCCAGGGCCATTAAAGAAAAATCTGTGAGGGTCAAGCAGACTTTGCCACGTGAGGTGCAAGAGCAGACTCTAAAAGAAGGCTTGGAGGGCAAAGAAAAACCCTCCTATAAAAGGAAATGGGAAGATTTCAAATCAGCCGGTATCAGAAGGTAAGTGTTGGATCACTTTCCCGTGCTAATGATTTACTGATGCTGTTAAGATTCTGGAGATTCAAACAACATTTTTATTTTTATGCAAAAGGCCAGACAGCCTCGGTCCAGAGAGGAAGAGGAGAAGACACGTTTGGGCAGAAGGTAACGTTGTTATGGTTGCCATGCCAAAAAAGAGAACTATAACCAGAAGGAGAAACATGAGATGCTGTGCAAAGCCTGTACAGGATGCAGAGGAATGGCGGTAAGTCCTCTAATGGCAACACACAGACCGTGGTTACAGTTTGTATTATTATTTGTTTTTATCACTGCGATTACATCTTAAATTTATATTTTACTTCTAATATTAAAGAGATTGAAACAATTTATAATCTATGCAGACACCCAGAATGCTCGGGTCACAAGGGACGTGGAGAAATGACCTGGAGAGGAGGGAGCAAGAAGGCAAAGCATGACGTGAGGTACGTCATCTTATAGGGACACAAAAACACTTAGGAATCGTTTTTTTTGCAGCAGCATGTCACATCATCTTTGGATCTGGTCTAGAATAAACTAAAAGTGTGATGGCTCTGCTATCATCAGGAAATTACAGTTTCAATGTAACATTTTTGAAGCATTACATACTTTTACGTTTTCTGTGACTGAGGGACTTGCCTTGTAAGTGTTGTTGCTTCATACTTTTTTAAATTTGTCGAATAAATTCTTGTTACACAGGTCATGCTTTGACGAAAGGGGAAACACTGGACCAAAAAACCAAAGCACCCCACTTTACCGTCTCAGACCCTTTCACCAAAGAAAGCAATATGGACCACGAGGCAGAAGAAACCCACAAAACATGCGTTACCAGGGCCGCCGTCAGTGGGCAACACCAGGTCCGATGTGCCGGCCCCGGGTCAAGGGAGGGCCCAAAGTGTCCCTTGGCAAAAAAAAAGTCCTGGGCATGAGGAAGACACATAGACCTGTGTGTCACTGTCACTTTCTAAATCAATGAAATAAATGTAATTTGTTGTCTTCCTAGCTCCTATTCATTTTTGTCTGTCCCATTTACAGTGTCTAATACCTATAACTTTTAAATATACTTCTATTTAATTTTTCTGTAATTTAAAGATGATCAGAAAATTAACCACACGCCTGTCAAACCCAATCACACAGAAGTAACAGGGGCTCTTATTGGCCGCAGCAAGTGTATCCATTCCTCCATAATATTAACTTCACTGCTTCAATAATATGTCTGAAAATTCAGAGAGAATCAGTTTGATTATAACAAATATAAGTGAAAGATACACTAGTGAACATGCATGGGCAGGGTGTGTTATTGTGGCTAAATGTGTCCTGCATACAGACCGCATTTTCTTCACATATACTGTATCTTCAATTCAATTTTATTTATAGTATCAAATTATAACAAGACAGTAACAGTTATCTCGAGACACTTTACAGATAGAGTAGGTCTAGACCACACTCTATAGTTTACAAAGCCCCAACAATTCTAGTAATTCCCCCAAGAGCAAGCATTCAGTGCGACAGTGGCGAGAAAAAACTCCCTTTTAGGAAGGAACCTCTGCAGACCCAGGCTCTTGGTCAGTGGTGTCTGACGGTGCCGGTTGGGGATGTGATGAACAGTGGCAATAACCAGTCCCTCCAGGATTTCGCGGCCTTTTTTGAGATTGGTGTGGTCCAAAATGCCTGATTTCGCGGGAGCTTTTGGAAAAAATTGCGATAAAAGTTGTGATGTATTTTGTATGTTTGTTGCAATGAAGTTGCGGGAGACAGTGAAAGTTTTTTGTATAGTTCTTTAAAAATAAAAAGGAAATATGTTTTGGGGAGAATCTTAGTAACCTTACCAAAAAGGCTCAGGATGCTGCAAATGTTGGTATAATATGAAAATGGCTGGTGGATTTAAGACAAAAAAATTATAATTTATTGAATTAATCAAATTTGAAAATATCTATCAGTGGCTTGTTGATCTTTACATTGTTAGTTAATTTCCTAACCTGGCCTGGGACCTCTTTTGGGGAGTGGGTTGTCTTTCATATTTGACAAATATACCTCTTCTAAATATTGGGGAAAATCTACGCCTATGTATTGGATTAACATCAGTTACTATATGTTTAAGCGACTGTATGCCACAGGGGCGATTCTAAGATCTGACCTTTGGGGGGGCTCAGCCACTAATGAAAAGTTGATAGCAGTTAAGCTAGGGGGGTCCGGGGTAAGATTTTTTTTTTTTAAACCCTTAAATCATGATTTCTGTTGAGTTTTGGGGAAAGAAATAGACAGATTGAGACATGCAATTATGACAAACTATCAACAAATTCAAGGCATCTGCTGTGAAAAAAAGATGGCAATGTATTTTGTATGTTTGTTGCAATGAAGTTGCGGGAGACAGTGAAAGTTTTTTATATAGTTCTTAGTACAAAGCGGGGAATGAGTACCCAGGGCCCTCATGTGAGGAGGGGCCCAAAAAGATGCTAGAATTACTGTAATAGCTGTGGATGCAGGGAGGGGCCCATAGAAAATGACTTTCTACAGGGCCCAGAATTTTGAGCTACGCCCCTGCACATACCTTGAACTGGTAAAATAAGCCATAACATATTTTTAGACAGGATTATTCATGTTTTTTTCTGCTGTTAATTTTCAACTTTTTCATTTACATCATTGATAGAAACTGATATGGTTATACAGCTAAATGATGAATAATCTAATCTAATAATGCCTCTGAACCAGATGGGGAAAATCCAACATCTCTTTTTCTTAAGATCTTAGTCCTCCATGAAATGCATATGGAAATATAATGTGAATGGAATATTTTAAGTGTTTTAAATGTTTTTGCCTATACAATATATGTCCACTTTCTCACCTGGTTCTTCCAGGTCCCTCTCTTTGTCCACTCTCTCTCCATCCTGCTGTCTTTCTCTCTCCATCCTCCTCTCTCCGTCATATCACTGACAATCACATACAAAACATTTTGTAATCAACTAGAAAAATAATCTTCAAATAAAAGAGAAAACAAAACACCGTAGTCCTACATATATATGTCTTATAGACTACCTAGCCATCTCACCTTGTTCATTCTTCTCTCTCCGCCCTTCTCCCTCTCTATTCTCCTCACTCCTTTGTGCTGTCAACCAGAAGTCAAATGTAATCGACTAATCAATAGAGAATGCATCATGTAGGCTACCAAAGGTTATAAATTCACCTATTTATGACATATGCAAATATGGGGTTGCTGTTCAGTGCAGTGGGATAATGGTAAAGGTTTATCTTATACTTTCTCACCTGAACTTGGCTGTTTTCTTTAAAAAAAGAAACGTAGGCTATATCCATCTATGGGGAACCAGACTGTGGATCAGGGTTTGTTGTTCCAGTGGTTCAGTTCTGATTAGAATGACTCTGATGATCTGTCAGGTTGAATTATTTATTTTTCATTTGCATTGACAGTTAAAAATAAGAAAGTGTCTTATAGGGAGGTAACTGCAGCGGAGTCGCTAGGCTATTTTTAGAGGTGCTCAAGCTGTTATGGCAGGCTATTAATAGCACACTTTAAAAACTTGTTGTAGGCTAGCTAGTCCTAAGCTACTGTACATTTGCCTACAGTTAGCAAATTTAGATATTGCCATCATTGTGATCAGGGAATCACAGATTGGTTCCACAAATACTACACATGGAGCTAGCCTACTTAACGTGTTCATTCGATTAGATTTAATTTAATTAGCCATACCTTTTTAGTGGTTGAAAGTAGCCATACTCTGACGACCATTCCCCAAAGTTATCTGCGCAGACTGAACAGTGGGCTGACTGAGGCGCCCTCGTTCAGGGTATCGCAGATAAAGACCTGCCAACCTGTACGCATTTTGCCTAGTAGGTACGCATTTTGACATCAATACGGTGATATGATTTGTCACTTTAAACAACGCGAAAATCAGGTGACTCGTTGACGCGCAGTAACCATCTCATCTACACTTGATGGTAGTAGGCGGCTAAAACCCATTGACATATAAAACCTTTGGGATAAACACATTGACATATATATATATATATATATATATATATATATATATATATATATATATATATATAAGGATAAACAGCGTAGCAGCCACGAGCATTGTGGAAAAAAAACTAAAGAAGAAGAGTTTGACCAATCACAGCGTCGGGTTCCTTCCTCTAATGTCAAGCGGGGATATCGCTACATCCATGGGGATTCCCGTTTAGTTTGGTTGGTTTGCCCCATTTATCTATGGCTTTCCTCAAGGGAGGACGGTGCTTGCAAAGGTAAACTGATTTGATGTAGAAAGGTGAAATTGCGAAATGAATTAATTTACGTAGCCTACCTGTCAACTTTGGAGAAATATTATTCATATTATTATTAATAAAGCCTTGCAGTTACAAAGGTCTTATATATATATATATATATACAAAATGAACTGTTACTAATGTAGGCTAATTAAAAACTGACCGGAGCCCTATTACCTATGTAATAGTACAAAAGTATCATCAAAATATACTTAAAATACCAAAAGTAAAAGTGCTCATTATGCAGTGTAATATATTTTATTGGATTATATTATGATCCAATTAATTGTATTTAATATAATTAGTGTTTTATTTAATTCAACTAGCCTACTTGAACATAATTATTTTCTAGGGTTTAAAATGTATACAGATTTGACATTCAAAGGGGTGATAGAATGCAAAACCGATTTTACCCTGTCATAGTTGAATAACGACAGTTCGGTGGGTAAATAGGACATACATAGAAGCTCAAAATCCCATTGACACCCCATTATTATGAAAATCTCATATTTTGAAACTGCCGATGAAAACGGGGGAATCTCAACAAAGCTGGAAGTTGACGTCAACCTCCCAAGACTGTAACTTTGTCACGCCCAAGGGTGTATTAAGAGAACAGTCACGCCCCAACATTTACATAGGCTACACAACTGACCTGAGATCAGGTAGTCTTCTGAATCTAGGTCACGCAGATCTCTGCTATTCCATTACAAAATTCACTTTTGAAACTTTTTTATGCGAGAAATCAACTATGTAAAGATCAAATATGGGCCGCTTTACGAAAATTGATGGCTAATTGCAAATTTTGTCCGAGTTGGGTTGCTACATCGCCGCCCTGCCTGTCCTCCATCACAGACCCCGGGCCTGCCGTGAGCTTAATTGAGCTCGGCCGGTGGCCCGGTGCTCAATACCCGCACAAACTTACCCTTTTCTGGGTGACTGGACTACCAAACGCCGCTGCCCTGTCAGAGCCCCAGGGCCTGCAGCTCGCTGTTCTCTCTCCCCTCTTCCTGCTACCGGCCGGCCGGTGAGTGACTGAGAGCGCGGTCAGCAAGCTTGTTACGCCCGCAATCTCTTACCGCAGCCCACATGTTCCAGTTAATCTAATAATGGATATGTGTGTTGAGTTATTTAAACAAACAATCGGGGAAATAAACGCCTCTTGTCCGCGAGTCTCATTGATAGAGCCCGCGGTGACTCCAGTCCATCAGTGAGAGCTAGCTAGAACCTGTAATATTCATGCCCTGACGAAATTCAAACTGTAAATATACTATAGTTATGCTGAAAGTGTAGCTAACTACCCACAATCATTTCCCAATGTATTCAATGGGACACATAGCTAGCTTGCTGCTTCTCCTAATAAGACCCCTCAGTTCATAAAAATACCTTAAATTCAAATCGGACACAACAGTTTTTATTATTATATCTATGCTGAAAGTATAGCTAGCTAGCTGCAATCGTTTCCAATTGTTTTGAATGGGACATAGAGCTAGCTAGCTGCTCGTCCTAACAAGACGCTTGGCGTTTATAAAAATGTCTTAAAATCAAATCGGACACAACGGTTAGCTTTATAAGACATTGGGGTAGATATTATATAAGTGGCGTGACAAAATTCAAACTATAAATTGTTTTGTTTAAAAAAGTTAAAACCATGCTTATGTTTTGAAAACAATGTACTTATGGTTATAAGTACTCAGTCTATATAGCATAGAGAGGGGATACATTTTCTAAATCACCAGCAATGTGTCAAATGCTTTTATTTTATACTTTTGAACCCTTATTTGAGTCCTGCAAGTTAAAATAGTGACAACCTAACGTTCCCATGGGAATAGCCTCAGTTTTGTTTAATCTTAATACAATTAAAGTAAAAAGTAGCCAGTCAGACAAGGTTGAGCAGTTGTACCACAAGGCAAAGTCCCTAAAAGCAACATGGCATCATGACTTTGCGTAAACATACACGCCACTTTCCTAAAGCCAAATGGCGTGTTATTGTACGCATTTTCAGGTATCCACGTGTATATCTACGCTGTATACAGCAGATGTAAACATACCCACCACGTGGCCTCGCCACGTTGCGTGTTATCGCGAGAACGCCATGTACTATCGCGAGAACAACGTCACACGCCTGTTAAAAAATAAATAAATAAATAAAATGGTTGGGTTTAGGAAAAGAACACAGGGAAAGGCTTTAGTAACAAAACAGTGACAAAAACACGGAAAATAACGACAAAAACACGCTTAGGAAAACAATAAACGGTTGAGTTTAGGAAAAAAACATTGGGGAAGGCTTAAAAAAAACAAAATAGCTGAAAAATTGCCACATGTGGGACGCAAACCCAGCACTCCTGGGTGAAAGTCCTGTGTTTTACCCATCTGCCACCCAACCTACCTCCTTACGCAATCCCCCGTAACTTTATACTACTCGTTACGGCGGAAATTCACTTGCAATGTAGGTAAATGGTGGCCGATTTGCGTTGATATACACGCTAAAATGCGATAATGCGTCTTGATAACATGCCAAAACGGCATACATACGCCAATTCATGAGATCAGTCTGTTTGGACTGTACGCTTTGAATTCAAACAGTTCATTAAAGTTATAATGTTTTATAAATTTCCCCATATTTGAATGAAAAATTGCGGGTAGGCAGATTTACAGTTTTGCACATTTTCTTGCACCTTTGCTCTAACTGTTACTTTTTTAGTAAAATATCATGTAGGTTTTAATATTTGCTCATAGTAGGATGACAACTCAAACTGGAAATTGACTGAGCACCTCTCAGATCCAGGTGTATTTAACCTGAAATCACTTATTGCACATTGGTTGCACAAACTCAAATTACGTGACTTCCTAAAACAGCCACTGTGGGTAAACAATCATGAAATTGCATTCTTAAATCCTTATGGCATTAAAAGTCACTGTCATTCAATTCAAAGGTCCAATATGTAATATGTGTACTGTAATAAATCCAAAAGACACCAATGCCTCATCAGATATTAAGGAAACATGTTAAACTGAAATACTATCTTTTCTGACAACAATGCTAATGTCAGTATTTTTTCTTTTTGAAATTTACATTCCGTGTAGGGGAATTTATGTTTATGTTTTGATCTGTGTGTTGTTATCATCGGCCCAGTTTGACAGGCAGGCCGGGTTGCCAGATATACCTGTAAAAACGTAAACCCAGCGCGCTACAGCTGTAACGGTAGTACAGCCATGAAAGCACAAACAGGATCAACGGAGATAGATTCTACATGACATAAAAAAAGAAAACAGCATGTTTCTAACAGTTGCGTGACCAGAGACGTAACAACCCCCTAGTAAATATTGGAGATGTATTTGAAAGATGGAGACAGCTTATATCCCAAAAGGACGCAGAGTTGGCTTATTTCCTCCTGAACAGGTAAGCATTAGCTTCAGGCTAATTTATCACAGCAACTAGGGATGGACATTTTTTGTCATTTCAACATTTGTGTACTCACATAGAATTCTATAGCTAGAGTACCCGAGTTGGTTACTCGCAAAAACAATTGAGACATAGCCAGTAAAGTGATCCCGACTGGTCCTGGCTAACGCCGCCATGCTAACCCTGCTAACTGCTAACGTTACCCGGAGGACCAGGCATGCAACCCATGGCTGTTTACAACGTGTAGTTCAGCGGCTGGAGCCGACAACGGTGAGTTATTTTAAGCCACGAGAGGGGGGCTGTAAATCGGAAAGAGCCCAGGTAGCAAACAGACGTTGGGCCAACGTCAATATTGGTTGGTTACGTTGGCCCAACCTATACAACAGAAATACAACGTTGGGCCAACGTTGGTATGGTCAGCTGCGATGGCCCGACCTATCTGACAGAAATACAACGTTGGGCCAACGTTCGTATGGTCAGCTGCAATGGCCGAACGTTACTTCCCTCAAAATATATGCTTGCAGCATTTCATGTTTTATCACTCTTCCCAGTAAACATGGCGAAAAGAATATTTTTCTGGCTCGTTTTTATGACGTTTTTTCCAAGCAATACAATGCATCAAATGTGTGAAATCAGAACAATGTATTTATTAAAGATTACAAAGAAATGACAGGAAATCATATGAAAAAAGATGGATGAATAAAATAATATAACAATAAAAATTACCTCTACATTCACATTTTGTGTAAAACTGAATATGTAACATAAGGGGGTAAAATGAGGTAACATGTTCAATCTTTCCTTTTTTGAAGTACTTTATTAAAGTTTATGCAAAACAAGCTTACTGTATAAATACAGTATAAGTAATAACATACAAAACCAAGATAAAACATGTGCAAATCATTGCATAATGTGCAAAATATAATAATATATTATTATATTTTCCTGGACTTAAAACACATTCAATGAATGTGTTTTAAGTCCAGGATCTTTCATTAAGTGCTGTGACACAGTGGCTGTTTATTACAGTCTGCTGTAAAAACGTTACATCTGGTTTTAAATAAATTTTCCTGGGCTAATCCCTTATCAAAAAAAAAAGCTTTGCTACAGACAGCAGCCTCATATCTGCGCCCAGTGTGTTGACAAACAAGTCACCAACACCGACACTTACTTTTAGCTTACTTCGTGTTTCATACAATACATTTCAGAAACATTTACTTGTTAATCATTGTTTTAGTTGTCTGACAAGTCATCTAAATAAACCTTTCCCAGCAGCAGATCCGTTTGACATGTAAAACACCGTATGTAAACAATGTACAGTTTATTTAGCTATGTAAACACCGTATTTTATAGGTATCATACCCTGTCCTCGCTTACACAACATGAATACCATCTAAACGTCTGGATGCATTATATACTGTCTATGGATGCATCGGACCTAAAGATGAGCGCGAGCTCATTCTTACAAGAGAACGGTGAGTGTGTGATATAGAATTGTACCGTTATTTTCCTTTATCTTCTAACCGTTAGCCTCCACTTCAGCCGTTAACGTTAGCCCAGCCAGTTCAAGGTAATCTGCTCGATTAAATATATTGTTTTGTTATATATTTGTTTCAATATGTAATCAATCTGTTATCTAGTAAGGCTCGATCTGTTATATGGCTTCACGTTAGCAATCTGATGTAAATTTCGCCTTATAATTTAGCATACCGGTAATTTAGCGACAGCTAGCATCTACATATAGCCTGCTAGCTTCTAGCTAACAGTTAACGTTAGCTAGCTATCGAGCCATAGCTAGGTAAACATAGCTTTCGTAGGCATACGCTAGCTAGATTAAACAGAATCGAAATCAGCTGTAATTAACGTTAGTTATTTGTTTGGCAGCATATTACAGAGATACGTAACTACACACTAGCTATGTCTGCAAACATTTATTCAGACAGAACACTTAAACGTCAGGCAAAGCGGAGGGCTTACAATGTCCTTAGTGAGGTTCATAGTGAGGTTAACGTCAATGCTGAATCTGACGCAGCCGACGTAAATATATGCCTGGCAAAAAACGTCCCTGCTGATGATGTGTGGTCAGACGCTGTATCTGATTGGCCCATGTCCTATGAATCAGACGAGTTAGAGACTGAGTTTAATGTTGACGATAACGTGATTGGTGAATTTTGGTCAGATGCTCTAACAGAAACTGACTCAAGTGATGACGAATCTGTTGAGTCTGCAGAGTGTCTTGGGGAGGAGCTCAGAGGTTGGGCAATAGACAGCCAAATACCACAATGCAACCTAAATGGGCTCTTGGGCGTCCTGAGAATATATCATCCATATCTCCCAAAGGATGCCCGCACTCTTTTAAGTACTCCAACTAATTATGAGGTCCAGCAGATTGCTGGTGGCACCATGCATTATTTTGGAGTTGAGAAAGGCATTAGGCATGTGTTGAACCAGATAGACCTTCTCCCAAAAGTAATTCATTTACAAGTGAATATTGATGGACTACCTTTGTTCAAAAGCAGCAATCAGCAATTCTGGCCCATTCTAGGCTTGGTAGAGGAAGACAAAACAAAGCAACCATTCGTCATCGCTTTATATCTTGGATCTAAAAAACCAGAGAATGTCAATCTGTTCCTGGAAACATTTGTGAATGAATATGGAAAGCTTAAATTAGAGGGTGTGGATGTAATTGGCAAATGTGTAGATATTAAAATTTCCAATTTTGTTTGCGATGCAAGTGCGAGGGCTTTTGTAAAAAACATTAAAGCCCACAATGCATACCACGGCTGTGAAAAATGCACACAGGAGGGAACATGGGCGGAAAATCGCATGACTTTTCCTGAAGTTGATTCACCCTTACGGACAGATACGTCTTTTATTAATAAAAATGATGAGTTTCACCATAAAGGGACCAGTGTTTTGACAGGGGTTGGAATTGGTATGGTCACCCAATTTCCATTAGATGTTATGCACCTGGTTTTTCTTGGGGTTATGAGAAAGTTGATAGGTTTTTGGATGAGGGGACCACTTCCAACTCGTTTAGGGGCTCATCAGATAGGCCTAATTTCTGCAGCTCTTATGTCCTTTGCCATGACACTCCCCAGAGAGTTTGCACGGAAAGGGAGATCACTTGTTGAGGTAGATAGGTGGAAAGCAACAGAGTTCAGAACTTTTATCCTGTACACTGGTCCAGTGGCACTGAAAGACCATCTGCCAAATGTTCTATACCACAATTTTATGCTTCTGCATGTAGCCATTCGGATTTTATGCTGCCCCTCACTGTGCCTCCAGTACTGTGATTTTGCTGAAAAGTTACTGATCACATTTGTTGAGCATTTTCAATCTGTTTATGGTAATTACGTTGTGTATAACATACACGGGCTGACACATCTTGCCAATGATGCAAGGCAGTTTGGTGTGCTGCATAATTTCTCAGCTTTCCCATTTGAGAACTTCCTCTACACATTAAAAAAAATGATTAGGACCCCTACCCAGCCCCTTCAACAGATCATCAGGAGATTGTCAGAAAAAGCAAATGTCAGAACTAAAAAAAGGGTGTGCAAGGATGGTTTTTACCAGGAACATAAGAATGAGCCTTTTCCATACAATGTGACATCTCAGCAGTTTACACAGTATAAGCAATATGTAAATGGTGGATCTTCAATTAGTTTATCAGAGGGAGACAACTATATTCTGTTCAATGGAGATATTTATATAGTGAAAAATATTTTAAAAGACAAGGAAGCATCGCATCTAGTCTGTCTTAAATTCCAAAACAAGTCATCTTTTTTCACCTATCCCATTGATTCATCGAGTCTTGATATATCCTTTGTGAAACACCCCGGGCAGTCCTTGACTATTGTTCCTACGCAGACTGTTTCAAAAGTCCTTCTTTTACAGTATAAGGATGGGTTTGTGGCATATCCTTTACTGCATACTGCTTGATTCCCCCCTTCTGCATCTGACAAATGTACCGTACTTACCAATCATAAAGAATAGTAATAATAAGATTTAGAATAGTTTAGATAATTTCCACGGTTAGGGAAATTAATAGAGCTTCAATAAATGTATATAGTTTGTAACACTAGATATTTATTTTTATTTTTTATAGATGTATTCAATAGTTGTTTTTACTGAAAAGAATGAGACCGAGGTTATACCAAGTGACTGGCTGAGCATCGACAAAAAAGTTTCCTTTTGGCCCCCATATAACGGTACAAGATGTAGAAAAGCAGTTTAAAAAAATGAAACTCCTGATGAAGAATGGGACGAATATGAAACTGAATGGGTGGCTGAGTATGGTAAGTTATTGAGTAAGTATTAAGAAATATAGAGAAATAACTATTCAAATATATTGCTCAAAATTAAAGATGCTCCTTGTGAGCTATGCCTAGACAAGCAGTTCTTTTCAAATGTTCAGATAATAGGTTTAGTGATGTTGTTTGTTTCTATATTTAGGTTCCTATGAAAAAGCCAGAAGAAAGCTGGTGAAGTTCTGTGAAGGCAACAGTTTGGAGTCTACAGATGAGGACAGTGTACGGAAAAGAGTGTATGTTTCCACTGTTCTCTGTTCTCCTTTTATAGCCTACTGCTTATTTGCAGTATAAAAATTGATTACTCTTAATGTGTCCAACAGACCATCGGCAAAATATGTAAATGGATTTACATCTGTTACAGCCTCAGGAAGACCTCCAGTGCAGGCCTCAACAAGCTGGCTCCACACAGGTACAGAAGAAAACATTCAGTGGTCATTGCACCAGCCTTGAGGAATTATTTCCCCATAATGGTCACCACAGATTCCTTAAATCCAAATTAAAGATTTGGGAATATCGTCCCTAGAGTTGTAGATAGAATGTAAATAGAATAATAATTCCAAGGGGACGATATGTTGAAAGGAACTTTTGAACAGTAGTCACTTTCCTGTTGTATAAGATTGCAGGGAAACTCTGGATGGAAGTAAATGTTGTGATGTTTGGCAATAGATTGTACATTCTACTGATTCTGTTTCTTACTGTTTCATATGCAGAGACAATGGAAAGACCAAAAAAGAAATTCTGCAGTAATGGAGCCAAAAGCCTGACCTTGCCAACCATACCACTATTTGCACCATCAGCACCTGCTGTGACAGTCCCTGAACCAAGACAAGATGGTACGTATAACTATTCCAAACCTTTTACAATAGTTTACTTGGAGTTTTTAGCAATTACCCTTTTAGTCTATAACATGAATTAGAAACTGTTCAAGTAACAAAAATAAAATGAATGTAACCAAAAAGAACTTTGCCTGGCTAAGTTTTACTATTTTCAAATGATAAACCCTTTTCACAACCACAATTTAAAAAAAAAACTTGGGATGTTATGTAAAATGTCCAACTCTTGTAAACCCATATTTAGGACATGGACAACATATCAAATGTTGAAAATGTCAAATTTTACTATTTTATAGGAAATGTAAGCACATTTTGAATTTAATGCCAGCAACATGTCTAAAAAGAAAAGCTGGGATTGATACAACAAAAGGCTGGAAAAGTTATGTTATGATAAAGACAACAAAACAAGAGACACAGTCTCTCTCTTTATACGTTCAATTCTGTATAGTTATAATGTTGCATCTTATGTTTGTCTTATTCAGAAAGAGAACTACCATCTATCAGAATCTACCAGATGCTGGAAGAGATAAAGGGTCAAGTCAGGCAGAATACGCTCCTCCTTCAGGCCATACTGAGAAGAGAGAATGCAGCTGAAGTTGTAAATGAGGAATTTCAGTTTCCTTTAAGGAGCATGACGGGCATAAAAGATCTGGAGGATAGGCTGTCAAACAGAGACACACAATGTTCTCTAGTAAATTCTAATGATGTTCTGTAACTTCACTTAAAATAATACTAACATATATAGAGACCTAGACCTGATTTACTGCTGCTTAACACATGATTTGTTTTCATAGACAAGATATCTTACCAGCTTGGGTGGAACATCTGCCAAAGACATTGTCCACAGAATCATGAGGGAGATTATGACCAATGAGTTGGCCAACAATTTTAATTGGCAAGGGAGAGGACAGAAGAGCCCCTTTTCTACGTTCTTGCTGGCAAAAGTTGTCATAGGTGATATGTTTTAAAAAACATTCAAATATTCAAAACTTAGACATAACTTTGAAATAGCAAAAGAGGAAACAACCCCTTACAGTCTCACATAATGTGTCATTGAATGAAATACAAGTCAATGGAAGACTGCCAATTAATCAACTAATCGTACAGAACTCTACAAAATACAACTCAGATGATCTGTCGGCTAACCCTTTCTCTGTTTAATTTTCTTTAATTTCATGCTGACAGATGCAGCCAAAAAACAAGGCACAAAAGTGGTGGAAGCCGAGGAAAAAATTAAAACCTGGCTGAAGTACAGCGGAGACCGAAATGGAGGAAGAAAAAAAAGAGCAACAGAAAAAGGTACACAAGGCCTTTAGTAAGGCCAAGTAATGGTGATGTTTTTTTTTTTTTTTAAGACTGATCAAATACCTTTGCAAATGGTTGGAGTTTTAAGTAATTTACATTTTGATAATTTTTTTCTTCAACACAGAAAAGCAGATGCCTCCCCCTCATGCAGATTCCAGCAGCTGCGAAAGTGAATGTAAGTGTCTTCCAATGATTGTTTTTTCTTCCTCTGTCTAACCCACCATTAAACAGAGGCGTATTTCATCTTCACTAGGCATACAGCCTTATCTTCACTGCATGAAGATGTATAAAAAATGTGCTACCCCAACACGTCCAAACTTTTTTTGAAAATGTCTTGCTGGCATCAAATTCAAAATGGACGTTAAAATGTACCATGAAATACACTGTTAGACTTGTTATGTAGATATGCGGAGTCACTGTAACTACCCCCTTACAATACCATAAGTGTACATGTTTTTTACAGTATGATGCCCTAACCGCAGTTCCATTGTACAGTATGATACTGTAACTTGTATGAAAAATGTGGTGTGGTTGTTTACCACAGAGCTGAAGTTGATGGGTATTTGGTTGGGGAGGGGAAGGAGGAACAGTCTTGTTTAGAAGCTTTAGAAGATTTGTGAAGGATGATGGAGGGGCCGAACCCATGGTACTTCTGCTTGCTGATCCACATCTGCTTGGTGGCCTCCAATCCAGACAAGAGTATTTATGCTCTGGTGGGGTGGTCCGTACTGAAGAGAAATGGTCATGAGTTTATCTCATCTAACTGTTAACCGACTAACAACTTGTGCAAAAACATAGAATATGACAGTATACATTTCTTTTGAGCAGGCAGGGTACGTAGCTGCACTGTTCATTGTACTGTCTGTGAAAATGTTTCTGATGTGTGAACTATAGTACATCACACAAGAAAATGCTTACCTAGTTTGATGTCTTCCACTCAAATTCGGTGAGCCCTTGGAGGAAGGTGGTGACTTGGGCGATGCTTTTCACTTTGAAGTGGTTCTGAAATAATACTTACTATGAACATTGGGCCTCATTCACCAACCGTTCTTACGAAGAAATGTGTTCTTAAACCCTTCTTACGAATTTTTTACGAAGATTCTGGCATTCACTAATGTTTTCTTAACTTGGATTTGTTCTTAGCTAAGAACAAAATCTACGAACACTGAAAAGCACTCTTACGCACATTTGAGTGATGACAATTTGCTCCTAATGATTGCTTACTGCATTTTATTTAATTCTACAGTCGTTTACAATGATAGTATTGTACTGTAATGTATTTCTGATCATTTGTTGAAAAAGAAATCATATTATGCAAAAAAAACACTAACACTATTTGGTGATTGATCGGTATTTATAGGGCCAAAATGCAGTGGTAGAATGTAACAAAGTACAAATTCGTCCTAACTGTACTTAAGTACATTTTTCACGTATTTGTACTTTACTTAAGTAGAATCAATAGTGCATAGCCTACTTTTGACTTTTACTTTGTTACATTTTGCAGCAATTATCTATACTTTCTACTCCACTACATTTCTACAATGTTCCGTTACATTTTCTGATCAGTTTCCCCCCTGCCAAAACGTCTTCCTGACCGTCACACGTTTGTCTCACCAGTAAAGTTTGGTTGCCGTAGATACTGTATATATGGGTTGCCGTAGATACTGTATATATGGGTTGCCGTAGATACTGTATATATGGGGCACCGCTGATCCAAGCCGGCTCCGGTGCTCCAGAGCCCGGGCGCAGCGCTGCTGACCCTCGGTAATACAGCCCCGGTAAAAGTGAAAAATCATAGTTGCCATCTATTTCTCACCACAACGTCGTTTACTCCTCCGCCAGGCTGCGTAAGACGCGTTCATAACTTATTTATTTGGCTGGACCTCTTCACATCTCCCCATTTGCGCTGCTTCACACACTTTATTTGCTTACTTGCATGGTACATCCATCCATGAATAAAACAAACCGCATTCCGATTCTAACACATTTCCGTTTTATGCTGGTTAGGATAGGAACTTTTTTAAAAAGCCAGGCCTTGTTTGTGGTAGTGGACAGCTTATAATTTTACTAAAGTAAATATGTCTTATTTGTACTTTTATTTAAGTACTGAGATTCAGTACTTCCTCCACCGCGGCTCCGACAATCTCCGAAAACCTGTCTCCCAGGAGGTGCACAGGAAGTGTCATGTCCTTATATGGGTATTTGCGGGGCGTTTTCTTATGCTAATTAGGAACAACTGGCATTACATTTCTTTGCAAACTTTGCCTGCTGGCTTTCAAAAAGAAAATCCGCACTTCAGTCACATCCACGGCAAACCTGAAACGGTGCATTGAACTGAAGCAACATATGGAAAATAAGAACTATGAACTAGTTCATTTTTGGAACTGTGAACTTAGTTCAAAATTTTGAAGTATGAACTATGAACTGAACTAGTTCATTTTAAAATTTGTGAACTGAACTTTGAACTAGTTCATGTAGAAAGTGACATGTAGAAGACACTATCATAGTCTTTGTCGAAAAAACGTAACTGGCTAAGATCCTTTATACTAAAGATAAAGCATTTCAAGCAGCGCCAATGGTATGAAACTGTACACACTTTCTGTCTCCTAAAAAGGCGAGCCAGAGTCTTATATAACTTAATACATCCTCGAACTGGCTGGAATCATTGCACACATCCTCTCCTAGCAGTGCACCAGCAGTACAATTGCCCAGAGGAAGTTTATGCAGCAACTGGCAGAGGAGCTGAGAGCAGAGTTTATGTTGGAAAAAAGGGCTGCGGTGCAAAGTTCGAGCGAGCAGCAGCGAGATCCTCTGAGTGGCATCAATGCCTCCATGGCAAGTGCTTGATGATTGCCACTGAGGCGTCAATCAGTAGTCAGCGCATCGACACGTCTGTGGCAGGAGCCAAGCATTGGCAGGCGATCTGTGGCACTCGTTGACAACCGTCAGCAAACTTGCCGAGCTGAGCAGCACCACAGTGTGACTACCTGTGGGCAGTTTATAAATATATTACATATCTGCCTGGTTGTCCCTCAACTGGGGGGTGGTCAGCTGCTGTAGATAATTTTTTTTATGCGAAAACAGGAAAGCTGCCGTTTTTGATAAAAAGCAGTAGCCTAACGTTTACGGTTAGTAACGTTACTTCTCAAGGCATACACTTAAATGTAGGCCTACATGAAATGTGCAGAATGTTTTTTACACTGGATATGGCCTTTTCTGTCTACGTCCCTATCATTTTAGCTCTTCTTGGTCAGATCAAACTTATTCAGCCTACTTACGTCACACACAACAAATGTGTCCATTCTCTCCTATAACATGTCAGTTGTAGTGGATGACTGGGTCGGACTCAGGGCTTTCATGAGGGAAGAGGGGTACAATTCTGATCAAGAATTTTAAATTTACTCTCGAGATCAGCCGACGCCTCAGTGGCGACCAGGGTCATCAGACGTCAGAAAGCATTGATCAATAGTCAGCGCATAATTGTCAATCAATCAATTTTTATTTGTCACATGAAATCGTACGAGGTACAATTTCAGTACAATTTTATACCAGCAGCATCTAAAACTTGTTCATGATTCATCATAAAGCAAAATCTGGTCATCAGATCGGCACACAGAAGGAGTCACCTGGTGAAATGGCGCCGGCACTCCAATCCAGCCAAGACTTGGCAAAAGGACTCCACAGCTCCCGACATCCCGCAGGAAACCAATGCAAGCACGAAGGCCAGCTCACAGTCCTATGCCTGCAAACAGGACGCCCAGCAGCGAAGTGGCAGTTGGTGTTCAACTCTTGATTTTCCTGATTTATTTATTTGATTAGGACATTAATCAACATTTCTGTAAATACGCCAGTGTTAGCCATTCGGTTAATTTTCAACTGTAGTCCTAGTTGCATGCATGTCTTTATGATGGGAAGAAACCGGAGCACCCGGAGGAAACCCAAGCAAGCACAGGGAGAACATGCAAACTCCACACAGAAAGACCTGTACGACCAATACGATACAGATACTTTTTTAATAATTAAGGTGGGTGCATCATCAAATTGCTAAATCTGAATGAATTTTCATGACCTTTAAAGGAGAATTCCGGTCGATTTCAACCCGTAGCTCTGTTGTTTGTAAATTAGGAGTACTGTCAGTAGCGAGAAAAACGAAAACAATCGGTGCTGCCTACACCGAGTTATCCTGTTAGATTTTGCACCCAACAGGCTTAAACATGGCTTAAACGGGGCAAGTTTTAAACGTGTTTTTAGCCTCTAAACATGTTCGAAATGCCATTACAAGCGCTTAAACATGTGCAGTTATTTCTTCCGAGGGAACTCAGTGAATTAGACTGCAGTAGATGTGACAGAAAGGAATAAAAGTTGTGTTAATCCATAACTCTGTTGATTTCATGCTTTCCGGGGAAGTCAACACTAGTCGATTGCCGATCTCATACAATCCAATATTCCAAAAAGTTATTTTTTCCACAAAAAAAACAACAATTTGCTGAGGTTCTCTCCATAGTAATGAGTATGTTTCAACCAGGCTGTAACCTGACACCACAGTGGAGCGAGCAGAGCTGCAGTTCAAAAATTCATGTGCATAGGTAACCTAGCAACGGTGGATACTGTCGGCAAAAGCAAGGAGGAGCTCACAGAGCTGACAGACGGAGCTTGGAGTTAGATCAGAACTAATATGAGAAAATGATTTGAGTTCGTGACTTTCCAAATTGCGGCAACCAAATGAAGAGATATTTGAGCTTGAGATTTCACCGTCTACCCCTCCGCAGCCGGGAGATTTTACAGTTGTGGTTGGTTGCACTTCAGCTTGATGTGCAAACTCCCTTGCGAACATTACGTGAAAGAGATTACCGTCTTTGCAGCGAACATTTTGATGAGGACGACTTCCCCGAAAAGAGCGTCAAGTCCCAGTATCTGAAGGCAAATGCCATTCCAAAAGCGAAAAGACCAACTGCAGACAAATTGGAGGTAACGTCTTTATGATTTATACTTTCCAAGACTAAAGTAATACTCGCACTTTTTTTTTCCTGTGAAGAAATGTTTTGTGGTGTTTGTGCATTCTTGAAAAAAAAAGAAAAAAAAGATAACCCCGACCATCAAACTCCAAAAACTCCTCTGTGTGCTCCACATTGGATTGAGATGAACTATCCATCTGAGCTGATATTCTAAAAACACTGACACAATCCCAAAGCTCCGTCTTCGTCACTCCCTCAGCTGACTGTGAGTCTCCACCGTTGCTAGGTTACCTATGCACATGTGCAATAGCTGTTGAACTGTTGAACTGCAGCTCTGTTCGCTCCACTGTGGTGTCAGGTTACAGCCCAAACCGGTCTCACGCCAGGTCGTGAAATAGTCACATTATTTTGATTTATTAATTTGTGTACAGGTCACGATTTTGACATTTATTTCGTGTACACGCCATGAATTTTGAACGTGTACAGGTCACGATTTTCGAACCTGCTGTGGGGGACGCAACAACGGGGAAATGAGGCGCCACACGCTGGCCACAACAACGGGACGGGCCGCCACTTGCGGGACGCAATCCCCGGGCTCAGGGGCACACAACAACTAGGGAAATGAAACGCCACAACGGGGAAATGAATTGCCACAATAACGGGACGGTTCTGGTTAGGAAAAGATGAACGGGAAAAGGAACCGTCACACGAGGGACATGCCGACAACAGAGGGACGGTTGTGGTTAGGAAGAGAATAACGAGGAAAGGTACTGCAACACGTGGGATGCGACCCCTGGTCTCCGGGGTGAAAGTCCTGTGTTTTTGACCCATCCACCACCCCGACCAACCTCCCTGCGCGGACTTTCGCCTTATCAGTACTACTCGCTACCGTCATCGTTCTGTGATCACAAAATATGCTTCCCATTGAAACACACTGCTTTAAAATTCGTAATCGCCACACGAAAAAAACGACATTTACGTGTCCTGTCCACGACTTAATAGATTCAATAACGTAACCGTATCACGAACTGCCATGAGACCGGGCTGTACAGCCTGTTGATACCATGGATGTATTAAGAGAACTGGATACAGTGTTCAAAAGCGCATAAAGCAAACCTGGAGCTCGGATCTTCCGCATTGTTGGCCCATGACGTCACGATGGACGCGCGCACTAGCAACAATTTGTTTGCGTTGTCTTAGCAACCCGTAGCAACATGCTCGTTCATGAGTGTCTCTCTCGTGTCTCTTACAAGTGGCAAACTCATGAACTCGCCGTTTTCATTGTCTAAAAATATTCATTAACGTTAAACATTGTGTTTTCGTTGTTCCCGATCGTTTAAATGCTAAATAAACAATAAATGTATTTAGCTAGACAACCAAGGATATTTAATAATTATGTCGTGCTACTAGCTAGCTAGCTACTAACTAGCGCTAGCAGTTAACCTGCAGTTTTACAGCATACAGCCCTTGGATGTATCATAAGAGAGAACCAAGGCCATGTAATCACTATGTCTGTAGTAACGTTATGTAGGCATATAGCTAGCTATGTATGGATCCTAATACAGCCATGCTAGTGTTAAGAAATACCTAAAAGACGTGTTTGTTCTGATTTCTGGAGGAAGGAGGAGAGGCTGGGGTCGAATTGAAAGTTAAGCAAAAGGTTTAATGAAACTACATGAAAACGACAGTCAAAACACAATCAAACATAAATCATAAAACACTGCCAGCAGCAGACTGCAAAACATGCTTCCCCTGTCGGGTCACAGTTAGCAGCCATGCGACATGACAAAACAAATACACTGTAAACAGCGGACTACAGCAGCTTTCCCTTGCGGGGTCACAAGCTGAAGTCCCAAATTCACCTCGGTTCATAGGTGTGGGAAGTAGGGGTGCTGGGGATGCTGCAGCACCCCCTGTTGGTGGCAGCACCCCTTGTTGGCAAACTGCGATCAAGCCCGTATTACCCAATGGACATTAATCATTATGGTGATAATTATCCAATCAGAATAAAATAAAAGTTGTTTAATGTAATGATTGGGAGAAGGCCACATGCACTGTGTAGATTGGCTAAAGATAAAGGTGGGTGGGCATAGAGCAGGTTGTTTACATCGCACTGATCCAAGATCAGCTTTCTAAGAACGAGTTGAGATTGAAAGAGTGGAATTAATTTGGAACTGATCCCCGGTCAGATTGGGTTGTATCAGCGAGTGAAAGTGTGGAAAAGAGAGGGAAAGAAGCGGCTGCTATAAAAAAATTTCCGCGAATAAATAGCTTTTTAAAAAGAGCTGGGAATGACGAAAAGGAGGATGTCGAGGAACTAGCCAACGTTAGCTTGGAAGAATCGCTGCCTTCTACCAGCTACACTCAGCCACAGCTAACGGTGGCTAACATTAACTTTAGCGAAGTTGTTGTGGAAAAAGACATAGATGAGGCCGGTCATCAGCATTACAGAACAAGGTAATGGCACCTCAGGTTATCAGGTTACCATCATCTCTGAAGACCCTGCACTGATTCTATATTCACTGTCCAGTGTCCACTGTAAAGTGCTCCCAACACACAGCAGCGCATGTGTAGTAGGGTTTAGCGAGCTGCTGAGGGAGCTGGATTTTGAGGATTTGATCTGCGACTTTGCAAAGAAAAAGACAAGAAATTAGATCTTCTAAAGGTAAGAGCTATTATGCTATCTGTAAATTGAGTAGGTTAATATAATCTGTTGTGACCATGTGACCAGATAATGTACATATTTAGTTTATTGAAATGCCATGCATATCAGACGTATTGCATCATAATTTTGTGATGCTGCTATAGGCCTGTGTGAGACTCAGTTGTCAAGTGCAGTAGCCTATATGTTGGCTTTTGCAGTTTGTGAAGTAGCAGCTGACTAAGTGACTGTTATTTTACAACCTGCACTCAGCTGTGTTGTGTGATGGCATTGTTGTATCTTCAGTCAATCACGTTTCAGAATTGCTTTCTGCTTGGGTGATTTTTAGTGAATACTATATCGCCATAGTCTTGAGCCATACAACGCTTTGGTATGATTTAATTAATTGTAACACTGTCTTGTGATGTGTGAGTCAGATGGCAGTACTTGGTTTATTGAACTGGAAAGGCATACTTGAGCTGGACTAGTCATTAATCTTTTTTTTTTTTATTATTTTTTATTCGATAGTGACAGTGGATAGACAGGAAAGGGGGAGAGAGAGAGGGAATGACATGCAGCAAAGGGCCGCAGGTCGGATTTAAACCCGGGCCCCTGCAAAGGAATCTTTTGACCAGTAGTGATTGGCATGTGATTTAGTGCCTATTTAGTTCGCACCGTATGTAGCCTACTTCATGGAGGGGGGGGGGGGAGGCAGAGGTAGAGTCGTTCTGCGCACCCCCCAACCCCTGCCAGCACACCGCACCCCCTGCTGAAAATGACTTCCCGCGCCTCTGCCTCCGTTTCCAAATTATATTCCTGTGGAATTGTGGGTCTCTGATTAAGGACCTAATCAATTTAACCAAAGACAGGAAGAGAGGGGGAGAGAAATAACCAGCTGTTTTTACCTTAGTAAGCTAGTCATTCTAGATTCCATTCCTATTTTCATAACCTGACTGCAGCATACAATTTATTATTTAAAACATAAAACATAAGCATGGTTTTAACTCTTTACAACCTAACACTAGCTACCCCTGATGTTAGCAACTAGCTAGCTAGCCGGGCGCAGTCCCGCAGATCTGCTCGCGTCCATTATGCGCGTTCATCATGCCAAATTTAATAATTCTGGATTCGCTTCTAGTGAATGTTAAAAATGTTAAAAACATGACGTTTTAAACAAGGACCCTTTCATTGTTCAAGCTGGTAAGTTGATATACCCCGAAACAAATAATCCGCAGAAATATAGACGTTTCTTTCGCCATGCAATATCTATGTGAAAAGTCTTTCTGGGCCAAGGGGTACAGTACCACCCCTATCCGGCACTTGAAAGCAGCAGCACTTACACAGACACAAACAGCCAGGCCTCTTTGATGAAACCGCAGCGGTGCATACTGGAGAGAAACTAAAACTAAAGTATCAATCTCACAACACTGGTATTGATCAATACCAACGTTGGTATCGATATTATCGATATTTGGATCGATCCGCTAGTTTGTAGGCATAGGTTGTAGCTGATAGCCATCTTCACCTTTTCGTCTGGGTTGGCACTGATCTTTACATTTGAAAACCTTGACTGGCCAGGCTAGAAAAGTCAGCAGGAGACTGGTGATTTGGTGATTTGTCATGTGATGGCCGCAGAGATGGTCTTGCTAGTTTGAGCATATCTTCTTCACCTTTTCCTTGGTGTTAACTCTGATGTTTGCATTTGAAAACTTGATCAACCAGTTGACTGCTCAGGCTAGCAGTCGGCAGGAGGCTAGCAAAGTCAGCAGGAGACTGGCAAGTTGATTGCCTGATCACGATGAGGGACTTATAGCCCAATGCTATTACCATCCAACGTCAACCACATAAAGCACCCCTAATAGTAAAATAGACAATTCAGCATATTTTTTGCGGAACTGATGGAGAGGCCATGGAGAGGTCTGTGGCTTCTAGAACAAGATGTACAATACATTTGTTAACTCTATAACAGTAGTAATCCATTAATTGTTTTACTTTCCCTCATGCAAATCGATTTGACAACTTTACGATAACTGTTTGTTGTTCCATGATATCCGCTGAGTGTTTGAACTCAGAGAAAACCTTCATCCTTCAGCCTCCTTTTTTCTCCTAGCATTACAGTCACAGCCCATGTTCTCCAGTTTGCATGTTCTCCCCGTGCTTGCGTGGGTTTGCTCCGGTTTCTTTCCACCATAAAGACATGCATGCAACTAGGACTACAGAAATGTTGATTAATGTGCATTGTCCTAATATAAATAAATAAATCTTCTTCTGACTGTGATTAAAATGCATGGCCATCCAAGATTTTCACATGACTCTCCATGCCCTCACAGAGAGATAGAGGTGAGACAGTGGGGTGAGACGGCCCTGCTTGCCAGCACCTGGAGTCTAAAGCCCCAGAGGGGTGCCACAAGTGCAGCTCTTTGCCTGAGGGCAACTCCTCCATCCACATAATGTCGACCACAATCCATCAGTATGTTTCTCCAAAGCCATTAATCAGTAAGACTGACCCAGCCCGACGTCAGCACTGCCTGGGGGCGGCTCATCACGCTGATGCTATGAGATCCTTGCTGTCTCTGGATATTTTTCTTAGTTACACACAATGGTAGAAAGGTGTAATCTAAAACTGGTATAATGGATGGCAGACAAAGAATTTTTTTCTTTTACTTGTACTGCTATTTGTCATATTTGTTCAACTTATTAGCTGTCTGGCCTCTGTTTGTCAGTTTTTGGACATTTTGGATGTTGTTTCATGTGACCAATTTGCATTTCAAAGTCATGAAATTGGCATCAGGGTTTTTTTTTCTTAAAGGATAAGACAGAAGGAACAGAGTAGAAATGGAAGAAGAGGATATGTCTGTCACTTTTTACTTGTTAACATCTTGGTTTCTTGACTGGTTGTTGACATAAGTGTAGCTCTAATACAGTAACAAAAGATGTGAGTGCAAACGCAAGTTACAAATACCTTGGGGGCTAAGCCTTTCAATCCTAGTGACGTCCCTACATGAAACAAAGAGGCACATAAGATGTCTAACATCAGCAATACTATACCTGCAACCATTAGGATTCACAGAAATACACCAGCCATCAAGAGCTCAAATGGATAAAAGGTTAGGGAAAACAGCCAATGGGGTACAGTTAACAAAATGAGAAAGCAATCCCTACTAGGCACAGAAACACAATAAGCTGCCAGTAACTGAACTTCTTCTACATGACTAAGTAGCTATTTACTCTACTAAGGAGAGGCCAGAGATTTAATTTAGCTCAGCCTACTCAATCAGAATCAGAATTCCCTAAACACACCCTCAGTGATAAGAGAGCGACACGCTATAATCACACGGTGAGAAATCTAAAGGTCACAATCAGTAGAAGTGTGATTTTGTCTGTGGTGACTGCATAGTACAAAAGTCTAAAGGCTAAAATATTAGAACATCTGCGCTAATGAAACGGTCCAATAAGCTTCCCTTATGTGAATTAGCAAGATATATTGCAGGCCATATCATCATGTATTTTCCAACTATACTAATGCTGAGGCAATATTTGAGGAAACCTATGTTTTGTTCATCTCCAAAATGAACGAACTGTTCCCATTTTGTTTACATGCTATAACTCCCATGTCTCGCTGCAATGGCTGTTTACTGTCTTTTATCCACCGATAATGTGCTGGCAGTGCTCTTATATGAGCCATCTGCCTATGAGCATAGGGCAGGAATGATGTCAGAGTCGCTTCTTATAAATGAGCACTCCTGACACTAATGCCTTGCTTTGAGGAACATTGTGTGTTAGTTGTTAGGGACTTCAGTAGCATACAAAGCATGACTGAAAGCTGAAATTGAAGTCTAGTAAGTGAAGTCTAAACCTTATCTGCACTCAGCTGCTACAGATTACACCCTGAAACGCCGAAATAAGTGTGTGATGGCTGGGGAAAGCAAATCAGGTAAGTGAAGAGTGGGAAAAGAAAGAGAGGTGGAACTTGTAGAATGGGTTTAACCACAAATGAGTCATGTTTCCATTCTATTGTTAGGTGAAAAAAAACCCACCTCAAGTGTTAAAACCTTTTTGCACAATTGCAAAGGTTTTATAGAATTTTGCTAGGTTAATAATTTTTGTCAAATAAATATTCAACATTTTGGGAAATACGCTTAACCACAGTTAGATGAGAGGATCTCTACCCCTTTCTTGTCTGTACGGTAAATATGACGCTATTGTTGGAAGGCAGCTTTGGTTGTTTTTGGAAAGAGCCAGCTGTTTCCCTCTGTTTCCGGTATTTGTAAGTGTAACTACCGTTTTTTTTTCAACCTTTCCTATGTTTTTGTGTCTAAGTGACAGATGGGAACAACAATTTTTGACATTGGTCCAGTATTAAGCAACATAGTAGGACACGGCAGCGGCGAAACAAGCTACAATGTAAGTTTATAGGGTAATTGTCCAGCTGTATTTACCTTCACAAAAGTGCTCGTTTTGCCACTGTCAGGCGCAGATTAATATTCTAAGTATCTGACAACATTATGGGAAGGATCCCTTCAGAGATAGACCCTTTTAAAAGCTCTTTGAGACCTTTCTGTTTAACCAGAAACAGCTCTGAAGTCGCTAGCGTTAAAACCCACCAGACTCTGTTTAAAAAAGCAATACTTTTAGCGTGTATAGAGCCAACATATTTTCACGTTAATCGGTAAACTATGATTTTATTTCAACCAAATCTAGACTTGTGATGGTTGTAAAAGTGGAAAGACGACCCAAAACGGCTTTTCATAGTTTTACTTTGTTTCTGTCGACTTTGAATGAAGTGTATTTTACGATGCTAAAATTACTGTTTATTTACATGGAGTCTGGTGGTTTTAGCAAACGCAATGTCACGGATGTTTTTATGTTTAAAAAAAGGATCTTATACTCTTTAACAGAAAGGTCGACCTCCTTAGAAATCCTTTCCATAATGTTGTCAGATACTTAGAATATTAATTCAGATTCATTTTATTTAAAACAGGGACAATGCACAAGTTAACATTAACCTTGTATAAGAACAAGGAGAGATGCATTGTGCCAGGTTGTTGCACAAGTGCTATTTTCCGCCGTAGTCCCTTAACAGGTCATTAACACAATAAAATGCCATGCAAGTGAAATACAAAACATTAAAATATACAATTTTACAACCACAGTCACACCTAATTTACAATTAAAAACTAC
Organism: Perca flavescens; assembly: GCF_004354835.1. Taxonomy (NCBI): domain Eukaryota; kingdom Metazoa; phylum Chordata; class Actinopteri; order Perciformes; family Percidae; genus Perca; species Perca flavescens. The sequence continues at coordinate 1,421,589 of NC_041347.1, forward strand.
CATGTGCTCAATTGTTCCCCCTTCCTAAAACCAACCCCCCCCCCCCCCCACACACACACACACACACACACACACACACACACATACACACACACCACACCAATAAAGCTATGCACTCAAAATCCTTATATCTCCCAACACACACACACACACACACACACACAAACACACACAGCTTCCATTGGCCCACTGAGGCTGAGGCACATACACACCTCATGTGTGCAATTTTGTAGTGACAGTAACCATGCTTTTGTCAAACTCGAAAAGGTTTGAGGATTTGTACATGTAATAATATGTGTGGGGAGAGTATTCCACTGACTTATGGCCACAAAAGAAAATGATGATTTCCCAAATGAAGTTTTGCGATTGGGAATATTGCACTCTCCTCTAGTGGCCGACCAGGTAGCTCTTTTTTTTTCTGAGTTGAGCGTAATACATTTTTTTTAGAGGAGGAGCGACAGCATTATGAATGATTTTAAAAAGTAAGCAAACATTTGAATGCATTATCTAATTTTCTAAATTTTAAATATTATACTTAGTGATTATTTTGCAGTGGTGATATTGATGTGTTTTTTTTATCATGGATCTTAAGTGCTGTTTTATATAATGATTCAAGTGGTCTTAAGGCTGTCTTACCTGCTTGAGACCAACTTGTCATGCAATACAAAAAGTGTGGAACAATAAGTAGGTATTTGATGCCTCAATGGTAAGAGAGTTTCTTATATGTCTGACATTTATAAGGTTAAATTTCAGTGTACTACTCAGTTTTTTAACATGTTTTTTAACCCTCGTATTATGTTGAAAAAAAATTACATTGATGATGTTACGGGTCAAAATTACCCGTACGGGGTAAATACACTCAAAACAGTCAAAGAATCAGGTAAAACCAATAAGGAGTTTATTTTACATCATATGAACATTTAGAAAGGAGAAATGCAATACATTTTTAATTCCAAAACTATATTTAGCAATTATTTAGTCAACATTTTTTCCTCATCACAAAATTTTTTTTCATGGAACTTGTCCCATTTTCTCAAAATATTCTTTTCACATTTCCATTACTCTCCACATGATGGGCAGAGTGTAACTGTGTGCTCTCTGCAGATGTGCTTGTTTTACACTTGCATATGCCATGCATAGCTGGATTTGGCATCATAGGATGCCCATATTTTGATGCCATACTTGGCAGTGGCAAGGGACAGCGCCTCCTGAATTGAACAAAGCTTTCGTCTACAGTGACATGGGGACCAGGATTGTACAAGACAGGTACAATTTCGACCCATTTATCCCTTACATCTCTGATTGCAGCTAGTTTGTCTCTTTCACGTCAACCAGCTCTGGTGTGGTGGAACACCCGAGATATCACGTGAAATGACTCCAGAGACATTGTTGCTCGAAAGATCCGGATCAACAATTGCATTGTCCTCGGTCTCTGAAAGAGCCTCTGACTCTGAAACCTCTTCCTCTACATCACGATTACCATCAAAAATATGTGCTAAAACTTCTTGCTCATTTTGTAGTGTGCGTGTCAAAGAGATGACATTACAACAGTAAAGAGGACAAGCGTGAGAAAGCTTCTCCTCCTTTACAAACACACAACTGGTTCTAACTGGGTGTTGAAAGACAGTCAAATTGCAAATAAATGCAATTAAAATAAAGGGCATCAAAGAGAGATATTTATTTTGGGTCTTAACAACTACCTACCCACATCAAAGTCTCTGTGTCAAAATGACCTGCAACATCATCTTTGTATACAAACTCTGAACAGATATTCCACTACACATCAGTGTGTTCTGATTTAACAGAAACGTTTATGACCCTAAATGAGGAAATGTCATAAGATTTCATGAAGAAAAAGATAGGTTAACCAGTACTTTGGGCAACACAAAAACAAAAATGGGTCAAATTGACCCTTAACATAATACGAGGGTTAAAGGTAAGAGTTGGGTCCAGGGTGACACCCAAATATTTGAATTCGTCCACATTTTTAATTGTATGCCCATTTACTAAGACCTCAGGACATTCCTTAAGTTTGCATTTATTTTTAAAAAACATGGTTACCGTCTTTTCAGTATTCAAAGTAAGACTTGAGTTATGTAACCAATCAAAAACCTTATGCATAACATTCGTTAATTTTAAAGCAACCTCTGTGGCATTCTTCCCATGAGTGTACAGCACAGTATCATCTGCATACATTATTAAATCAATATCATTACATACTAGTGGAAGGTCATTTATATATATACTAAAAAGAAGCGGTCCTAAGATTGACCCTTGCAGGACCCCCATGGTACATCTTTTCAGTGGGGATAATGTATTGTTCATCCGCACGCACTGATGTCGTCCACTCAGGTAAGATTTGAACCAGTTTTGTGTGCTTATTGAAAGATTGTAGTTTGCCAATTTGCTTATTAGTATCTCATGATTAACCGTATCAAAAGCCTTGCTTAAATCAAGAAAAACTGCTCCCGCCACTCCACCTTGATCTAAATTTGTTTTAATTTGTTCAAGGAAGTAGCAGCACGCTGTTTCAGTTGAGTGTTTTTTCATGAATCCAAATTGCATAGGGTGTAAAAAGGCCTTAGAGTCAAGGTGAGCAATTAGTTACAACCTTTTCAATGACCTTTGAGATGACCGGAAGGATGCTAATAGGTCAGTAATTGCTAACCTCTTGTTTGTCACCAGATTTATACACCGGGGTCACAATAGCAAGCTTTAAGACACTTGGAAAGGTGCTTTCATTAATAGATTTATTTAAAACTTTAGTTAAAGGGATGGTCAAAGATTCTTTATGAGTTTTTAAGAAAGCAGTATCAAGACCATAAATGTCCTTTGCTTTACTATTATTCAGTGTTGAGAGTTTACTAACCTTTATATCGTTTGTGGGAGTCATTATAAAATCAGCGCTATCACAGACTAGGGAATAATTCAATGTTTTTTTAATAAAATTCTGACCCTGTAGTTCCACAGAATTAAAAAAATAATCATTAAATTCTGTTGCAATAGCTAGGCTAGAGCTGTATGCTATCACACTTGGGCTTATCCTTGGCCAGGGTTTGACATTAACTTTTTGAGGCACTTGTCCTTTGGACAAGTACATTTACATTTCACTTGTCCATGCACAAAAGTCACTTGTCCGGGTAAAGAGTCATCATTTTATAAAAAAAAATTGTTTTGCTAATGCAGAATTCAAACAAACCGTTGAAAGCATCCAAACACTATCAGCATTAATAAAATTCTGTTGAAACAGTAGAAACAAACGTGTCCCAACAATAGATTTCCCCTTCAACAAGAAAAAAGGATCTCCAGACTTCATAATACAAAGTAATATGTTGCACGCCGATGTGCAGAAGTTAATATATTGAGATTCTAAGTCAGTATTTTAAAGTTTGTCATTACTTTCAGATTCCCAGTCAATATTCTAAGTTACTAAGTCAATATATTGAGATACTAAGTCGATACTTTGAGATGTTGAGTCAATTTATTAAGATTATAAGTCAATATTTTAAATGTTCTCATTGGTTTGAGATTCTTAGTCAATATTCTGACTTACTAAGTCAGTATATTGATATACTAAGTCAATATTTTGGGATAAGTCAATATATTGAGATACTAAGTCAATATTTTGAGATAAGTCAATATATTGAGATACTAAGTCAATATATTGAGATTCTAAAGCAATATTTTACATTTTCTCATTACTTTGAGATTCTTAGTTTATATTCAGAGATAATAAGTCAATATTTTGACCAGACGTAGTGGTGACTTAAACTTGAACTTATACTATATCTAAAATAATTTTGTAGACATAACAATGGATTTTGCCAATAAATGTTGGTGTTAACTATTTTTTTTCACAAATTTCTACCCAGCAGAGGCTGATTTAGAGATCCTTTAAAAAGCTGTAGCTACTTTACAGTTGATTATTACCTGATATTTAATCTGCATGTTACTTATTTATTTGTTTCAAAAAGGAGCACAAAAAAAACGACATTATAGAACGGCAAAAACGACCTCTGGATGGGAAAATGGTATTTTACAACAACTTTGAATGCAGCACGAGTATGGCCAGGCCAATTTCAAGTGAACGCAACATCTGTGTTTTTGGAACACAGCTACAACGTCATACGTTCCTCTCCAGTGAAATACATACAGACACACTTTTACACCGTTTAGCTGTCAGCATTTTAACCGTGTTTACTCTAGCTGCTAGTTAACGGTAGGCTAACGTTACCTGCTGCCAAGTGTAATGTTAACTAGCGTGACAAGCGGCGATGTTTTGGTTCTCTTGTCCGTTTTCGGAGCATCAGAGAGAAGCGCAGGCATTTCAGTGGCACCGAAATCTGCGTTGCAATTCGGTCCGGTAGATAACTGTCATTATGGCACCGGGTCTCTCGTTTTCTGTCAACGATGTGCATAGGAGGTCTGAGTTAGCAAGCTAACGTTAGCTAACTAACACCGGCAGGTTCGCCGTCCTTTCATGCTGCATCGCTTCCAGAGAATGAGCTGAATAGCGGGCTGGGTCTAACGTTAGCGGGCCGCTGACCGACTACCGCTGGGTCCGCTGCCCGGGAGAAACGGTAACATAGACGTAATGTGTGGCACATTACGTGAACTAACATGGCATTTTATTTTGTTTGAGTTTTAACTTGTCCAGTGGGGCAAGTACATTTCTCTTCCACTTGCCCTACAAAAAATCCACTTGTCCCGGACAAGCGGACAAGCCTCAATGTCGAGCCCTGTTATTTTGTCAATGGTCTTCTATAGTTGTTATTATTATTCCCTTTTGCTTCTCTAATGATTTCAAGGAAAAAGGATGCTTTAGCCTTTCTAAGCTGCATTGTAACCTTATTTCTCAGGCCTTTATAGATTAGATGATCAGTAGTTAAACCCAATTTTAGAAACCTTTTTAGAGAAGCATCTCTTTTTTTCATTAGTTCCCAGAGATTACTATTAAACCAAGGCAATCTATGTTTAGCTCTAGGTTTTCTGGCCATTGTTTTTGTATATCTTGCTATTATATTGTTGAGGGCTGACATTATTTCATTGCATGCTTGCTCACAGGATTTATTTTCAACAGTGTCCCTCCAATTTGTTTGTTTTATTTCATTCTCAATTTGTATTAACTCTCTTTGGAATAAATGATATGGTGGAGTTACCTTTCACTGTATTTTGGTCCCTGTATCGTGATTTAGTCAGTTTCCTAGCAGCTAATGTAAGATTATGATCTGACAGGCCAGTAACCAGGTTGTATGTTTTAGTTATCCTTCCTGGTGTATTTGTAAAAATGAAATCCAATAATGTTTGGGAAGATTTAGTTATTCGTGTGGGTTTATTTATCTTTTGTACCATATTAAATGTTTTTGCAACATCCTTAAGCTTTTCTGCGTGATTTATCAAGCCAGTTTAAGTTGAAGTCACCCATAAGTATAACTTCTTTTCTTTCATGTTGTTTAAGGGTTGCAGATAAACAGCTAAAAAACTCATTTGTGGCAGTAGGTGGGCGATAAACTGCAAAGACAACAAAAGACTTTTCTGGGGACAATGTAATAGTAACCCCTACACACTCCAGGGTGTTTTCATTAATATCTATTTGTTTGCTTAGAATGCTCTCCTTAACATAAATTAAAACCCCACCACCTTTCCCTTGACTTCTGCTCGTCTGTACACTTTATAACCCGGGATATTAAATACAGATAAAGGAGCTGTAGGAGTTAGCCAGGTTTCAGTGAGACACAGATAGTCAAGGTTTGAGTCCGTTAGCAAATGTTCCAATTGTTCAGTTTTTGATACAACGCTACATATATTCAAATATCCACCAAAAACACCTTTCGGTTTTGTTTTCGGGTTCCATAATACGCTCGCATGGTTAACAGTCTGAAACAGTTTTGTTTGATGCTGTTTAAAAAACATGGTGGCAGTCTGTGAGGCATTTGTCTTAATACATGGGCACGCTTTTTTCAGTGTTTGGGCAACAGTATGTTCAGACCCTGATTTTATCAGAGGATTTTTACCTCGTAATCCTGCAGGGAGAGCGTCACATAAGTAGGTCATCAATCTTGCCACATGTCCACGGGGAACAGCTGATTTCCAATTTTCCGCGAGTTGTGACTCGTAGGTCACAGGCCCAGGGTTCAGATGGATGTCCCCACACAGCAGAAGGATACTACAGAAGATGATGGAAAAACCCTGTTTTGCTGGTATGGAGGTCGTTTTCTGTCTGCGCTGCTCAAGTTGGCTAGACGGGGACCGGGCAGATGCTCGTCCATCATCCAGAAAGTTGGAATATAAAATATACTGACTCCACGAATCAACAGCAGGATCTTCTGGGCACCTCTGCGCTGCGTTCTGGATGCACCGCGTGCCCCCGCGAGCAAAAAGCTATAATATAGCATGTCTGTCATCTGAGTCTGTCAGTGGCAAAACAAGCACTTTTGTGCACAATTGCCCTATAACTTATATTGTAGCATGTTTCCCTACTGCCTACTGCAGCGTTCTTGTAATACTGCACCAATGTCAAAGATTGTTCCCATCTGACACTTCGACACAGAAATATGGGAAAATAGGGTCCAGGTTGAAAAAAACAGTAGTTACCCTTTAAGCTAAGTCAGCCGGCTGGTGGAAGCAAACAATTGCCTATTTATCCATCCAGCAAACATGAAAGATAGCCTGCATTTGGAAGATAGATACTGGTAATACACGTTTATAAATAAAAAACGTTAATGCAGTGTCAAAGTTCACATGAGGCCCACTGCAGGGGGTTATTAATATTAATATAAGTTAAATACTGATTCTCTTTTTATCTCTGTTTTAGTCTTCGCTAATTCTTTGTTAACAAGTTGTTGTCTACTTGCCATTTAGTGCAAGACAGGTAGTGTACAGTTGGTTTAATAAAGGTTTTTGGTTGTGAACAGCTTGCTGCTGCTGCTGCTGGAAACAATGATTTCTTTACATTTTTATTAGCTGGTGTGCAGGTTTTTCTCGGTATTTGATGTAGTGACCAATGATGTATTTTTTTGGGTGAGCACAGTATATGCATTAGGCTAGTACGGCTGCATAGAGTAATATGCAATATATGTAGCCTAATACGGATTCATTACACACAACGCAGAAACATGATATAATAATATTAAATAAAAAGAGTAATCTCCTTTTTTTCCTACTACTTCTAGTGACATAGAGGCAATTTGCAGTGAAGCAACTTCTGTATTATTTCTGAGTACATTTATTGTGGAATTTTGTGCTGTTCTGTCTGAAATCCATTGTTCGCTTCCAGAGTTGAACTTTCAAGGCAAGCATGGCCATTTAGGAAGCCAAACAGCATCCGCGCAGCAAAAGCCCTGTAATTGTTTGACTCAGTTACAGTTCCCTCTGCTTTCCAGCAACGAGAATAAACTTCTCATCTGACTTCCTGCCTGAAGGCTTACAGGGAGGAATGTGGTAGACATACAGATTATTCAGTATGTCCCAATACTAAAGAATAATATAGGACTTCAGTGTGAGTTGGTGAGATACTGAATGAGTACCTTTGCATCTTTTTTAACATGTTTGGACAACATGGCATTGACAAGGCATATGTGCTTATTACCTCAACGTGGGCGGTCACAGTAATGCAAGTAAACAGGAAGAACTGGCCTTGAAAATATCAGAGAAGCCTTTCAGACCCAAAAGCTCTTTTAGCGATAGCGGCAGTGCTTTGTTCATTCAATTGCCCAGACATTAGGATGTACATTAGCCACAGTCTTTATAAAAATGATGACATAGTTTGTTGCATATGAGAATAGGGATTGACTTGCTCAGTGCAATCAAACCTAGCAAACATCATTAATGTTCATTCAAATTCTGTATCTAATTTCTAATGTGAATGGGCAAGAGGATACATTCTAGTAATACTGGTCTGCCCTCTGGACAGCATAGAGGAGGTGGGGGGGAGAGGAGGATCTTAGCCAATATGAGCCATCTCTGGACAATATGTTGCACTACGCTTTATTATTTATTACTCTGTGTCACCTGCAACTGTGCAATATGTCATATCTATTCACCAGCACCTTACTCATCTGTACATCTGTGTCTATATGCTGTCTGTTTATATAAGGGTGTTTATTGTTTAAATATGTCTGTTTTTTTTATTACTTTTATTATAACTGATTCTATTTTCTTGTTCATATACTTTATGTATATATTGTTTTTCTCCTATGTCTACTTTGTGTTATTCTGATGTGTGTACATTGTTTTTCTTTTTTCTTTTGAGCTGCTGTAACACAGGAATTTCCCCAGTGTGGGATTAATAAAGTCTATTTTATCTTATCAGCGTGTATGCATTGTCATTGAAAACATGTTAGTATGCTAGTAATTTCCCATAAACGGGAGTTTCAAAAACCTACTGCGGTCTTTTTCACAATAACGAATCTTTGGTGATACGTCACGCGTGTCATTTGGCCAATCACAATCAAGATAGGTATGTTAAGTATGTCAGAGGAATTACAGTCCACTTCTGCCAGCTGCACGGGATCTTTCACTCTCCCCTTGTGCCGTGCGCAGATAGTCAGTAGGTTTGGGGTAGGCAGGAGGCCGCAGCTCGCCACAGAAGTTCAGTTGTAGTGAGTTAGTATGGTTACACTGACGCGTTTACTCCTCTCCCTCCCTATATGGATTTTCTATTTACTTTTTTTACTTCGAATATACGATGACCCTGTAGTGAGTATTATTTGGCTTTAGGTGATCTCTCCCTCACTGCAACTCAAACAACACTAAGCTTTATGCAAATTACATCACTAATATGAAGATGAGCATATGACTTTTGGAGCTAGTGCCATGTTGGCTACTTTCTTTGGAAAAGAGTTGGAAACACTGAAAGCAAAGGCATTGTTTCAGCAATAACTTACCTGCAGCAGAGCTGAGCCTTCACAGAAAATTGAGTGTGATGGGTTGTTATAGGGAATGTAAATTAGATGCAAAATGGATTCACTTTTATTACAGCACAGTGTGGAAATATCAGATCCTCCCGAATACCATATTGTGGTTAATGACAGCTAAAAGAGGGAAAGGGAAGAAAAAAAACAAAAATAATGAGGGCAGAGATGATAAAACAAAACATATTAAAGACCAATCAAGCAGTGAAGCAAAAGAAGAAGAGTGTGTTGTGTTTTTTTTCTTCATGTTTTATCTTTTGAAGTGCATAGTGCAGCAATGCCTTTCCTAACATTCATAGTTACACACACACATATTTGCAACTGGGAGCTTCCCAGTACAGCATCTGTTAAAACCTGAGCAGCTCCGACTGGAGCAGCTATAAGGATTTAAGTGCTTAGCTCAGGTGCACTTTGGAAATGTCACACACCCATTTGGTTTGTTAAATCATACTTTTGATTTGCAATTCAGCTATGCACAAGTATTTAAAAGGTATATATTTTACTCAGACAGCCCTAAATGCAAACGCCCTTCCTATTAACTTATGTTCTGCCGTCTCGGTTGACGCTTTTAGAAAGCAGCTGAAGACACACTTGTTTCAACTCGCCTTTGTCTCACGTTTGTTTTTTGGGTTTTTTAGTCTTTTAATCTTTTACCTTTATTGGTATTGTATTTGTTTTTGCTTCTTTATTTTCTGTTTTGGATCCTACTGTATTTTAACAAATGTTTATTGTGTGAAGCACTTTGTGACTGTAAAAGGTGCTATATCAAATTAATTATTAAATTAAAATTATTAATTTGACCTGGCCTTATGCATGATATGATTAATGATCCTTCTTCAATGTTTTCAAAGTGATTGGCTCTGTATCCCTTTCACTTTTTAGACACCTACAAACAATCAGTGTGAGGGTGTTTGTGAACTATTGAAGCACACTATAGCTTAAAATATATATAATAAATTGAAAAGTTATTTAATACACAAGTGTTAGTAATTAATTTCAAATGTTCCTCCTATATGTTAGATGTTTCTGAGTATGCTGTGTTAAAGAATTATTAAGATAATAGGTTGCACTACATTGCATGTACATTGCAAATCTTATTGTTACGGTGTACTTCAAATATGTGTAAATATATTATTATATTGTGGCAAGTGGTACATTTCTCTGCTTATCTAGTTGGAATTCAACCTCAGCAATTCGACTGATCCAAGGCTTATGTGAAATTTACAGCGCTGTCAGCGGGCCTTTTCTATCTGCCAACATTTTTATTGTGCTGCAGTTGTTTCATTATAACTGATATTACTTCAGTTTACTAGCTATACGTGTGTGTGTGTGTGTGTGTGTGTGTGAACCTGAATAAAAAAAACTGTCATGTATGACTGCAAAAACAATTTGCAGACTATGCAAATAATCTACAGAAACAGAAACACTTGTGCACTGTCTGCCAGTAATGAAATTGTCTTTGTCTTGGTTTTTGTGTGTGTGAAATAATGAGACTTGTAATGTAACAATTTCCTCTCTACTGCCCTCCACCTCTCATGTGAAACTCGGATGGCCATAGTTCCTGTACTGGCTCATCATGTGATTGACATAAAGTCATCTCTCAACACATTCAATTATAAAATCAAAAAAAGTATGTGTGCTCAGGCGGAGGGCTGCTATCCTTGCTGTTCTGTTATGATTTTACACCCTAATTGCATTTTTTAGCATGGATAATATGATTATGACTACTGACACCAAATGTGAAAAGCCCAAATCTTACCATGCTTTAAAAACTAGGGGGAATGTTGGTAATAAAATGATTACTGGCTGTTTTTCCTCTTCCAGTTCAAAGTGAAGATGCAAATAATAACCTGATCCAATAAATACGGTTTTGGTCAAAATACTAGTGCATTATTTGACAGAGTACATACAAAAGCCAGCAGTACATTCCTTGGTTTAAAAAAAGAAGTAAAAAAGTAAATCTGTCACCAGCTGCTTTCCATCCAAACAAACAATAAAAATAGAAAATTCATAATTTCTTACTAACTGGTATCAAATGTTGTGTTTAAGTTAAATAATAAAAAAAAGTGCTTTCATTGCCCATCTACATTTATTATCAGAGCACTCACATAATGCATCAGGGCAGAGCGCTAAATACATTTTTAATATTATATATATATATATATATAAATGTCTCTTTGCAACTTGCAGTTGGTTAAGCTGTTTTGTGAACTCAGTAAGAAAATAATAATAGCGTCTGTCTAAAAAACCAAACAAAACAACATTTAGGATGTTTCTAGTATGCAAAATAACAAACCCCTAAACTTTGCTAAGGAAAGGTGGCTGTCAAATAAAGCATTGCCATGAATCAGAGCTTTGTCTGGGCATCCATAGTTACCAAGCTGACTGCCCTGGCCTTGAATAAAGAAGCAGACGTTTCATGGACTTCACAGGGCTACATCAATCAACCTTGCTTGTCTGAATGGCTGTGTCACAGAAATGTAGCCCATATACTCCTTGCCGAAGTTAGCCTAAATGCAGCCCTCCAATGCCCACATACCTTACATGGTTGAAAAAGTAGATGATGGTGGGGTCAAGTCTACCAATGGAAAGAAAATACATCTCATGAAGGGACTACTGCATCAGAATTAGCCGAGCAAAATTTACTTGCACATCGAAGAAACAGGGAAATAGTGTTGGTTTTTGATTGCAAGCATTTGCTAGGTAGCAAGAGGAGTCACGAGTATTAGTATTCCACATAGGGGTGGACGGTATAAACAGTATAGAAAGTACACCGGTATGAATTTGCCTTACTACGGTATTATTTTGCCTGTACCGTGCTGAATGGAAGAGCCCTCATTTAGCTTGACCCAAAACAAAAAGGACTTTGGTTGACCCATTATTGAATTGGCCCTATCATCCCAACTCCAAAAGAAAGTCTGATGTATGATGTTAAATCTTTTGGAGTTGGGATGATAGGGCCAATTCAATAATGGGTCAACCAATGGAGAATTGATTAAAGGAACACGCTGACTTATTGAGACTTTAGCTTATTCACCGTATCCCCCAGAGTTAGATAAGTCCATACATACATTTCTCATCTCCGTGTGTGTCGTAACTCTGTCTGACACACCCACCCATAGCCTAGCTTACCACAGATCCTGGAGGTAATCTAGCCTCCGTTTCTTGTTTTCCTAAACCCAACCGTAGTCTCGCGATAACACGTAGCCTCGCGATAACCACGCCACGTGGCACTTTCTAAAGCCACGTGGCGTGTATGTTTACGCTGTGACGTTGCAGACTGCTGTCCGCTGTATAGGCTGCAGCAGTAGACATACACGCGGATAGCTCAAAATGCGTACAGATAACACGCCACTTGGCTTTAGGAAAGTGGTGTGTATGTTTACGCGAAGTCATGATATCAGGTTGATTCTCCACAGAAGGTGAAGCACTGCTACTTGGGCGGAGTGATTAGCGCAACACCTGAAAAGCGAAAAGCACCGTTGTTACTCTCTGCTCCTCACCACGGGGCTTCTTAGGTGTTAGGAGCAAATCACTCCGCCCAAGTAGCAGAAGTAGCAGTGCTTCGCCTTCTGTGGAGAATAGTTCCCAGTATGTTAGTAGATGGCTGTGTCCAATGTGACCTTGTTATTTGTACACGCTGTGACTATACAAATCACAACATGTAAATAGGAACATGTTGGCATTATTTTGTCACTTATTGGGAGCAGTAGGCTAGTTGGAACCGGTTACCTCCAGGATCTGTGCTAAGCTAGGCTAGCGGTGGGTGCATCAGACAGAGTTACGACACGCACGGAGTTGACTTATCTAACTCTGGGGGATACGGTGAATAAGATAAATTCCCAACAAGTTAGCGTGTTCCTTTAAAGGTTATATTTAATAACGGATTTATCACTTCTGTGTTTTTACTGTAAAGATGCCACACATTGTCGGTTTCAGCTTTTTAGATGAGTTGGTTTACCTACTTTTCTAAGATTTATGTTAATGTGAATTGAGTTGGTTCAGGTTTCTGGACCAGTAGACAGACATCTTTTGCAACTTCTCCTTTATAATATAAAGTGCCTTTGGGACAGTAGGCGATTCCAGGGGGAGGCCATCCTATTGTTAGCAAAATGCCGAAAATGCATGTCTTTTGTTAACCTGCATCCCCCTCTCCATTCCCTAGTAGCAGAGAGAGTGCTGGGGCAGAGGGGTTGTTTATGTCGACCTGACACCAAATGACTTTTCATGTGATTCCCCTGTCGCAGACTAATTTCCAATATCTGAATGAAATCACGAGTCTTGCTAGAGTTGGGGCGCGCTCCCGTCATCTCAATCGTTTGGTGTGAGGTGGTCATAAAACTCAATCAGTCAGTCTTTTTCCCGTCTTGACATTCCGACAAAATCAAACGTGTTTGATATTATAGTTAAGTTTTAAGTCTTGGTAGTGAAGTTAAATCATGTGAACACTGTCAACAACCAATGGTTGAGCTCCCTCCAGCACCAAACTGGAAGCAGTAAACGGTTAGATTTTCAACCCTTATGAAGCATGTAAGCCAATGGGTGTTTTACCGGCAGATAAACACAGACCTCGGGGTACTGCCGCCATTCATCTCCATGTGAGGTAGAACAGAAAATCCGTAAACTTTCCATCAACTTACCAGCTAACGCTAGCAGTTAAACTTTTTAAAACAAATAGTTGTAGTCTTGCAATGTGTGATCCTGCAAGATCCCCAGTCTTTACATACTATGAGATTAGATGTGAGATGATTGTCAGACTTTAGTCTTTTGAAAGTTCAGAATCTTCTAGTATACGGTACACATTTAGTTGAAAATGTCAGACTAGTCTGCCGGTCCCATTGATCCTTTGTCTTGTTACGTTTTCTTGAATTTTGAGGAAAGAGAGGCTTGGTCCAATGAAGATTAACAAAAAGATTTAACAACGAAATGACATGAGAAAAACAAGTTTTACGCTGCAGCGGGCTGAAATAGCTGTCTCTTCTTGCGGATCCACATCTATTCAGTCCCTAACGACCCTTCGCTTGTTCAATATATTCTCCTGGACATGTGGGCGGTTCCTTTTCCCCACTTGGAGCAAAACCATTCCCATTGGTCCTTCAATGGCACGGTGGCATGTTGGGCGTATCTCATTGGTTTTCTTCGTTGCCCAAATAAGGAGGGTGTACTTCTAAATTCTTAGGTTACTCTCGGTCATAGATCAAAGATTTTCGCATGAGGATGTAACTTCTTTTTAAGCTACAGGAATTAACTTTCTTTTGCTCGAATGTAGTCGGAATGACAGCAGGAGTTGGCTCCAAGACGGATAGAAAAAAGGTTTCTTCTTGCCGTGTGACAAAAGCAGGGCTGCCCCTTTGACCATTTGGAACAAAGACCGACATGATCTAATTATGTTGAGAAACTCTTTGGAATCTTGAAGAATCAGTATGAAACAGAAAGATATCGATTGGGTCTAACAGCATCGATACAATCCTTCTGCCTTAACCCAGCTGCAGCGTATATTGTGAAAACATTACAACATAAAAGTACATAGGACATCAGAGATCAGCATTGTTTGAACTTTTTTTAAACTCTCTAAACGAAGGTTTGTTCAAGTTTAGTGCTGAGATAAAGCCTGACATCAGACACGTGATGTTTCTCCCCCTTCCGCTATCTATTTTGTAAGGGCGCTGCATCTGAGCATCTTATTTTTATGATTATGTGAAAAACATAAAACCACGAGGGCAAAGTGCAGAACCCTGACAGTGTAGAGCACACATACACACACACACACACACACACACACTCGTAGTCCATCTTCAAAGAAGGCAAGTTTTTTGGTGCATTTTGATTTTATAACTTATTAAAATAATAGCGTCATCACATTTACAACAATACCAGAGCAGAGGACTTCCACCAACTCCAATAAATAGTCCATAGCTAAACTTCAAAAGAGTGTAGTTAAAAGTTACTTCACTGGTATTGGTGTTACCTTTTCCACTGCTATTTTAATTGTACTGTTCTTTTACAGGCCTAAAGGCTGTAGCACGCGTCCAAATGAGTGCAGTTAACTTTTAAAAAACAGAAGGCTGTGTACTCACACGTATTCAATCGAGAATTGAGTTTAAATCGACAATCGATTCTGAATCGAATCATGAAACCAGGATCCAGAATCAAATCCAATCGTGGGATTCCCAAAGATTCCCCCTTGAAGTTGTATTTAATAAACAGTACGAGTATAACTATAGAAAATGAGAACAGCAAAGTGTCACGGCAGGGGTAGAAGTGGAGAAACAATTTATGTCTAGGGAATATAACTCCAAGCCTTTCAGCTATCCCAGCTAACAGGCCACAACATACTGCTTGCCAGTGGTTGCCGATGCCATCCAGAATCATAATAGTGAAGTGATGATGCTTACTGTTTATCCTGAGCATGTACTAGTACCCTAATCTCCAGCGCCTCTGCTTTCCTTCCTCCTGTCTCTGCTGCCTCCAGTGTGTGCTAAGCCGGCTGCACAGCGAAGAGCTTTCTCTGACCTACTTACATACAAATAGTACATACAAAGGTCAGAAGAACATCCGCTAGCTGTAATTCTTCTCTTTGGTCAAAACAAATGCAATGTTAATGTGAACTCCAAACCTTAAGGATATAACAAAGTGTATAAATAATGGGTTAGAAATAGTTATCTTTAGCAGTAGTAGTGTGCTCTACATGCCACTGTTTTAATAGGTCATCAGCACAATTCTTCCACTGTATGTCAATCAATAAGACAAATTCATGAAACCATTAGTTTGATTAACTGATTGATGGCAGAAGGGCTTCAATTGATTAAGGTAAAAATCAACTTTCATGATGAAAAAGGAAGCAAAATTGTATACATACCAATGTATGTCAAATAAAAAAAAAAAATTAAATTCAGCGACTCCAGTATGATGTTAATATCTATACAGCATTTAAACATGGAAGCTCTCATCAAGTGGAGCTCTTAAGCGCAAGTAAGTTGGACTTTAGTAGCACAACAGCAACGGAGAGACATCTGTTGACTGCCCAGAGGGGTGAAAAGCCAAGTTATTCCTGGGTGAAAGGACAGACAAGCTGCTGAGTTAGCAGCAGTTATTTATCAGAATAACGAAAAAAAGAAAAAAAGAAAAGAAACGTGGTATCCAGAAAATTGCTCAGAATGTCTTTTTTTTTTGCAAAAAAGCATTACATTCTTTATTGTACTACTTTTTTTTCTCCCCATATTAACATTCAATAGAAAACACCAAAGGGGAACAGGGGGAACACAACAGGGAAAAAAATAAAATAAAAATAATAAAAAACACAGGAAGATAGCAACAACAAAACGCACGCGCACAAAAAAGGGGACAGTCTGACTGTGTGTGTGTGTGTGTGTGTGTGTGTGTGTGTGTGTGCATATCCATCTACAGTATGCACTTATTAGAAAGTTTGATTATTCTTCCAAATATATGCTCCGGACACAATTTATTCCATTTTTCTATTTGATTTCTGATGGTTAGTCAGAGAGTTTTTCCATTTCCAGTGTTTGTTCTATTTTCTTGTACCATGCTTGAAGATCTGGGGATTTGGCTTGTTTCCAAAGCCTGGTCACTGACCTCAGTGCCGTTAAGCTGAGCGTTTTAAATATGTATCTGTCTGTATCTGTATCTAGCATTGATCGTGAGGTTAGCCAAAAGATTTCCAGGTGTGAGTGGAACTGTAATGTCAAGTATGTGTTTAATATCGCTCATTTGCCAGAACACCTGAATTACTGAGCAGGTAAAAGATATGTGCGTCTGCACATATTTGCTTTTCTCTCACCACATCCTCCCCTGCACCTTGTTTCCTCTGTTGCGGTGTTTGTTTTACATCTCTCTGGAGTAATGAAACATCTTTGGCTTATTTTCCAGGCATATTCCTTCCAGCGTTTAGATTGCGTTATTTTAAGGATTCTCTCCACTCTTCATCTGAAATGTCTATACATAACTCTTTCTCCCATTGTATCTGGATCTTAATTTCCATAGCTGTTGCATTTTGCAGGATTGAATAGATACTTGCTAATGTTAGGGTGTTTTTACTTCTATTTTCTACTATGAATTTTTATATATAATTGTCTAGCTTCCCCTCTTTATTCCGTTTAACATAACTCCTTACTTGCAAGTATTTAAAAAACAGTTTTTATTCTAAACCATATCTAGTCACCAGTGTTTCCAGTTATTATTGAAAAGTTATGAGTATAACGTTAACAACTTTTTTTTCCTTAGAATTTCTTAATCGTTATCCCATTTTCAAAATCATATGTTCTCTTAATTTAAATGGAATTAATAGGAATTTCATTAATTAAACAAGTTTTAGCAATTTATATCATCATCACCATTTTCCTCATCATCATCCCCAACCCCCCTCCCACACACACACACAAACACACACACACACACTTACAAACAAAATGTATACCCTATACACACCCACCCACTCCCTTACTCACACTCATACAAAACACACTCACCTTCCCACACACTCACCCACCCACATCCCCGTACCACACATACAAACACATACAAAGTGAAAACAAAGAAAAAGAAAGAAAGAAAGAAAGAAGCTTGAAGTGTGAAAAAAACAAGTCCTGTCTTTTTCAAGGCCTATAGGCCATAGATAATCTTTTCCATGTCCATGTCACTACCATTGACCATTTAAACACCTCAGATGAGGGAAAAGAAAAATAAAAAGGTCAAGAGAGAGGGAGAGGGGAAAGACGAAGTGCAACAGTGCACTGCTGAGAGAGAGAAACTGCTTTGGCAATAATATGTTTTCTTTGTTCATGCCAATAATGCAAATGTAATTGAAAAAGAGAGAGAGAGAAAGAGAGAGAGAGAGTGTGTCCATTATCTTCCTCCATCCACTGCTTTATAGAGGCCCTTTTCTTCTAATTCCTTTGCAGCTAGTGTCAGGTTTGGAAACATAGTGGTTGTCCCATCGCTGTTGTATACTTTTAGCTTAGCCGGTGCTAAGATGTGACTGTGCTGCAATTTCAGCTGCTCTCTAATTGGTTTGTGAAATCATGGTTCGAGAAAAATCCGTTCCTCCTAAAGTTTAATCACTTTCTGACTCCACGCGGCTTGCAGTACAATCTTTTTAGTGTCGTTGTTAAGTTAACTGATTGTGCGCAGGCTTAACTTGACGTGAAAGTTTAAGCGGAGCGTCTATTTTATATAGTTATTTAGAAATACATTTTTACATACATGGCATACACGCAGGTATGAGAAACCGTAATACCTCAAATATAACAACCAACACTATTACCGTAATGTATTGATAAGAGCGTTATCCATGTCATAGTTCAGAAAGGCAGCAATGATGGGTCGTGCCCATAGACTGTTAATATTAATGGACAACGCATCCGGTTCGGCGAAGTGCTGCAAATGCAGAAGTGCCTTAAACCTGCATTCTATCTGAATTCCAGCAGGGGGAGACACGTGCGGTTGCAAAAGGAGTTCTTGTTTCTGTAGAAGTCTATGAGAAAGTGACCCACTTCTCACTTGATTTATTACCTCAGAAAACATCTTCATAATGAGTTTATGGTCTCAATCGCTAGTTTTAAGTCTTCTGAATTATGTTAATTTTTTGAATTATGGTCTCGATTTTAAAATTGGTGATATAGCAGGGGGTGTTTTTAGGGCGTGGCTATGATGCGATTGCCAGTTGAAAGTGTGTAACGTAACGTAGAGTGTAAGCAGCTCCTCCCTCACTCCTCCCTCTCGTCTAAAATCGTCACATCCGCAACCAGGATGGCTGCGCCCCTAACGGCAAACTCGGCGACGGATACCAGATCTCCACAAACCAACCGGTGACGTCACACGTGCTCTGTCCATTAATATACAGTCTATGGTCGTGCCAAGTTTTGTCTCTCAGTTGCAGTTCGGTGAGCCCACACGATATTTAGATCTCCTGTCACTCCGAGACTCTCTCTAATCAGCTGTTTAAGGAAATCAGCTGTTTAAGGAAAGCCGTCATATCGGATCTTTCACTTCCTTCAGGAACGTTGGAGATGCATATGTTGTTCTGTCTGGATTTAGTTTCCAAATAGTTCACTTGTTCCGTAAGCTGTTCAACTTGAGACTTCATAAATTCCATCGATGTTTTGTTATTAATCCCAGTATCATCCAGGCTGCTTACTCTGGCCTCAAGTTCATCAACTCGGACCCCTATGTGCTCCATGCCTTCACGTAAGTCCGCTGTTTGTTGCCTTATAGTTTTAGGGCCCTATTTTAACGATCTGAAACGCAAGTATCAAACGCGAAACGTAAAGTAGCTTTGTGGGCGGATCTCAAGCGCCGTTGCTATTATACCGGCGGGATAAATGAGTCTTGCGCCTGATGCATATCTAAAATGGGTTGGTCTGAAGTAGCTAGGTAGAAGTAGCTTGGGTGTAACGTGCAATAAACCAATCAGAGTGTCATCTCACATTCCCTTTAAGAACAGGCGCGCTTGTTCCATGGCGGATTGCTATAAAATAGCACCAGGGAACGTTTGCGCCTGAACACGCCTCCTCTTTTTGCTGAACCGCCCCCGGGAGCGCAAGTTCATTCCCTAATATACGGACGTGAGTCTGTGGAGGGAAACGTCTGCTGTGCGTCGGGTGCAAAATAGGAATGATACATGTGTCGGTGTACAAAGGCAATTGCGCTGAGTGCAAGATAGGGCCCTTAATGTCTCGGTCACTGTCTTGGCAAAACTCTTTCAGTTCCAATCTTAGCCGTTGAACTTCTTTAGTTAGAGAGTCTTTCAACTCACCAAACAGGTGTTGGATCTCGCGTTTCTCCGCCATGCTGTTTGCGTCTTTGGTTTGTTTGTGTTTCCAAATCTATTGAGGAGTAAGCATTAAAATAATTGTGATTGTGACTACCACTCTCTAATTTTAGGTTTGACTTAATTACAAAAAAACAGGGCAGCATTTAAAACCTCAGGGCACACTGTTCTCACAGTAAGAACCCTTTTTTCTCAAGGGAAAAAAAGTACTAAATTAACATTTAGTTAAATACAACAAATATAAGGATTAAGCACTGCAATTTCTGATAGAGGCATTCTCTAAATTAAAATGAGCAAACACATTTACATTTAATTTGAGCCTCATTTCCATGACAGGATGAATCAAGCTTCTCTTAAAAGAAGTCAACTAAAGCGAGTTCTAGTGGTTTGGATCTTGACGCAGTGCGACACACCGTGTTGAAAAATGAGTGCACTCTCTCTTCAATGTTTGAAATTGTTTAATTAAAAGATAATTTCATGTCAACAGTCAAGACAACAGAACTGTAATATATGTTATAAGGTACAACTTGTCTGGACAATGTAAAGAGTAACATTGGCATTTTAATAATACAAGACATGTACTATATAGGGTGAATCTTTGCAAGCTACCCTCTCCCAGAGCACTGAGAGCTCCAGCCTTTTTTCATGGAGTTACGTCTAACGTAAAAACAGTAAAAACACCAAGTATAAAATCTGTATTGTCATGAAATGACAGTGGAAAACGTAGAAAATCTAACTCGCTCATTCTACAGTAGCTTTAGTTTTTTGCACACAGTAATATCTTCAAAGCCGACATGTATGCCTGTAATCATCTTGAACTGTGAAATATAAGTGAGGATATACAGCATATTACATGACAGTTAGGTTAGGGAGTCCATAAATAATGCAGTTGAAGGCTGATGGTGTGAGAGTCATTTTGTGGTGAACATCCTCTTCCTTTGAGTCACTAAGGAGCACTTGATCTGCAGAGGAAAGCCACAGAAAGCAATAACTATATCTGAGGGTTGAACTAAAATCCAGATTAGTTGGATTCATAATTTGAACTGTTTTGAATGACATTCATTATTTCTCTTTGCAAAGAAACCCATACCTCACATACAGAGAAAGAGAGATGTATGCTTTGATGCTATTAAAAAAGACACATGGTATTTACAGTAAATAGAAATGCGTGAGGCGTAATAAGGGAGGTGAATAGGATATACAGTACCATATGATCCTGTAACCATGTGATGTGATTTCTCTGAACTGTCCCCTCTCCTCAGGGCATGGATGGTCTGGCCAGAGGTCTGTCTGACCCTCAGTAGATCTGCAACACATGGCAACACACACAGATGTATAACTGTAACTCCTAATGTTTCCCAACAGGCAAAAAAAAAAGTTAATATTTAAAGAGGTTAGGATAACGTACTGTCTAGGACACTGGCCATAATGTGTGTGTTCTGTTGAAGGCTGCTGTGCCACTGGTTGAGTGCAATACAGCCAACACCACCCATACTGAACAGCAGAGCAGTCTCCAGTGGCTTCTCCAGGTCAAACTGTCCTGCACTGGAGAGGATAGAAATACTGACATTATCAAAGACAGAGAGCAGGGAAGTCCTATTTCTAGAAACTATAACCAACCAAAATGATAAAATACTTTCAAAGGGCAAAAAGACAACATCAACAGTTACTATTTTAGTTAAAGGTCCCATGACATGGTGCTCTTTGGATGCTTTTATATAGGCCTCAGTGGTCCCCTAATACTGTATCTAAAGTCTCTTTTATATAGACCTTAGTGGTCCCCTAATACTGTATCTGAAGTCTCTTTTATATAGGCCTTAGTGGTCCCCTAATACTGTATCTGAAGTCTCTTTTATATAGACCTTAGTGGTCCCCTAATACTGTATCTGAAGTCTCTTTTATATAGACCTTAGTGGTCCCCTAATACTGTATCTGAAGTCTCTTTTATATAGACCTTAGTGGTCCCATAATACTGTATCTGAAGTCTCTTTTATATAGGCCTTAGTGGTCCCCTAATACTGTATCTGAAGTCTCTTTTATATAGACCTTAGTGGTCCCCTAATACTGTATCTGAAGTCTCTTTTATATAGACCTTAGTGGTCCCCTAATACTGTATCTGAAGTCTCTTTCCTGAAATTCAGCCTTAGTGCAGAATGACAGCCACTAGAGCCAGTCCTACAATGAGCTTTCCTTAGTATGTGCCATTTCTGTGTCTGTAGCTGTTGAGGAGGCCATGATGTCTCTCTCTTTCTCATGGGCGGGCCAAATTCTCTGGGCGGGCAAAGCATAGAAAGAAGAGGTAAACTTGCTCATTATGACCTCATAAGGGGGAGATTCCAGGTCGGCCCATCTGAGCTTTCATTTTCTTAAAGGCGGAATTTCTGCTAATTTTACAAAAATATTAGGCATCATTTCATGTAAATGAGGTGCAGTGACCATACATTCCAAACAGAAGTGTAAAACAAGTAATGGTAATAAGTTGTAATAAAGTTGGCTAAGAAGACGTAAGACAGAAATGGGAGATAATTTACAGGCTACTTTATGCTTTATAAACAGGCAAACCAAACCAGGTCAATTTTGGTCGATGGGAAGACAATACAAGGGTTATATCCAGTAAAACACATTAGGTAGGTTAAAAAGGGACGACAGAAAGGTAAGTGCAAATTAATCTGACAAACCAAGTTAGAGCTATTGTGTTACCTCTTGTGCATGTCAAGGTTTGATTGGCGGAGAACACTGGCACTGTTCTGAACCAGGTCAAAGAGCAGAGCCATGTGACACTCTGAGGAGAGTAAACATCATTATCATTACCTGGAAACAGAATAAATCGATGTTCTCTAGAAAAACAGAACTGCTTACAAGCAAAATACACAAAAAACACAGTAATAGGCGCCTTAGTGGCCCCTCAGTCTGGCTGGCTCTCTCTTTCTTGCTGTAGAAATGCACACTGCTTGCACAGTTTTTCTTATACATTTCCAAATGAAGCATAAACCCCATCTTTGAGGATGCACATCATGTTCTTCCTTAAACAACAAGAGCTTTCCTCATCTCCACCTGAACACATTTAAAGTTAAGTGGTACAGTGGAAGTTAAGCCCAGTGTCTGTACAGGCAGAATGAAGCATAGTAAAGTACAGAATGTTATTGAAAATTTCTGATTTGTTTTATACTGTTGCATTTGCAACAGTATAAAACAGCCAAAGTCCAGCATTACTTCCAACTTTTGAGACACTACATTGTATTTTTGTTGTATTCTTTGGTTTGTTACTTTAGTTTGTTAAAATGACAAGCGGTTCATTTTACACGTATTTACAGTATTACATACCCATTTAGCTTAAATTATAGACAAAACACCCATCACCCAATCATTTCAGCCACAAAGAATAATGAAAGAAGCCCTCTATTGAAGAAGCTCTCTATTTAAGAATACATCATGGAGCAGAGGCGTGGAAAAAGGTGGGACTAAGAAACATACCTTTGTAAAAATCTACTATAAAAAGCCATGTGGTAAAAAAAAAAAAAAAAAAAAAAGACTAAAATGATTATGATAATTCCACATTAGTACTGTATTGAGTATGAGTACTAAACACAATATGCTGTCCACACTAGCCATTTATTTCCCTACACAAGAAAACTGTCACAGAACATTAAGCAAACAGAGGCAAAAATACAGAGGCTGCACATGTACATGTGTATACTTTTTTAATTAAAGAACTATGGATCAACTGTGTTTATAAATAAAGTTGAGTTGAGTTATGGATAATGTATATGGAACTTATGCATTTGGCATTTTCTGCTACTTAAGGTTTTATTCATTTTCTATGGTTTCCCGGAATCACTTTGAAGCTGAAAGAGGTGCTCCATTTTCTCTGTAGAAAAATATATAAGCTACTTTACACAAGGAGAAGAAACAAACATGAAAAAAACTTTAGAATATTGTGACAATCAGTTACTGCCACAGAGCCAAAGACTCTCCAGCACATAAACACCGTTACTTCAACACATTCACACACTTATTAGTACACAAAACAGGCTTTTACTGTACAAGCACTTAGTCTAGACTCGTAGGTCTGAGGAAACTTGTGCTTGTGTCAGTGTCACAGTCAGACACCGGGGGTATATAAGATGTGCACAAACAAACAACTAGTATTTACCAAGGAAGAATGTGCGCACCTCACACATATTTTAGACCATACACTTTTAGCTGAGATAGCTGCGGGTGATATCATGAAGAGGAAATTGAATTTAAGTTGAGTTTGCCAATTTCACTGATTGTGTTATTATTTATTGCAGTCTACACAGTTTTTGTGTAAAATGTCAATCAAAGGCACATATATAAACTTAATTTAAAATTATTTGTGATGATGCATTTCATCATTATTTTTATTTAGATTTGAGCATTATATCCATGTTAAGGATCGTTTGATTTGATCCTGAATTGTAAAGCACATTTTTAAGTCAGCTTCAACATGAGCACTATGAATTAATTGTATTGTAACTGTATATTGATCATCCTTCTGACATTTTTAAAAATGATGATTTAAATTTTACCATGATAATGGTTTGCAGAAACGTGATGAAATAGTGGTACGAATGCTACAAATAGCCACAGCTGTGCTTAATGACAGCTGTTCTAGCACCATTGGAAAACCTTGCTGATGCGACGCAGTCGGTGAAATTTCACCAGGTTGGCCATATTTCTCTGGTCTATTGAATGGTGGTGCGGGGACACGTATTGATATGCAAACAGATTAGATGTATGGCGAACTGTGGGAGTGGAAGAAGGTTTGTGCATGTGTACCCAGCTACAAATTTAGGTGTAGGTTTAGGTGCATATTTCTGTCTTTGTATACACACAGCATACACACTGTTTTAGTCGTGAATCTACACAGAGTTGCATGCATCAAGCCCCAGGTGTATGTCAGTGAGGTCATCTTACCATCTTCTCTGTTGATAAGGATAGGCAGTGCCTTGCAGCTATATATATATATATATATATATATATATATATATATATATATATATATATATATATATGTCTGTCTGTAGCACCGCTATGACTAGTACACAGGTTAGTGTATGAAGCCTGTGCTTGTCTAATTGGAGTTGCTGGATAGAGATAGGAGAGGGAGAGTTACAGGAAGAGGTCTCCCTCTACTTCAAATTCAGCCATTTCTTTGCTTTCTACCTTGTGAAGCATTTAACACGATAAAGATGCAGTGATCAAGTAACAATTCCCAGATAAGATATGAGTGCAGCTGGTGCCGCGTGCACTGCATGACACCTTTTTTTCTGAGAAATACAAATCTGCCCTCGCCTAATCATATCCTGGCCAATTAAGTAGGAGCGGTTTGTTTTGTTGTTAACAGCTGGAATTCAGACCATGGTGTCACTATAGTTAGCAGCAGGCCAGGCTAGTACATATGTCTGACCTGGGGCGATGTGGAAGGACAACCTGACACTCTGTCAATCACACTAAGTCCACCCATTCTCCTGCTGGTGAAAGAGGGAAAAGGAGCCATGAAGATGAAGCCATATTGGTTTTGTGAAAATATATTTAAAGGTGTGAGGAACTGAAAGGTCATTTGGGGCAGGTTATTATTTATTTAAAGAGTATTAAGGCGTCATATAATAATTAAGAAGAGGGAGACGAGTCTTCTTGTCCCCTGACTGTAAATAAATTATGACCAGGGGTTCTTTTAAGACTACTCCAAGAAAAAGAAAAAAAGGCTGACTTGAGTGACTTTAGGTCGAAATGATTCAGCAAATATCTTAAAATACTCCATATAGATTTGTTATCTTGGATGACTTCATGCCATTATCACATTTTCCAAATAAAAAATGTATCTAAAGATTTTAAGAAGGCTGCCCTTTACATCTGGAATAAATAAGAATCCTTGGTAGGATTGAATGACTGAAATAATTATAGTTTTCTTAAGCAATCCTGATTAGATTATCTCAGTTAAATATTTTTTTACAGTCACTTAGTTAAATTGTGATTATGTTATAGCAGGCGTCTGATAGTAAAACCTCATAGATTTCTCACAGAACAGGGTTATTTCTATATATATATATACCCACACGGAATAAAAGATTGATGGGTTTGAAGAGATTAAGCCTACTGCTCCATGTACTGCTTACATAATCCGCAAACAGCTCCGCTCCAACAGTCATGCAGTCATTGCCGCCTATTTTTCTTCTGCTGTGTGATTTCATGAAAGCTGGTACATTACGAGGACTCAAGACATTTGGTTCTTTATCATTCTCATCATTTTGTGTTTAACATGATGTTGTAATGTTTATATTACATTTGTATTGGTTTTAAAGGGCCTGAATGCAGTAAATGAAGTCAGCCTGAGCAAAACCAAGTGAAAATTAAGTTTTCTTCCAAATGTTATTTATTTTACTGACCACCCAATAAGTAGGCTACTTGTCGTCAGCTGAAAACACACAGTAGACTGGTGTCATTAACGTTAAATGCAGGTTAGTGATGGACACATTATAAGTTTGGATTTTTCTATGGGTTTCTGACATTAAGTATGGATGTCTGTGATGCTGGTGTCTGGACAGATCCTAACAGACCATAGCATGCAACAGACCTGTACATCAAGTTTCTGTGCAGTCATATACAGTGGTATTTATATGGATATGTTAAGCATACTGCTAATTTTAATCTAACATTTTAAAAACATCATACATTAATTCAAATACAAATGCTGTATATGGGTGTAAAGTACCAGACAGATTGAGGGCTGCCAGTTTGGCCGGTGGAATGCTTGCCATAAAGCGCTCCATCCCCAGGTAAATGAAGGCACTGCATCTGCACAGCAGCTGCTCCACCTCCGACAGACTGGATACATATTGGAGAAGGGTTAGTGGTGTAGAAATAAGCAGGTGTGTTGCAATGTAACAAATACAGTAGGATTTCAGTATGCTCAGTGCAAAAACCAAACAAAGACATGCTGCATTCTTACCTCGGCGTTTGTTTGCTGCCCATGAAGCCCTCCCACAGATGGGTAAAATGCTGGCTGTGGGTTTCCAAAATCTCCTCCATCCTCGTGCACAGGCTGGTCCCTTCTGTGCCAGATAGACATCAACACATAATTATTATGAAACCCTACACTTGCTAAAGGGGTGACACTAACTGGGAGCTGAAATGTGAGATTATTATTATAAGTTTTGACGGTGTGTAATTGCCCCATAGGATTACATTACAGTTCACCAAAGTTCCCATTTATTTCTGTAAATATGTAATGCACTGTAATCTAATCTCTCCAAAAAAATTATTGAATCCTCTACATTTACTTACCAAAGTTGCCTTCATTGTGAGTGT
The DNA here is from genome assembly GCF_004354835.1 of Perca flavescens. Lineage (NCBI taxonomy): Eukaryota > Metazoa > Chordata > Actinopteri > Perciformes > Percidae > Perca > Perca flavescens. The sequence continues at coordinate 1,448,619 of NC_041347.1, forward strand.
CAACAACATCTGTGGGGGTATGTTAAGAATAATAATAATCTATGAAACAAAATTTAATGTTAAACTATATGTCAAGAACACATATAAACAGCTATTTTAGACACAACAGAAATGGGTATAATATTTAACAAAAAAAAGGATACATTTAAGTTTACGTATGTCCACTGGGAAGGTGTTAGAAGGCAACACATGATTCTGAATGAATAAATAAATTACAGTCATTACAGCTCAAAGCAAGAATAGTTAGAAACAAAAAGTGTGTATGCACTGTACATGCACATGCAAATATTGTCTCTTGCACATATACATCTGCAAAAAACAGTTACAAGAAAGACTATGATAGTAAATTGTTTTTTAAAAATGAGACAAAGCAAAAGAAATTGAAGTAAAAAGGAAGGGGTTGGTGGAAAAAACAGATAAACTATAAATGCACAGAAGCTAGACATAGCACCTCTATGAAAACAAATTATGTAATTGATTGAAAACCCACACTTAAAAGAGAGGCGAGAGGAACTTAAATAATTGCCATTGCTGACAGCAGGTAAAAGTAATATTGCTGTCTCTATCTGGCAGGCCCAGATTAATTTACCAAACTCACCACTTTGATGGCTTGGCTTTGATCTCCCTTCCCCTTAGTTCCCTTGCCACCTTTGGTCTCCTTTTTGTTGTCACTTTCAACTGCCACAGACAGGAGGCAGAATTAATACATACACTTGTCTGCAGGGTAGATTACACAGTTTTTGGACTGGGAGAAAAAAAAACTCAGTATCTGCAAAGTCAATGACATTTATTAGTGACTGAAGACCAGTTCTAAAAGTTTCCTTATGGCTGCAACACATATCACCCTCTGCAAATAAAACACTAACTATTGATTGAGCATGGCTTTATCAATTTAATTACCTGATTCATTTGTTTAAAACCCTCATTTCTTATTAAACAAAGAAAAGTCTTCTTTAAGTTCATTATTATTATTTATCTAAAAATCTCAATAGTCAATGTGCAGGATAGAAACCCACTACATCCCCACACCCCATGACAGCACGTACTTGTGTGTAATAAAAAACAACAATTAAAAAAACAAAGCACTTGTACTGTACCACTCCAACATGTTTTTAGGTGTTCATTTGAGATTAACTCATCTATTGAGTCTGAATGTGCTCACACACTTACAAGGTGCTTTGGACAAAAGTGTCTGCCAAAGGAAATGCATTGCAATATTTACTGTATATATAACATTAGTTTTTATTGATCACCAGCAGGAACTCCAAATTTCCACTTACTACTCCTTTTTTCATAAAAAGTTGCTTTAAAAACGAATGACTCAACTGCTAAAAAAAATATGCTGTTGAAATTCCATGCACACAAAGAAGGAATCAATGATTTTCCTCACTCTGATCTCAAACCACCTGGAGCACTCACCTTAGGTTTCCAACTGTATAGTAACATCATTCAAAATCAAAAAAAGCAGAAACACCATTGTAGAGTGTTTGATCTGTTGAAATGACCCAGGCAACTTGCCACTACTGTCAACATTAAATGCCAAGCTCAGGGCAATATTTTCAGACCATTCAGTCGGTTTTGTGTCTGAACCTTTAGCCGGTTTATAGTAGTTTTATTGCCCGTGAAGCCCTAAGTCTGCCACAAAACACTGTACTGCAGTATGCTTAAAATAGGCCTACATTTTTCAAAGCCCAATGTGTACTTAGTATGTCATCGAGATTGGGAATTCTAAAATCCTAATAAAGTAGATGACTAGGTTAATGTCCACAAGAGGGCAAAGTGTTTCATCCAGCCATCAGCCTAATATTTTTGTGCACATTTATGACTGAACGCTCAAGGACGCTTTTTTATACCATCATAGAGCTCAACAGCTCAACAGTGACCACCCACTTTTTGAAATGGCTCTGGTTCCGGAAGTGATTTTCCCCATTCAATGGCTCCATTGGCTTTTCAGAAAATGCTTACATAAGAGTTTGAAGCCTGAAACAAAGCTAACCAGCAAGGAGATGAATTGTGACCATAAAACATTTTGGGGCCCTATTTTAATGATCTGAAATGCAAGTATCAAACGGCAAACGCAAGTAGCTTTGTGGGCAGATCTCGGGCACTGTTGCTATTATACCGGCGGGATAAATGACTCTTGCGCCCGACGCAAATCTAAAATGGTTTGGTCTGAAGTAGCTTCATTACTCATAGTTGTGGTTTGGGCGTGTAATAAACCAATCAGAGCGTTATCTCACATTCCCTTTAAAAGCAGGCACGCTTGTTCCATGGCAGATTGCTATTATAATGGAGGATTTGCTAGGCGCATGTTCTTAATACATCCATGGGCACACGCCAGGAGCGGTTCACAGCCGAGGAGAGCGATGTTTGCTATTGATTTTTATTTGACAAAATGTAAATAAAGAAATGTCACAAAAACATACTTTCCAATGTTTTGGGCTCACTCTCACTGAATCACGAGGTTATGAATGCATGGTGATATTTTTGCAATGTAGTCTAACATCAGACCGAGATTACCTCACCATAGATGATGCAGCTCTTCTGCCTCTCCTCTCCCGTGATGCTGCTGGGGCATTTGGGTTAAGTGGCATCGGCACATGCAGTTCAACATCACATCTCCTTAAGTCCTCTAATATTTCCTCATTTATGTCATCAACACATCCGTGATCCATGGAAATGTTGTGTAAAACAAGGTCATATTTTTCCTTGTATTTATGTATGGTTTACAAAAGTGGGAACTGCTGGGTCCATGAGATGAGATAAGCAAAGTGTATGCGCGGTGTGCACACTCTACATTACGGCCAAGCATGCACCCCTAAAATAGCATCTGAATAACACAACAAAATAGGAATGATACATGCGTCGGTGTACAAAGTCAATTCCGCTGGGTGTAAGATAGGGCCCTTGATTAGACAGATTGGACAAACGATAGCCTACACACACAAAACCGAAATCATGATCCCCGCGGAGATAATGAAAGCTATAGGCACATTACCAATGGCAGCATTTCAAAGTAGACTTTTACCAGGAGTGTGCGCTCCATGTAGGCTTTTGCCATGAGTCCTTGCCAGTAGCCCAGATCCGAATCCGACCCGCAGCCCTTTGCTGTGTGTCATCCCCTCTCTCTCCCCCCTTTCTGGTCTATCTGCACTATGTAATAAAAATGAATTCATAAATAAATAACCCCAAAAAAGATACTTATAACAGTTTTTGGTGGACTAACTGTAACTAATTACTATTTTTCAGTAACATTGATTGCCACTACAACTAAACAGGTCCAACCATCATTTGTAGTGGCTTCTACTGTTCATGCTCTAACTAAAAGTACAAGTTTTTGTTATTTCACTAAATCCCTGCGAATATGAAAAACTTTAAAATAAGACTGCAAATGTAAAATTGGTCATGAAATCTGTATAGTTCACAATTCAAGAAATATCACTCAATTACTCTCAGACATAGTCAAATTTGAGCTGGTAAGAACACAAGTTCATATAAAGGCAAACATTTCCCACCTGAAGGCAGTGGGTTTTTTTTTGTGCTAATTTGTCCTGTGTATACTTCATGCAGGGCACTGCACAGAATAACAAATAGCCCTTTCAAAAGTGGTTTCAGGCACTATATCTTCTTGACACAATGGTAAACTGTAGATGTCAAAATTATGGTAATGATGATCCAGAAAAAGATCATAATTTTTTTTTCTGGTCTCATCGTCACCCATGTATTTGATCCAGGCATTAAAAGATATATAAGGAAACATGTTCTTTTTGTTTCCTGCCTGTGGCATATGCAATTGCCAAGTGACACACACACATTCACACTAGTAACAGTAACCTTTGAACATTCACTTAAGTTATGCAAATCATTCAACCTTTAAAAAGGTAAAGATGTTACTGTGCATAATTTCCCAGAGAACTAAAGCATCATTGCCAAAAAACAACGGAATTTTACACTCATAGGAGCCCTCAAAATAAAACCCTGAAAGACTGGAGAAGGACACAATGTGGTGGATAATATTAATTAAAATTATGAAGTGAATCCTTTTCAGTTGTTATTGTTTATTTTCACCTGAGAAAAACTTTTTAAGCTGACTTTTTAAATCAGATTCTGTCCTCACACATCCAAATGTTTTTTGTTGTTTGTTTCATGCGCCAAGAAAAAACTGTTCACCATAGTTCACAGTAATTAACTGTCTTGTGAAGGGATCACACCAGCTGCGGCGCCAAATTGGGCCAGGGGTGTAAACTTGGCATTGAAATTAATTATCGCGATTTGGACCTAGACTATTCTGCATCGATGCAGTGACAGACCATGGTACTTGTTGATTTTCCTGTCGCTGCTTTATTTAATTTTTGCCTTTTGTTTAGACTTAGACTACATTCAGGAAGTGTCTTTTTAAGAGCAGATACAATAAAAAGGGGAGTTCATATTCTGTATATCTGACTGCTTGAATTTGTCGATGGAAAACCAATATATAACATTCAGGAGGTGACGCATCGTGATATCGAATCGATTTGATTTGTTGACAGGAAAATCGTAATCTAATTGAATCGTGAGACCACCCCTAATAGATAGATAGATAGATAGATAGATAGATAGATAGATAGATAGATAGTGATATCAGCAGTAACTTAGAGATCTTGTATTAATGTTCAATATTCTGTGTGATTTGGATAGCTTACTCCATACTAACCTGGGCAGGTGGTAGGTTTCAGCTAGGTGAGGCTGAGAAGGTCAAATGCCATTGACTTGAGTAAGAGGGGAAAAGGAGTTGGCAGCTTGTTGTGAGGCAGTATTTTCATTCGTTTAGTGTTCTTTTGCTTATAGTTTAGTTTTATTGAATCTGACAGGTTTCACTTTTGCCCTTTGTTTCAGTAAACCTTTTATCAATAAATGCCAATGCTAAATGCCTCATCTGCCCTTAATATGGAGTGGCAGCACTACAGATATCAACAAAACAAAAATGAGCAAATAAGTGATATATCTCTAATAAAGCATATGTCTTACATTATCTGTAATACTGTTGTCCAAAACAAATTGACATTAGGTATACAAGTTCCTTTCCCTGAATTTTGCAGAAGTATAATATTTAGTCTCCAACAAAAAAAGGGGTTTCTTAGAAATTAACAAAGGAAATTAGGGGAAATAAGTGATCAAAGTTCTAGATTAGCCATTCCTTGGACAATAAGACAAAGTTTTACCAACAATTTAAACAGGGTGCTTGTTTAATTAGGGAAGTAATAACAGACCGAATGAATATTGAGCAGGAACTCTCCTAATTGTCTGAAATTACTTGGTTGCCATCCATTCAAAACTTATCTTAGAGCACTTATCTTAGATCACTTATCTATGTTCCTAAAGTTGCATGTTCATGCAAATGGTTAGGAATCCATAGGCAGTGCTTGCAAACATTTCTTAAAATGTGTGTGCATGCATGTCTCTGGTACCTTTGTCTTGTTCTTCTCTGTTCAGGCGACTGTGGAGAAGCTGGAGGGAGAAGTCACGTGACACAGAACTCAGGCTTTCGTCCTGCAGGATGGACAAGGCTTCCAGCGGCAACTCCAGTAACTTCTTGTCTGCCAGCAATACCACATACTCCCCTGGTTCTGCTGGTAATTTACCTGTATACATACACACAAGTACTACCATTTTTGCACATATTGTATGCTCTCTGACAGTAGAACTGTTTAAGAAAATTAGATGTTTCTGTAAAGCAACCTTTAAGGAACTATTGCTCCATTTCTGAAGGCAATACAATCCCCACAGTGCTTTGTAAAATAACTCATCATTAGCAGTGAATTGGAGGAATAAAATGCAATGTTCTGATTGTTTCACAGCAGTTGCGTTCTAAAGCACAAATAAACACACACACACACCTCCACACAACCCTACGGGAAGGATTTTGTTTAAATACAGCTTATCCTGTCCGCTGTGCCTCTCGACTCTGTGTATGGCTCACACCCGCCCTAGGCCAAACTGACACCGAAAACATTACACAGCAAAGCAGAGAGAGACGGTGAGCAGGGGAAACACTGAAGCACACAGCGATATAACAACCTAGTCTCATCCCAGGTCGTCAAATACAGCCGCTTTGTATCATGCAGATGCTAAAGGGTGCTTTGTGCCTCAGTATCAGTCGCTGAGGGGATTAACAAAGCGGTGGTATTTGACAACATGGGAATGAGAATGTGCTGTTATTGGCTGGGGTTTACACACCCATGTGGGGCTCAAAGACTCTTTGCTGATGCCCATAAAAGTACCAAACACAGCAAAATAAGAAAGCAAGCTCACACCCAACATACTCTTCCTTTACCTGAACTCCCTTTTTCTTCTTTATCTTTGGCTTTGGCCATCTCAGGCACTGGTAGTGATGCAGCCTGGGGCCTGAGGGATGTAAGGAGGGCTAAGGATCAGTAGGGCTACACTGCCTTCTGTCTGACAAGGACATACTATAGAACCAGAAATAGAAATAGAGACACGCAGCACTCGCTTTGTGTAAGCTTGCTGCATGCATTTGTGAACGCAACAGGTACCACACACTTGAAAAGACTCTTCCCACAGTTGTACCTGCCAAAGCGGTTTGGGAAAAATTGGGGAATCTGATGACACATAAAGCACTTCACCTTAAGCATGAGAAGTCAAACTGTGTGAGAAGTGGATTCAAATAGTCTTCCATATCTTGTACAATTTCTCTGAAGTGGGGTCCTAACATTTCTTCTGCAGCAGTTTTCTGTTTAGGAAAACAAGAAAAAAAAAGAAAAGAGAGTTTTTATTGTTTTAGGTCACTGATTCCTTTCATGTCTCCCCAGTAAGCAAGAAAGAACAGGCATGAGATGATAATAATTGCAGTGGAGTGAGACTTTTTAAGATGCTTGCAGTGGATATTGTTAATAGAGTGAAATAAGAGCAGAGGTCTCAACAAGACATACACGGGGAAAAACATGATGCTCCTCAGAGGCCTCCAGCCTGCCCTGAGCACTGTGCCAACAGCCTTGCTTGAGGAGAGCATGTCTTGTCTCCTGGCCAAAGGTCCGAGTCTGCTCCCTCAGTGCCAGCAGAGCCTGTGGGCAGACTGAAACCTTGGCCACCCTAGAGCACGTCAGAGTACCTGCAACAACAGGATTGACAATCAATCAAATACGCATAGACATCGACACATACAGGCCTTGTAATTGGTCCCCATGAGTACCTCCAACCCCTCCTCCTCCTGGACCTTTTGTAAGATCCCCTTTTCTCTTATTCTGTCTCATCTTATTTTTTCCTTTCTGTTTTTTGTCCTCATTCTCAGACAATGGAGTCAAGATGCCAGCCTAATCCCTTTTTCCCCAATTCCTACAACTACTTATGTCAGACTAGTCGCAGGAAAGGTCATGCGAGCAGGTAATACAGTATGCTAATACCCTGTGATGACTAATGCAAGCTGGTGTTCCATGCCAGACCAGTAGCAAAAAGGTGAAAGGGAAGTTCAGCTGGCTTATTATACACTTTGTCATCTTTTCTTCTGTCTAGTCTTCATTAAATCTGAACTTTTCATCTGCCTTGCAGGTAAATGTTACATGGGAATACTGAATTAATCTGGTTCTATTTAAATGCTGACAACAATGCTGTGAACAGCATTGTATGTGTGTGTGAAGACTGTATTCCTGGGGCTATGGAACAAATTAGATAAAGTATAAAAATACATAAATGCAGTAAATCTTCTGTTTGAAATGGCCCACATCTCTCATACAAGTCTGGCAGCTCTTTGTATTATGAACATTGGTTAAAAAAAAAACGTACAAGTCCTGACCTGTAACTTGCGTAGTCTTTCCCTTTTGATTTGGAGCTTTGGTCATCTCATAGAAGGCCCCATAAAGTTCTGACCTAAAAACAAAACAAACACTCAAAAAACACTTTTTACATCTTACCTATATACTGTACGCATTGGTTCACTTATATATTTAAAATACCTTAAATTTCAAATAATGAAAGTAAGAAATTCCTTCTATATCCACAAGTACATATACGCTACATCAGCCCTCTAGTGGCAGGTGTAACACACAGCAGGCCCCCTCTTCTACAGGTACAGTATTACTTTAGCCTATATCTATTGTGACTTGCATGGCCTTTTTTAAATCATGTATTCATGTACCATTACACTGTCAGGGGCAGATAAGGACAGAATTTACAGCATGGCAAAGAAAAGGGAATAGAGAGTAAACAGAGGACAACAAAATAGAAATTACCCATCTTCAGAGTGCTGAAGCAGCAGGATTTTCAGGTTAGGCGGGAGCTCTGCAAGGATATTTAGGTGGCTGGGATAGATGGTCAGGTGGCTGAAGGCCTGCAAACCAGAAAGTCATTCCAAGAACACAAATTTAACAGCATATTATAGAAACTTAAAGTGCCTTTGATTTTTTTATCCTTCATTATGTGAATAAAGGACTTTTTTTAAAGAATAAAAGGTAAGTGTTATGATATCAGTTCAGTGTTTTTCGAATAGTTAGCTGATAGGGCAAGCGCTGACACGTGACATGAGGGTGTGCGTTTGTGGGACGCTGATAACTCAGTCCATTGCAGCCGTATGGGATGAGATTCATTCAGGAGATTGTCTCCGGCGGGAGACAGTCACAGAAACAGCACGCTGACGGCTGCAAACCACACGCTTACCACGCAGAGAACACTATTGAAGACAAAAATGCCTAAAGACTATTCTTGTTTTCCCTCAACTTTTGTAAATACACCTTTTAAAACCATTAATGACAATACCATTAATGTTAAACGCTAGCTGTGTGTCTTTGTAATACCAGCCCAGGTTAGCTTAGCCTTATAACAGGTAGGTTGTTGGTCTGGTTTGATTTCAGAACATAAAAAAGCCTGTTGCATAACAAAAGTTCCACCAGAGATACAGTATGTGAAGAGGAACAGAGACATATTTCTTTGTTTAAATTTAAAAGCATTTTGAACATAGGCATAGTTTTGGGTATAGACACTAGGGACAAGTCTCTACCAATGTTGAGGTGCTGCTGAATTGACACTAGCAATATTTTTACACATCTCAAAATATCTTGTCATTTAAACTGACTGAAGAATATTAAAATGTTTCAAAAATTCAGGTTTAATATGGTTTACAGCGGCAATTGATCCAAACAGAGTAACAGATTATTTACAGGTCTGTTTATTGTAAAACAAATCTATCATATACATTTTTTTTAATTATTTATTGATTTGAGTCTCAGATTTAATATTAATACATAAAATGTAAAATATGTGTTTAAAATCAGAGAACTAAATACATATATAATAATATATATTTAATGAAGTAAACATTTTGCAGAGTGAAGCTATCTGTGTGTGTATACTGTATGTGGATGCGCATGGTAGACATACTGTATGAAAGAGAAAAAGAACAGAGCACATATATGCAGCTGTGCATATTGACCATCCGCTACAAATATCCCTACCAAAATTAAAGCCAACCTACACCCTTTATTTTGAAAAAGGATTTGTAATTGCCATGCAATAAAACAACAATAGTGAATGATCTATTATTCATTACCTTAATTATCCAAAACTGATTATGAGAAGTTCAACACTACCAGGTGTAATTTGTCCAAAAACGTCACAGATAAAATAATGACATTTAAGTCAAGTCCATGTTGTCAGATAAAAGCAAAGTCAGTTTTTACTTTGTCATATCGAAAATAAAGAGCATTTTGTCAATTTTAAATTGCTTCTGAAGACATAACTGTTTGTATATAACAGGATTTAATAAGAGACGTAACTTGCTTTGAGTTAAATTGAGGACTAATCCCAATTATAAAATATAACACTACAATTATTGGGCAACTATTAATTTGTATTTTTACTGGTAATATTAACACATTAACATGTTTCTGAAATAAGATTCCAAAGGATTCCTCTGCCTTACATGGGGCAACTTCTTGCTGTATCATGTTCATTAAGCTACAGATGCCACAAAGTTGTCCCACATACAGTACCAGCTACTGCACATGTTGGTGTAACTAAAAAGAAGTGTGTTTGAAGCTCCACTACTCTGTGTGGTTTTGGTAGTGCATTTAGAGCAGAGGCCATAACAGTACCGATAGTGTGTCAGCCATCAAGGGAATTTTCCGGGCTGAATATGACAGCATCCATAAATCATAAGTGCGCGGGGGGGGGTTGGTGACCGGTACCTTGGAGAGGCTGTTGAGGGAGTCTTCCACTCCCTTCAGCATGCTGCTTGGCATCTCCTCCTGAGAGAGGAGCAGCTTCCTGTGAAGGCTGAGCAGAGCGGAGAGCTGGGACACGCTAGTGCCAGCACAGGCAGAACGTAGGACCTCGGCCATTGTAGCGGCAGTGCAGCAGCTCTGGGAAAAAAACAGAAGATGGATGAAATAGCTGTTGGTAATAGCACAAATTATAGTAGGCGACGATATCCTAAAGATTACGATTAAGTAAGCGAAGATAATGTGTGGGTACAGATGCAAGGGACTGTATTGTGCATAGAGCCACCTGCCTGCAATTGGACAGTGGTAGCATATGGACCCCTGTTTCATACAATGTACTCTATGTGGACCTTTCTACAGTGTGCATGGGCATAACAGTGATGAGAATGGAAGTGAAACCTGATGATTAGCAAGTAGTTTCTACACATTATACAAACACTGCACTCTCAAGACAATGCCAGCACACTCAGGCAATGTAGTAAAAAAGTGCCCATATTATCTGATGCACAATACCTGAAATAGGGCAATATATTGACCTGCCACTGCAGGGTCAGACTGGCCATGACACTCCAACATGTTGAGAGAGGCATCAGCCAGGATGGAGGAAGGCAGCTTGTGTTGGAGACACAGGTTGATGGCCTCAGCCAGAGCCTTACTGGCCCTTGCCAACAGCTGCTGGGCTCTACACCTCCTCCCCTGCTACAGACATCACCAACACATATATAGAAAATACAGGCAGATTAAAATCCCTGTACACTGCATAATCAGTCAAACATTCGCACGTACAGTACACATACAAGCATGTTACACTGTGTATATAAATTACAATGCTATCAATACACTGCATTATATCTCCATCATTCTAAAATATCATCATATTGCACCTGTATTATGATTCATTCATGTCTTATTAAATGCTTTGTTCTTACATTTGTAGGTAATATATTTTAAAATACTTTAAAAGGCACTGAATACTTCATGTTTATAGTTTATGTTTTCTTCTAAAGTTATACACTATTTCAAAGCAGGCCCTTTTGACTGGCAACAATAATTGTAAGTCCCCCAATGACAAAAGCACAATAAATTAATTGAACAAAGCTGTCTGTGAATGCATTATTCTAATTTTAATATGATTCAAATCATTTTGTTTCATTATAGTTTATCCCAATGGAGACACAATAGTCAAAACTGAGCCATTCAACATTACCAATTGAATCTTGCTTAAAATTCCAAATGTTGCACATAAATAATACATTGGCCCCATTTTATTGTGCACCAAGTTTGATGTGGACAATAGATCTCTCTGTGCTGACTTTCAATATGAGAGCTATGCAGAGCGCCCGGGGATTTACCTCCGGGGGATTTAAGATGTGAGGTGATCCTCAGTTTAAAGACCTGAGACTAGAGATGAGTCAAAAGAGATGGGATCACTTGTCAGGAGGTATGTACCTGCAGCTCAGCACTTTTGGCAGAGGTCACCCTTTGCTCTCCTCTGCTTGATTCTCTGTTTTTCTCTTTCTCTGAATTCTCCTCCTCCATGTAAATAGCTTTAGGGTCAGCCCAGGCCTCTTTCTGCACAAAATGATTTCAAGATCACAGAACAATAATCGTGATTAGTATAAAATCCCCTCATGATCACAAACCATGAAGACCTGAGCTTTTCTGTCTTAAATTATGTAAGCGGACATCCATCTCTCTAATCACTATAAGCTTTTCACCTTGTGTTGTAACTTTTTCCTTGCCCATTGGTGTGTGTGTGTGTGCGTGCGTGCGTGCGTGTGTGTGTGTGTGTGTGTGTGTGTGTGTGTGTGTGTGTGTGTGTGTGTGTGTGTGTGCGTGCACGTCTGCATCAAGATCGCCAAAAAGGCCTGCAACCAAGCTACCAAGGTTGATATGACTTCCAATACTTAAGCAGTAGCGTGTTGAAAACTTGACAGAAAAGTGATTTCTTTCTGGTATGTTGTTTTCGTGGTCACAAAAGCTCTGAAGGCATGGACAGTCTGGTGTAGAGTTACTTCAAAAAAAAGGACAGATGCATAGGTGCAGTCTCAATATTTTACTTTAAAACCATCATCAGGGACAGGTAGTGATGTCAGCAAACAACAGTAAATAAATTCCAGGTATGCCAGCTGCTCAGCATTACTCAGTTGCACCAAGTAGGCTGATGTCCCATGCCTACACTGCTTAAATTAAACATCAACAAATAAACACTCACGGCTCCAATTAAACAAATTCAGTGCCTTACAAGCTTCAGACTACTGTGGGAAGGTTTATATCTAGGTACTTCAGACATTTAGTATTGCATTTTAATGGTCGAAAGCAAGCAGCAGAGACTAAGTTTGAATTTTAGTTCCTAGTATGAGTCTACAAAACCTACAAAAACAATATATACTACATTTCCAATAATACAACTGAATAGCATATTTCATTAGCCCCATGAAATTCCTTCCAGAATTACATAAGACATTATACAATTGGTCCCTTTAAGACAATTTTGTCATGATGTTTTTATGATTTGTTTTCCTACTGTTTTTCGAGGAATTCATTCCATACCATAAAGTTCTTGATACTTCTTGAATTAAAAGATTAAAACCACCAAGTTATATTGATCTGATGAAGATATTTTGTACTTAAATGGTAAAAAGTAGAAATGCTGCTGTGAGGAAGTTTTCCCACGAGTTAATAAACCTTTCACAACACCGAAGTAACTGATTACACCGTAAAGGCTCCATGGCTGTCTGGTCACTCTGACTCTCTGGTTAAGCTTTTGCTGCAAAGCTCATTTTGGCAGATGCTGGGTTAAGACAAGAGGCAGAAGCACCGCCCACTTCCCTTGGGTGGCCATGTCAACCATAGGCTGTATATAAATATGATGTTAACCAATTGGGCTATTTAGACAGCGACGTGGAGTTCGGGGTAAGCTTGCAATCTATTTTCTGGTCTATTTTCTCTGCAAGCCGCATGTGAATCTGGCAAGTATACACACTCTAATCTATTTTAAACGATATCAATATATAACATAAATGATCGGATTCTGCAGATTTGACTTTCACTTTAAACCAAATCCTATCTACAGTATGTACCAGACATATGTATACATGAGAATTATGTGTAAATATATGAACATTTGTGTTGTCTACCTGTTTGTGTCTGTCCCAGAGAGCACACAGATAAATGGGGTCCTCTTGCACAGCCAGCAGTCTGAAGTACTTTCCCATCAGACTTAGGCAGCAAGCTCTGGTCTCCATGTTGTCCAGGGAGTGAGAGCTGACTGTAGCCAGCTGGCCCAGAGCCATCTGCCCCAAGGTACTGCCCACACTCACCCATTCCTGGACAAGACACAAGCAAGTTAAGGTCATATGAGGAGATGGATGGAGGAAAAGCAATGCACTTACTTGCAATATCATTTGATGAACAAGCTTTTGGAAACACAAACCTCTCTCAATTTGACTGGATGCATTAAATGAAGTTCAGTACTTGGCTAAACAAAAACTCATTTTGGAAGCAAATCCTAACATCTTTATACATATTTACTTTTCCCCTTTTTTCAACAGGAAAATCTGTTAAAAAAGCTGCTCAGAAAGCAGCATTGGAAGCAGTGGAGTGGAAGGAGGCTTGGTGTCTATGGAGAAAACATGTAAGTAGTCTATTTTTAAGTCTATTTTTTTTTTCATCACAGTAGCTCAGTCCATTAGGACTTGGCATGGGAACCAAAGAGTTGACAGTCCAGCTCGGACCAGGTGTCAAATGTGGACTGATAGTTACCCCTGTAAATTACCCCCAACTGTGCTTTGGGGGGCCTTTTGTAAGTTATATCGGGTATTATAGTGAGTTAGAATAGTAACACAAACAATATTTTTCATATCTAAACATCCTAATGAATCTATAGCTGTTTGGGGCTCTTAACCCCAGCCCCCAGGTCAGTTGCCTACCTTTCCTAGTGGTAAAGTCTGCTCTTGGAGTTTTTGTTCCTGTGAGCCAGAACGTACGTATTTCACCAGTGTTTCTGACCGTGAGTGGCCACGACTTGGGTATGTGACACAAATGGCAGGTGTATTGCTCAGGACCCATGGAAGCAGTATTCAGTGTGATTAGTAAAGTAGTAAAGTTGTTTGTTTGAGCAGTTCTCAAGAAAGCTGCAAGCAGCAATACCACAGGGCAATTAATCTGACACGTTTTTAACGGGCACTGCATCAGTTAATATGAAATGAGTTTTAGAGTTCGGTGTGATGCAATAGCTAACATCTTATTTGGCTTTTCTAACATTTGTTGCCCATTCCGAATGGAGGGATTTCTTACATAGTGTATGCATCTTCTGACTGGAGTTTTAAGGTTTTCTTTTTGGTACACGCAGAAATCAATTTTTATTTTTGTTTTAAAATCTGTTGTATTACATTATGGATCCAAATCCAAACTCCATGTTACTAGTTGGCTCCCCGTTTTCTTGAGAAGAAGCTTAGAAGAGTCAAGTGAGCGCTAACCCATGAACCTTGGCAACTTTTAGAACATCTTATACACACAACTTACCATGCCTGTCTCCTGAACTCAACACTCTAGTTTGAAATCCTACATAAATACTCTAATGGACACTCCCAACAACTTAATTCTTAGGCAGTGGTGTCCCAAATGAACACATTGGTGGAAAGCCACCTTGGAGTGATGACTTGTAGCTGCACTTTGATTTCGGTTTGGTTATGACAGTGATAGTAATACACAATTACATGTCAATAAAGCTGGAGGGGTGAGTGAGAGTGGTCACAGATAAGGGTATAAAGTACAAAACAGCCTGGTGTTACTTTGCACGTTAGCGTCCCCAAATGGCAATCATACGCAACCAACTTTCTGACCAACATAGTAAGCCAGAATTTATCAACATGGATGTTTATCTTCTTAATGTTTAGAGTAATATTTTGTATTCTTTGAAGTGTAAATGTGTCACTTCCTGTGCCCTAAGGACATTTTGTCCTCAATACTATACTGTACATGAAACTTGAAATAATTTAGACAGGGCAAATCTGAGTTACATAGCATGGAATGTTTCTATCTTTTCCAGCCCTGATTTGTGTATGTGTGATTTGTGCATGTTTTTAAGTTTTTAAATATATATTTATCTAGTTTAACAGCTCATCTATATATGCTGACCTAAACAAGTCATGTATATTGTAATGAAGAAATATTTGCCCTAAAGCAGGGGTCATCAACTACATTTTTCCAAGGACTTTCAAATAAAGAAAATAAAATGAATTTATATCTAATACGCCTATTTCTGTTTGAAATGTTCACTTTCTTGCTAATTATATTTATATATATATATATATAATATATATATATATTAGGGCCGGGACTCGATTAAAAAAATTTATCTAATTAATTACAGGCTTTGTAATTAATTAATCGAAATTAATTGCATTTTAATTGCATAAATATTTGACCTGAGAACAGTGAGAAGTAATTTTTTTCACATGGATTTTTAGTATACCATTGAATAATGACTGAATACATAAGCTTAAGCAACACAATATTGTTTATTTTTGTTCAACCAAGTCCAGCAGACCAGTGCAATTTTTGCCATTAAGTGTAGCAATAGCATATTTAGAAATATAGTAAATTTCAGAAATTCAGGTAGCCTATAGGTAGGTAGACCTTCTGTAAACTATGTTTTTTTAAGTAAAACACAATACTTTCAAGTACATTCAGACTTAGTTACCCTGGTCCTTAAACCAGTCATCTGGTGGAGTGTGGGTTGGGTGTGGGTCCTTGTACTCGGAGTCGGGCTAACGTCCACGTTAGCTGCTAAATGTTTTGCGTCGAGGTGATACTTGAGGCTCGATGTGCTGCGGTGATATGCGAATTCCTTGTTGCATAGCTTGCACACAACCATGCTCTAATCGACGCTTCCATCCGTTCGTTTTTTATAACAAAATTTCCCATCCACGGAGCCAACCAAAGCGGTCTCGTCAGCTTCTTCGTTCATGTTCACCGTGGTTTGTTGTTGTCTGAAGCATTGACATACAGTATATAAAAGGTCTGAAGTCATGAACGCTAGTTGGTGCTCCAGTATAATCGGTCCGCCGAAACTCATCCAGTGAGAAACGTCCCGCGGTGCAAAAATAAGTGTGATTAAAATGCGTAAAAAATGTTTAATGTGTTATTTTTTGTGTAATTAATTAACACATTAAAGTCTGTAATTAATTAATCTTAATTAACGCGTTAAAGTCCCGGCTCTAATATATATATATATATACATATATATATTTTCTTTCTTTTTTTTTCTTTTTTTTACATGTATTAGTGTGAGCAAACACCTAAAAAACATGGAAACTTCATAATGATAACTGGCTCTTTAAGTAGAAAAAGATCTCAGACTAGGAGGTAGTTCACTGAGAAGTGATGGTTAAAGTCTGTGATTAGGAAACATGGTTGTAGTATGCAGCGTCCTGATTGGTGGAAAATGCCTGCAGAAAGAAACGGCTGTTGTCAGGTAAACATGTCACCGTCAAAGAGGCTGAAGCGAAAAGTTGACGTGGAAAAGCCCAGCTTTAATGATGAATGGACTGATAAGCAGGCTACGCATTCGTCATGTATGCCTCATTTGCAATGAAACGATGTTGTTGCAAAATAATACAACCAGCATCATCATCAAGAATGAAGAACGCAAACATAATGGTCGCGTCATTCACGTGCATATTAAGTAGCCACATGCATCTGTTTTGGTCTTAATACATCCATAGATTTACCGCTCCAGCGGAGAGGAGGGTTCGCTCAGCCGGCATTTAAGTTCATAAGAATTTGTCCAAATTGCAAGTTTCCTGGCAAACTAAGAAACAGTTAGACTACAAACTGATAGATTTTGTTTTAGCTTGTTTGTAAAAATTCTCTATTTGCAGAGTAGAGCCGTGTTTGCGTAAAACAGTCTACACAGGTGAGTGCATTGATGAAGTTTTGACTTTTTACTCACAAAGATTTTATTGTAGCCTACTTACAGTAACGAGACTAGCGTGAGTTAATATGCCCCAGCGGCCATTGGTTAACCTCTTTGTATCGTTCCCAGTCAGATACTGTGTGTTTTAACGCACACACATCTTGGCTCAGCTGTGTGTGTGGAGCGCAGGCATCGCTGTACAGAATCCGGGCATGTGAATAGAGATGCAAATACAGGGGGCTGGGTTTTTGCTCTACCTGTGTAATGTTACCTGCTGTAAATGCTTGAAATGCTAAATAACAGAATGCATTTTTTCCCCTTTACATTTTCTGAATTCGTGATTATCCAGACTAAAAGCTTTGGCGGGCCGGATCTGGCCCGCGGGCCACCAGTTGACAATGGCTGCCCTAAAGCAATGCTTTTAGTTTTTGGACAACAATGGGCTTCTACGGGACACAGGTATACGCTATATTTCTGAGTAGAATAAATAGTTGGTATCAGTCTTTTCATTCATTGATGATATAAAGATAAAATAATTAATAATCCTTTGAAATAAGATGCTACACCCTAATAATAAAGAAATGCCCAGGTAATGCAATAGGTTGTTAGTGTGAAAGTGCTTTGGCATAATCTGTTAATTTGCTACATTGTTTGGTGTTATAGGGCAAGACTACAGTCTACATCATTACCATGCAAGGTGATTATATCTAGCAGTCGTAGATTATATCTAACAGTTAACTCAGGTTTGAGGTGTTTACTGTCTAACCTGTTTTATAGAATTGGGCTCAGGTGTGCAGCGTGTAAACTCCTCAAGTGCTATCTCAGCAGAGGTCTTCCTCTCGTGGGCCAGAGCTTGGCGTTTCTCTTCAGCACAATGTTCCTCCAGCACGGCCAGACAAAATTCTGCCAGAGCCACTCGCAGACGCAGCAACCTCCGCATGGCTTTCAGTGACAGTCCATGACTCTGGCAAGGATAAAAGCACCAACATAAAAACAAAAAAGAGAAAATGCACTCAAAATTATAGTCAAACATGCAGTAAAGGAAAACTCCAGTAACTCAAGTTTAAAAGATAAAACACCACAGCAGTCTATTTGTTTTCCTATTTCAATGGGCTGTCAACTTGAAATCAGAAGCACCTTTTCTTTATAATATTAAAAAGTCTCACTACAATTAAAATGGTAATTTGAAACACTTCTCAAGTGGCAGGTTAGGGTGCAGGAGTAGACTGTAATGATGAGTTCACAGACAAATAGTAATTTAGACAAGATGTGTGATCACATATTATGAGACAAGGCAAATGAGAAATTTGGGCAATGGTCTGAATCAGACTGAAAACCACTAATTTAAACATGACAGAACTGAATATGGAACAAAAGCCCAGCTCATGAAGATTAATAAATGAACATTTCAGCTTTTTCTCTCGTTTCCAAAGCAGATTGGATGCCAAATTTACCAGGGCAGCAGCACCATCTGCTGAAAGCACATTGCTATAATCCAGCCTCCAATGGCTGAGTCAAACATCCACAGACAATTTAATAAAAAACTTAATACAGCAAGCAGCAGGTGTGAGAGTTCAATCAATCTTTCTTTCATGATTCTATCAACATGTAAAATCAAGGCTGCAGCCAGTGTAATGCCAGGCCATCTCTGGCACTGAAGCCCTCAGATAACTTCATCTGTATGACAGCTTGTATAGTGTCTGGATAAAATAGGATTCTAATAGCCATCTGCTGTTGACAACTAACAGTAGTGGAGGCTTTATCTGTGTCAAAACATCTTTAAGATATAAACAGCAATACACACATCTATTTAGCTAAGATATCACACAGCCAAGAAGCCCAGAATACGACAGTGACACAACAGGGCCTTATTAACCTCATGCAGCAGCTTAACTGTGATTCGGTCAATTAGACTCTTTAGGAAATTAGATTCGGAAAGCACAAACAAAGCCTCTCTCTTTGTCATTTAGCCATTAAAAAGGGCTTTTCACAGGAAAATCCTTTTTTCCCTCAAAACTGAAAAAAATGTTCAGATACAAGTTCTCTAAATAGGATCAAACATTTTGCCATCTGCACATCCTTAATGGGCCAGCAATTTTAGCCAGAACTCAGCTTCTCAGCTTCTGAGCTAGAGGGTAACAGCCGAGCAAATGCACTTCCACACTTTGAAAAATTGAAAAATTTGATTCTCTATTTCTGGTGTTCATATTCAGCCACCTTCTGTGCTGATCAGTGTCCTTGAAGGAAAGTTAAGTAGAGTCAGGGGTGTTGGACTGGGCAAAAATATGCTAGAATGAATAGCTGTGGATGCGGGGAGGGGCCCATTGAGAATGCCTTTCAATAATGCCCAGAACTTTGTGCTACGCCTCTGAGTAGAGTGGCTAAGACTGGTTAAAAGTGTGGATAATGCCAGAACGTGTGAGAGATGAAATGCCTCCCATGGTTCATCACAGTGAAAGATGGATTTTTAAGAAACATGCATGCCCTTTATTTACCTCCTCCTGTGAGGTGAGCAGTCTCTGAGCATTCAACGCCACATGTTCCTGCTCTGTAACAGCTAGCTGCATTTGGGAAAGGCCATCAAGCAGAAAGCGTTGTTTGTCTTCTGTATAAGTGGTATGGTTGGCTAGGATTCTGTAAGACAATATTGTTAAGAGTGACCAGACAAAGAAAACAAAGTATCAGTTTGTGAGTGAGACATCAAATGAGCCTGAGTCAAACAGACAAATCACACTGGGCCTAATACAAGAACCACTCGTACAAACAGTTCTTACGTGGCAAGTACGAGTAATTTATAGGCAGCAAGACTTAGGGACCGTCTACAAACTACAACACCGAAAAGAGATACAACAAAAATATATTAAATATATTAAATAAGGTAGTGTCTCCAAACTTAACTCAATTATAACTTGTCTCCTGCTAGTTGTACTACAGCACTTACTTTAAAAAAATAAGTATATGCCTATTTTTGAAAATATGTTTTTTATCTCTTTTCGGTGTTGTAGTTTGTAGACGGTCCCGAAGCACTCGTCTTGTCTTCTCAACACCGGAACTAAACAGAGCTGAATCAGCACAAATTGTATGCATTTCTTTCACATATAATGCAGTCAGATTCACCGTGTTCACTCGGAAGGAATCACTTCACATGGTTAGGCACTTGTAATGGCATTTCGAACATGTTAAGAGGCTAAAAGCACGTTTAAAACTTGGCCTGTTTCAGCCTCCTGAGTGCAAAATTTAGAAGGAGGATAACACGGTGTAGGCAACACCGATTCTTTTCGTTTTTCTCGCTACTGACAGTACTCCAAATTTACAAACATCAGAGCTACAGTACGTGTTGAAATCGACCAGAATTCTCCTTTAATGTCTCTTAAATGTATCATTGTTGGTTTTTTTTTTTTTTTTTTACGTGAATAAATAAATAAATTAATAATCCAAAATCCAAAAATCAAATCAAATAAAGAGCGAAAAAGATCGAAAAAGGGGGAGGGGGATTTGTTGTTCCATTTGCAGATGCACTAACCTCAGACCATGTGCGAACTCTACATGTGCCTCTGCTGCGTGTTCTCTATAGCTGAGTTTAGTGAAGCCACTGGCACACTCTCTGAGTGTATCACAGGCAGCCGTTAGCTTCTTGACAACCTCGGTGCTGAGTGGCCCTCCAGGTTCACCACCACCAAGGGAACGTATACATTCGATGGCACCTCTGGAACACAAGACATCTCATCAGATCAGGATTACATGAATGCCTGTCAAAGTCAAAACTTATTTGAGTGTGTCTGGCTAAGCATTTAAAAAGAATTCCATGACTTTTCAAGGACACAATAAAATGTACAGTCCATGCCCATTAACTCCAAATGGTAATTATTGTATGGACATAAAGAGCAACCTTTTCTGAAACTAGTTATGTTCATATTCACTTCAAATACTTCAAACTACAGGCACAGTCAATACACTGTCCTATACTTTACAAGCACTTATATCAGTCAGGCACTGGCGTTCAAACATGAGGGAAAACAGAACCGATTGTACTATCAGTGTATTCTTAGTCTGGCATTGACAGACCTATCTCCACAGTGCTGTGTCAGCGCTGGATTATGGCCTGGCTACATAGCTTATCTATTAAGGGATAGGGGAATTAAAATCTCTGACTTGTCTTCATTTCTTCAAACTAATCACAACCGTCCTGGGCAGTGCTAGAGATAGCGAGAGGGGGAGGAGGATTGTAAACTAATTTCTAGATGCAAGTCTGATTAACAATGCGGAAACTGCAACATAAGTATATGCTACATATACTTATGTTGCATTTTCAGAATATTTCATGACTATTTATTTCGGTCAAATTGAGAAAATGAAGAAACGTTTCTGATGGTAAACAAAACCTTTTGAAGCATGTTAAAGCTACATTACATCAACAGCTTATGTTACATTATGTGGAAGGTTATCCACAGATTTCATTAAATTTAACAAATCCAATGACATTTTCAAAACTTGCAAGGATTCAAGTAATTCCATAACTTTTCCAGGTTTTCCATGACCGTGGGAACCCTGTTTAAAATATGACATTGACTGGATGTTTAAATGCATGCAGTTACATGCTAAAAGTAGGTTTCACTTGTTAAAGTTGACTTTTGATTGAGTATAATATCCATATTAAGTTTAGTCATGATACATTCAGACACCGGCAGAGATACAAATTATAGGTCCTATAAAACAGTGTTCTTTTTCCAGGCATTACATTTTAGATGTAGTTTCATCTGCCACAATGATCAGTTTGTGGTGCTAAAACCGGTGCTTTTACATTCTTTCTTCCTATATTCTGTGCCTTTGAACAGGAAGGCCTTTAAATGCATATAGCATTAGGCCAAACACACATTTTTAGCATTTTAACCAGGAAAAATGATACATTTAGCAGGATTGAACACAGAAGTTTGGGGTTACCTCATCTCTAATGAGGTAATCAGGAATGTGATTTCTGGGACTCTGTTAACCTGCTGCTCCAGAACCAGCTTCAGAGCACCACAGCCTTGTTTTATAATCTGACCAGCCTGTGAAAGAAAAAAGCCATGATGGGAAAAGTATTCACTTCAAAAAGGGCTGTTGGAAGGTAGTAATTCGACTGTATACCTTGATGTTTGCGTCCTCGTCTCTCTGGCCCACTACAGCTCTGACCCTGGTGAGGGTGAGCTGGTACCAGAACTCCTCATCCCCACCAAGGGCTTGGGCTTTATCCAGCAGGTTCAAAGCCAGGGCATTGTCCTGCTCTTCACAAGCCAGAATGGCCAGACTGAGCAAACTTCTAGCCATTGCTTTCTGGTCTCCGAGCTCCTGAACAGAGACAAATTTAAAAAAAGAGTTATAATGAAGAAGAAAATTAGCAGAACAATTATAATATTATTTTAGTGGGCATAACTTAACGGCCAATAGTCAGTCCCTCCAGGATTTCGCGATCACAACAATTCACGCAAATTCAACCAATCACCGTGAATTTGGTGCGACTCCCAATTTTGACCAGTCACTGCAACTTTTCCGCAAATTTGACCAATAACCGAAGTTTCCCGCGACTTCAACCAATCCCAGCAGTCCCACGTGCCAGACTTTGTATTAGTATGTGACTCTGACAGCCACTGACCAAGCGGGAGTGAGAACGGGTTGACATAACACACGCACAACGCCAAATTAATTTCCTCGTTTTTGATATGAAGACGAGACGTGTGTGACTTGAAGATCTCACATTTACCAACAAAACGTACAGCAAAAGACATTTCAGACCGTCCTGCAAACCTGTATACATTTAAACATCAAGGTCCGCTGTAACGTTTTTTTTCACTCTAAAGTCGCTGAAAGCGTCTTCTGTTTAAATCCGTCGGCTGACTGCAGCGGGCGGGGCTGCTGCTCAGTTCCCCCTGCGACTGACGCACGCACACACACACAAACACAGATGAGATGACACAATGACCTAAATAGAGGACAGCTACGCTCGTTATTGTAAGTGCAATGATAATTTAAAGTCCAATAAGTACTTTATCAAACCGTATGAATGGTGTCCCAGCCCAGGATAGGAAATTAACTAACAATGTAAAGATCAACAAGCCACTGACACATTTGATTCATTCAATAAATTATAATTTTTTGTCTTAAATCCACCAACCATTTTAATATTATACCAACATTTGCAGCACCCTAATAGGAAAACTCAGACCAGAGTAGTTTTATTCTCCCCAAAAAAAAGTTTCCTTTTTTATTTTTAAAGAACTATACAACAGCAAAAAATCGCAATTTTCACTGTCTCTCGTAACTTCATTGCAACAAAAATACAAAAGACATCGCAACTTTTATTGCAATTTTCAATTCAAAAAAAAGGCTGCAAAATCCTGGAAGGACTGAATAGTAAGGCTATCAGTGTTTTTGTCAATATTGCAGATGTATAAAATGGATCAGTCTGGTATGTGTAAGATAGTAAAACAATGTTTTTGAAAATTCAATGTGAGCAAGACTGATTGGTCAGATTCTGACTGAGTCTAACACTGCGGCCTTCCTGTGTAATAACTCACCATAGCCACAAAGTGAGCCTCTGCCAGGAGCTGCCTGGCTGGTTGGAAGAGCCCGATGCTGAGGCAAACCTCAGCTTTGTCCAGCCAGATGTCCTGAGCGCACACATCCATACTTTGTTGCCCAGACGCAGCCTTTTTATCCACCTTACCTTTCTGAAAAATCACCAAGATATATGACAATTCACTCTTTTTCTAAATTGAAAATGGTTTAAAATGGTTTAGAATGGTTTAAACGGATTATGATTTTTAAAACTGCCAACTTGTTAACAGTTTTGATAGATGCAAGACACTTTACATACACACACACACACACACACACACACACACACACACACACACACACACACACACACACACACACACACACACACACACACACCCCACCATGTGAAAAAATGGGTGCAACTGAAGAAAAAAAGTTATAGTCTTTATAGTTTATGGGATGAACCTTGTAGATTTCAATATGAAATTGACATGGAGAAAGACAAGTCATAACTATTAATAATTTTAAATTAAAAAATCATCACACATAACTGGCTTAAAAACTCCAGTGAACCTCATGTATTAATATGCCATCAAACTGCTCCACACTGTGGAGCGTTTGATGCCAAATTTAAAACATATATTTCTTTTATGAAAAGCAGGCTGACCTGATTGTAAGCTTTGTGAAGGCCTCTCCTCTCCTGTAAAACAGCAATCACTTTTTGGCACCTGGAATCATAAACATCATATCGTAAGATCATTAAAGCAAAATGTACAAACATTTTATTTTTTTGCTATAGCTGAGTTGACATACCCCATCTGCTCTTGTTCTTGGATTCTACTCATATTCAGGAGATTCTCCTGATATGGTGAATGTGTCTCCAAACCCAGCTGACAACAGGTCCTCACAATTCTATTTAGGAAAAAACAAAGCAACAAAAACAAAGTTACTATATAAAACGTAATTCCTCACTTCCGCAGTTTTACAAAAGGCTTCATACAACATTTTTCTTCAAGACTTTAACATGTAAAATCTATGGAGTCTATGTTCTTACCTAAGTCGATAGAGGTCGGAGAGGCTCCTCCTATCCAAAAGGTCATTAGCAATGGTCTCAGCTAGATGCATTATGGGTAGGGTGAGGTGGTCGAGTGAGAGTGAGTGGAGCTCTTTTTCCAGAAGGTTGAGATAAAACAGGCTTTGCGTCTACAGCAAAAAAACAAATAAATGGAAAAATAAAAATCTTATTCTCACAGGGATACTCACAAAATTGTAATACAATAATAGGAAACGGCCCATGGTTTCACCTGTTTGCGGCATTTCCTAATGAATTAAATCCTATCATATATCATTCTCTCTCATTACTGTCATCCCAGTCTGGTTGGAGATCCACTAATGAGTCAGTTACAACACATATTGAATTCAGAATACTTGGCTTTCAACCTTACATCTTAATTGGAGCCACACAGATCAATAAATGTACATCCTCTTGACCAATAAACGACAGCTTCTTAGAGCGACATCAATAACAAATCGATGCTTTAGGCAGCTGACCCTTTGATCATATATAACCATACAATCCCTGCTATGTTAAAAACAAGACTGAAATCAGTGACAATACCATGTATGGTAGATGGTTATGACACTGAGAGAAATGTAAAGGAAAGATATGGAGTCCTGCCTGCTTTGTTATGCTCTGTGTATTGATACAGTAGGGGTTAATGTTGCTTCTGAAGATCTGCCTGGCCTGGTCAGGACATACGTAGCGAGCCCAGTCCTTAGGGCTGGAAGGAATTGCCGGATCCAAGGAAACAGGTTTAGGTCTCTCTTCTGCAGGGGGAGGCTGGTCAAACAGATTAGACACAGAATTGATATTTTATTACTAAAAAGCAGTCACCATTTTTAAATGAATCACAACTAATTAAAGTTCAGTAAATATCTGTAAAGAATATAATAAATAAAATACTGAAACTAGTGAACATGACAAAAATCATAAGACAGCATTTCAAAGCATTATTTTTTTTCATCATACAGACTTAGAGGGTGAACAACAATAGCTGACAGTTACTGAAAAACAAGTAACTGCATTATTTTTCAAAAGTAAATACCTAGCACTGTATGTTACACAGTCACAGACCTACATCTTTTACTTTTTTGCTTTTGCCCTTGTCTTTGTCTTTGTCTTTTTTGGATCCAGCAGAGGGAGGAGGCTGGGGTGGCTGGCTCTTTACCATCTCATTGGAAATCTCACAAGCCACTGCCATGGACACCTGGAGTGACAAACAGCGCACATAGATGTCCCATACTCAACTTAAACATAATTTGCATTTGAAGGAAAGCCTCATCCACATTGTCAGAGTTGGGTGAGTTTAGGACAATGTTGTGAAGTTGTAAAGATACAGTACCTGCCATATTTGAAGCACAAAACTGTAGGCTCTGAGCAGGTTAGGCTGGTGCTCAAGTGAAGTCTTGTCTGCCATGACAGCGAGCAGAGTGTGTGCTCGAACCAAGCTGTCAAGGTGCCGCACCTCCTTCAGATTTGACAAACTTTGTGTAAATAACAAGCCCTGGACTCCCACCAGGGACTCACATTTAACGGAGCTTAAATCCCTTCTTTTGGACTTATCCTCTGGAGGAAAGATAACATATAACATTTACTGTGACAAAGACTTTAACAGGAAACAGGACAGATATGTACAATAATCTGTAAGCATATTTGAACACCAACATTACCATTATTTTTAGCAATTATAGAAAAAAAGATAATAATACACAGGCACATATCTATGTAAACAGTGTTCAGTTTGTCTCTCTGGGAATAGTTCACGAGGCTCATAGCAGGAGACTAAAACGACTTCTCACAGCAGGCTTTTAAATATGCTATGCAATTCTCAGCAGTACCCACATGGGATGTTAAGAATTCAGTGTCTTTGTCTGGTCAGTTCCTTTTCCTCTGAACAACATTTGCTTGGTTTAATGTTTACACAGGGTAACAATTGAAATGAAAGTAAAAACACTGAATTACATTGCTGATGCAATAATCAAAAAGCTGTGGCACGGCTCTCTCCTGGATCAGACAGATCAGACGTTACTGTACTATATGGTGTTAAAACAAACAAATCAAGTTCAAGTTACATAATTTGTAAAACAATGCAAGTTTGCGTTTTGCGAGTTATGTAACTTGAAATTTGTTTGTATATACTTATTAGACTGTTTTAAAACCATACATTCCCCTTAGTGTAACACTTCAGGGATTTTCTAAAATAAAAGTACACAGCCACAACTGAATCCATGTGGCATAAGACCCCTGAGATTTATGCGTTAAGGGGAATTCTCTAAATCGGTTACCTTTTCTTCTAGATTTAAAAGCATAATTAACAAAACCCACAAGCCATTTACAAAGTTTTGTCATGATACAGTGAACAAGGTGAGTCAATGATTTGTACCTGCTCCTTCTGCCTGTTCAGTTTCCAAGTGTAGAAGGATATCTATGGCCCACTGGACCTGGTGTTGGGCATTGCATTTGGGGAAGTTGTGACAGTACAGCCACTCTCCAAACTCTAGTAGAAGGTTGGCCTTCTGCCACTGAGTCTCTACATTCTGTTCACAAATGGCATCACAAAAACACAAGTCAATCAAAACATTTATTTTTTCCATTTCGCCTATGTTAGATAGTTGACAGGAAATAGTCCTTTTTGTGGCCTGGAGCTTTTGGATGTTTTGGAAGTGACACCTATTGATGGTATAACACATTTATTTCATCCTAAACCTAACTCTACTAAACTTAACCTATCCCAACAATCTCCTCTGGTATTCCAAGTCATCGCAATGTGCACTTGTAAACACAGTTGCAATGACACAGTGGCTGCACATGATGGTGCTGGAGACCTTGCTAGAAATATTGCCTTTGTTCAGTGTCAGACTACACAGGAGATCAAATTATGAACTTCACAACTACAACTTTCTAATATGACAGATTCAAAGCATGATCGATCTGCGTGAATCTGCTGATGTATCAGGTTTGGGTAAGGATGTAAAAATGGTGCCAGAACAGAGGTATTACCAACAAAGAGGTGATGGATTTCTGGTAGCAGGTGAGCTGTTGGGTTAGACTGCCAGCACACAGTGCCATCTGGTGCCACATAAATGAACAGCACTGCTCTCCTTCGTCTTGTAACATCTGCATGTCCGTCAGTACATTTTCTCCCAGTCGTGCTTTTACCAGAATTCTGTGTTTCAGCAAAGGTCTGGTAAAACACAAAGGACAATAAGATTTCTTTCTATCTACCTTGCCAGTCTCTCTCATATTTGTTCCCCAGCCCTTCTTGCCCAACATTATTTATTTTTTTACTCACACTTGGTGTCTGGTGCGAGGCATGTCTCTAATAGCTTGGTCCAGCAGCTGCAAAGCACTTTTCCAGGCTGATTTATCAATGTGGTTGTGGAGCAACAAGCTGTAAATGGCTGCTCTCAGGATTAGGTCCTCTTCATCTATGGTTACACAGAAATGCATATTTAGATCATTAATCAGTAATCTAATGTAGGCGTGTGGTAATAATGTAACTATCAATGTAGATCTAAGAAATTCAGATGTCCAAATAGCCTGTCCAAATACAAATGTCACAGGCACCAAAGCTTAATTGCTTGTTGTGGAATAAATACATTTTTTTTTGTTCCATCAATAATTAATTCCTTCAGCCTGCCTGATGTTGTTCAGTCCCATTTAACTCAACTTAAGTTGGTGTTAAATGCAGACAAATCCAAATTCATGTTTTTTTTTCAAATGGCAAAAAGTTAACATCTATATACGATTTATCTATATATTATATATACATATATAGAAAAACAATCAGAATCACAACAGCAAGCAAAAAAAACAAAAAATAAACATGAAGCTATCTTCCAAAATTCAAAAAGAAATTTCAGTTGAAACATGTCGGGGTCCTTTTACCACTCACCTGTTGCTTCATGTTTAGAACTCCTGAGAGGCAGTGCTGTCGAGGTCAGCAAGCCTTTCACTCTACCCTGTTTCTGAACAAAAGGGAAAGGGTTAATATTTAAGTTGCTACAAGGGGATAAAAGAATGTTGGATAGTTGGTCATACTTAAAGCTTACTGATAACAGACTGCTATCTGGCCTTGCCCTGTCTATCACTCTGCCCCTTTATCTGTAAATCTCCTTTCACACCCATTATTGGGTTCATACTTGGGCATCCCATGCAGAAAAAAATAATCACATTGTCTGTTTAGACAAGACACAGCTGTACGGGTTAGCTTTTTTCCTTGTTTATTGTGATTCACAGCACAGCTGAACTGTGATAAGTTGGAAAAAAACACCACAGATGAATCAATGAATTATGGATATTGAGTTATTTTGCATTTGAACGAGTGTTTATCCCCCTGGCTAGATTGCTGTCCGCAGGCAGGATAGGTTTTCTCCCACTTCTCCCCTGTAGCACCCTCAACATTTTTTTCATCAATTCTATAATCAATTAAACATGACTGAGCAAGTTTAAGAACTTTGCAGCATATTTTACTCAGTTTAATAGCAACTAAACTACAGTTGTTAAATATAGCAGAACATGAAATGTCAGTTTGGCTGTCATTCAATTCTCGTTTTGCTCACTTGCTATTCATTTTGTTGCTAGTACTTTTATGGCGGAACTTTTGTCCTGTCAGCAGTTGGCAAGACTAAAAATTTAAAGTGTTGCTGAATAACAGATTCATGGAGGACGCTAGATTAAAGCTCCCAAAAACTGCTGTACACCTCTTTTTAAATAGCTCAAATATTTATATATATTGAAATAGTGTATTTACATTTTGCAATTTATAAAACTTTTGTAAAACTATTTCAATTTTAATGTTGTGTGTGGCTGTATATTTCTTGCCTGATCACTTGGCTAGGACTACAACATGTCATCAGTTATCTACTGTATACAGTACATTGTCTATCGTCATGTTGACCATTTGCCTGATAAAGACCTGGGAGGGTCTAAACATCACAGAAGTATCTTCAAAAGGATTTAGTTTTGCTTTTGTTCACAATAAAAAAGAAGATTTATGTAGTAAGGAGTAAGTATAATACAAAAATCAACTCTGGCTCATGCCTATACATGACACTAAAATAAATAATAATGTATGAATGTGGCTAAAGATGGGTCCCTACATTTGCATGTTTTGTGTTGGTATGAACCAGAGCAAACAGAATCTTCTCCAGGGACTGATGGAGCTGCCACCTATCCTCAGGAGTTTGTGTCAGGGGTAGACATGTTTTCCAGTAATGCCTGGCAGCAGTGGCACACATTGCTGGATTCTCAGCCTTCTCTGCATAGCTATGGACATGAGAAGATAGCAAGCACATATAAGGTGAATAATTTAAAAATGTAGGGGAAAATCTTTCAAAACAAATTTTTAGCTGCCCAAGGCATTAGTCAATACATAAACTGACTGTAAACAGCACCTGACACTGGACAGAAGCACCCTCAAAGCCTCTCTGTAAGTGTGTAGATCTCCATTGGACTCATGGACTAAACTTAAACCCCTCAAACAACTGGCACTGCTCAGCATCTCATTCACCGCAGTCAGGCCATACCTAGGGATATGAAGATATGTATTAGCTGTCATTCAAAGTCACTCACTCATTCAAAATGTAAAACTGACATTACCTAGAAAACTGACACTTTGCATATTCATGAAATTCAAACATTGGGACTTCATGTAAAAATGGAAAGCAATGCTTGCTCATTTATATAAACTGCAATACTCTTGAATATGCACAAGATGTCACCTGCTCCTCAGAGAGCTTTGGAAGCAAATGTCTCAACCTCTCCTAACACCTACTTTTAGTGCTTTCCATAACAAAGTGCACACATTCATATCAAGTGCATTGTCTCTTGCCCATTTTTAAGAATTAGAGAAAAAAAGACAGATCTACCCAAGCATTTCTAAAATTCTCTTATTGTTGAAATAACGTTAAAACTAATCAGCCAACTACACTTACAAAACACAGGGCATGGTGTTAAGGCTCCTTGCTGCTGCTTCTTCCAGTTGCAGAGCGTTCTTGGTGCAGCACAACACCAAGCTGTGGTTCTTGGCATTGTGGCAGAAGGCAGCCAGCTGGCACCACACATGCAACTTCACCACAGCGTCAGTCCAGCTGCATTCAGACGCCATGCTCACCAGCTTTAGGTGAGGAAAGAGAAGAAGGGAGGGCAGGAAAATGGAGGTGGTGAGGGAAAAGGAGAGGAGTATGGGAAAAGGAAAGGAGGATTGAGTGAGAGAAAAGATGAGAAGAGAGAGGGTAGGGGAGGCAAGTAGGAAGGGAATGAAAACAGGGGAGGGAAAAGTGTGTGTGTGTGTGTGTGGGAGGGGCAATTAAGGCAACCCGGGAATGGAGAAATTGGAAGGAGTGAGTGAAAGGCAAAGGAAAGGCAAAACAGTCATTGAAGTCAAAAAGAAAGGGGATGAAGAAATGATTGCCAAAGAAAAAGAAAGGACAAGAGTGGGAAAAAGAAATAGCAAAGAACAAAGGTAAAGCAAATGTAGGAGGTAATCAGGGATGGAGAGGAAGGTAGCAAATGAATGAGAATAGTGAGGGTACACAGAAAATGAAAGATGAGATGGAAGAAGGATTATGGAGAAGTGGAAAATAAAAATACAAAACAAGGGAAAAAGGGAAAAAGGATGAGGAAAAAGGGGGTAGAGAGTGATGGGAAGATTATGGGGAAAATGGGGCAAGTGCATAGGATTCAAAAGAGGACAGGATGCACAGATTATGTGAAGAAAAGGAAGGAAAGAGTATAAGACAATATAAGTGTAGAAAAAGGACAAAGGGCCTTCAGTGGGATTCTCCACAGATTTGCATAGCACATCTCATGTCAAGGAAATTCTTCATCATGCATGATGATAAAGGCAGCTAGAGTATTTTAAAGAGATTGACACATGATGATGCAGAGAGGGTCTGATGGTGCACAGGCTATCTTGGCATCTGCTGTTACCATCTGGGCAACAGCTATTGTAAGAAAACATGACCAAAGAAGTACATACCGTTGAGAGACTGGGAACAGAGAACTCCATATGCCTCGGGTTCCTATTGCACTGGAGCATCTCCACTCCAACCACCACACGCGTCATCACTGACACTTCGTCATTCTCACTCTGCAAATGGGGAAAAGAACGATGCATACTGAGCAATGCAGTCCTTTGCTGAATATACACCAACTTTAGTTTTTCAAAAGACATATAGATGTATTACTATTTGCTTATAAATTATACATGGCCCTGCAGTATGATTATCATACTATATGATATAGTATGTGTCCCAAATACCGCAGAGATAACCTCATTGATAATGTATGACTTGCTATTGTGTGGAAAATGAGTTGATGAATGATTTATTGAGATTAGAGACAACCCCATTTATACTGTATTAACACTGGATGTCTTAATTTGCAAGAAGCAAACCCCATTTAGCTGTGACTCAAAGCACATCAGGCTGAAGGGACTAATGTAGGGCAGGAAATTCTGGGCTGACAAATGGTTGGAGGATTATTGTGACTGTTTAACTGACAAATTGTATAAGCGCCCAGATTTCTGTCCCACTGAAAAGCAGTACAATCAGGAAAGAAGACAGCTGGAGGTGATTACAGACCAGTGGATACAATAATGTAATAAGGATAAACGGAACACCTACCACATCAAAAAGATTAATGAAAATGTCAGGCATCATCAGTCTACAATATTATAAACACATTATACAATAACTGTGACCTGAGACCATAATACAGAATACCTTCTGAATGTAACATGATTATGTTATGAAAATCAGCTATACAGTTGTCTCAGCAGGTATTCACCCTCCTTTACATATCACACATTTTTTCGTGCAATTATAAGTTTTAAAGCAGGCTTTTTAATCTTAGACATAGTATACATAGAGGATACCGGCCCTCCAAGAAATAGAAAATAACTGCATAGGAAAGTATAAGAATATCATCCTTCATACATCACAAAAAATTTTTGCCCTTACTTAAAACCAATTTTGTTACATATTTTCTCCATTATTCTGCACTTTTGCACTTGCCAACTACAGTGAGGAAAATAAGTATTGGAACACCCTGCTATTTTGCAAGTTCTCTCACTTGGAAATCATGGAGGGGTCTGAAATTGTCATCGTAGGTGCATGTCCACTGTGAGAGACATAATCTAAAAAAAAATCCAGAAATCACAATATATGATTTTTTAACTATTTATTTGTGTGATACAGCTGCAAATAAGTATTTGAACACCTGTCTATCAGCTAGAATTCTGACCCTCAAAGACCGGGGAAATTGCCAAGCAGCTTGGTGAAAAAAGGTCCACTGTTGGAGCAATCATTAGAAAATGGAAGAAGCTAAACATGACTGTCAATCTCCCTCGGACTGGAGCTCCATGCAAGATCTCACCTCGTGGGGTCTCAATCAGGCACGGCGTTATGGGTTGGCCTGACGGGCCTAGGCCCACCCACTTTTCAACAGGGCCACCCAAAACATTTCCTCAAAAAACATTAATTAATTAATATATTATAATTTGGTGAAGAATCATTAAAAATCGGCAAATAATCTCATAGTTTGTGCTAAAATTGTCTAAATGTTTCAGCAGACAGTGACGTTCGGATCGGATGTAGGTGGTAGGTATGCTAGGCTAGCTCCCAGTGATCTGAGAGTGTGAAAATCATTTCCAGTAAAGGACAAGGTTGCAACAGCCGTTGTTTAGGTGCCTTAAACGTGCACGAACGGTCTCAGAGTCATCGCTGCAACCAGGAGATGAAGGAGAGCTGAGATCCACAACGCCTAGCACATCTTTGTCTCGGCCACAGCAGGATGCTAACGCGGCCAGCGCGACCAGCGCGACCGCCTTTGCCTCTTCCTCGCGAGTGGATGATATAGCCCCTATGGATATAGCCCTGTGGATCCGTCTTCCGTGGATGAGCCCGCCACTCAACCAGTGCTAAAGTATCCGGTCACTTCTTCTGCTGAGTTTAATTGTGTAGGACCGCCAGAGGATAACAGTAAGGTATGTGGCTACTCTGCCTGTATTGTATTATGTCGTTATATGAGATATATGGATTAAAATAATCAATTCATAACCGTAACTACAGAAGCTGCAGGCGCAGTTCTATTTCTATAACAGCTTGTTACTGTTGTCAAGTTGTTTTTTCCCTCATGGTTTTCTCTTGTTATGGCCAATAATGCTTTAGGGCTATTAATGCGATTTATTTATTTTTGTTAAACATGTTTTTAACATGAATCATCACACTAAAGTATAGGAAATAACTTGAGTCTTGTTTTACATGACAGTTGACGTTGTCAATGAACATGTTCTGTGGCCGAGTATTGATTGAAACCGTCAGGCAGTGTTGTTGATCTGTATATTGTTGAAAACTTAAAACAGTTGAAAAGAATTATGAAATATTCGGCCTCATTCTCATAAACTATGTTTTAGGTAAATATTAGATTCCCGACCACTTTTACAGTCTATAGGCCTTAGGTTAGGAGAGATGCGCTATAGCGCAGCCAGGTATGGTGCGTAATGGAGATTCCAAAGCGCTCTTCTTTTGGGCAGAACCAAGGAGAGCGATCGCGGATAGGTCCGTCCTTTGCACCGAAACTTTTTACAATGCAACAACATATAAATAGCATCAGGCTATTACAATCTTTATTATGTAAGCACATATAATATATATAATATAACAGTATATTAGCCAGTCATTTTTATTAGGTTAAACAGGGATTTGATAACGTTTTTAATTTAAGGCCAACCCACAATTGGTCTGGCCCATCCAAAACTGGAATCCTGGCGCCGTGCCTGGTCTCAATGATCCTAAGAAAGGTGAGAAATTAGCCCAGGACTACACGGGAGGAGCTGGTCAATGACCTGAAAAGAGCTGGGACCACCGTTTCCAAGGTTACTGTTGGTAATACACTAAGACGTCATGGTTTCAAATCATGCATGGCACGGAACGTTCCCCTGCTTAAACCAGCACATGTCAAGGCCCGTCTTAAGTTTGCCAATGACCATTTGGATGATCCATGAGTCATGGGAGAAAGTCATGTGGTCAGATGAGACCAAAATAGATTTTTGGTCATAATTCCACTAACCGTGTTTGGAGGAAGAAGAATGATGAGTACCATCCCAAGAACACCATCCCTACTGTGAAGCATGGGGGTGGTAGCATCATGCTTTGGGGGTGTTTTTCTGCACATGGGACAGGGCGATTGCACTGTATTAAGGAGAGGATGACCGGGGCCATGTATTGCGAGATTTTGGGGAACAACCTCCTTCCCTCAGTTAGAGCATTGAAGATGGGTCGAGGCTGGGTCTTCCAACATGATAATGACCCGAAGCACAGCCAGGATAACCAAGGAGTGGCTCTGTAAGAAGCATATCAAGGTTCTGGCATGGCCTAGCCAGTCTACAGACCTAAACCCAATAGAGAATCTTTGGAGGGAGCTCAAACTCCATGTTTCTCAGCGACAGCCCAGAAACCTGACTGATCTAGAGAAGATCTGTGTGGAGGAGTGGGCCAAAATCCCTCCTGCACTGTGGTAGTGAAAAACTACAGGAAACATTTGACCTCTGTACTTGCAAACAGTACCAAATGACTGTACCAAATATTAACATTGGTTTTCTCAGGTGTTCAAATACTTATTTGCAGCTGTATCATACAAAGAAATAGTTAAAAAATCATACATTGTGATTTCTGGATTTTTATTTTTTAGATTATGTCTCTCACAGTGGACATGCACCTACGATGACAATTTCAGACCCCTCCATTGTTTCTAAGTTGGAGAACTTTCAAAATAGCAGGGTGTTCAAACTCCAATTGCAGTGATCACAACTAGGGTTGCACGATATTGACAAAACGTGATATTGCGATATCGATTATGAATATTGCGATATCGATATTAATTGGACTGGTCCAACATGAATAAATAAATAACGACCATGTCTATAGAACAGGACATGCTAACGCATATCCGACGCCATCACCCAGATGTGCCAATCACTGTAACGAGAGAAAAAAAAAAACTGTCCAACTTATCCTCCCTACAGTGCTTAACCAGCCTTTAGATACAAATAATTAAAGTTAAATTAAAGGGAAAAGAGCTTGGATGTTAAACAAGAGCTTATTCGTTATTTTACCTACTACTGTTAAAAAAAGCAAATACAGGCTACTCTTTTTGCACTTGCTCGGTTTACTTGAAGTTTTTATTTTTGTATTCCTCCTGAAAGTGACTTTATTTTGTTGTTGCATTGAAAGCTGGCTTCAGGTTGCACTACAAATTCATTTTACTTGAATAGTGCAGTGTTAAACAATTTTAATAAATAGAGATATGAACCTTATTGAAGTTTGTTTTGTGTAAATTGTTAATAATTGAGCAATGGGAAAATAATCGCTAATTGAAAAATTTATCATTAGATTAATCGAAAAATTTATCGTTAGATTAATTGAAAAAATAATCTCTAGATTAATCGTTTAAAAAATAATCGTTTGGGACAGCCTTAATAGGGTTTGTCACGTAGTAAACATGATCATTACAGCATTTCAAGCGGGCTCTAAAATCAAACACAACTAAGCCACACAGCCAATGGACGGGACGCAGCGCTCCACAAAATAAACTAAATATTGCATACTTATTGCAATTTCGATATATACTTTCGATATATTGCGATAACAATATTGAGTTGATATATCTTGCAACCCTAATCACAACCCCTAATGCATTCACCCAACTTTTAACTATTTCTGGTTATTTTCACAATCACAGTATACTTCTTCCACAAGTTGCAAATCCTAGTTTGTAGAACATTAAACTTCTAAAATGTGGTGAAAAAGTGTAAAGTGACTTCAAAGCTTCTTTGAAGAAGGTGGCGTTTGCATAAATCTCAACATTTGAATCTACCTACATGTGTAAACAGATCTTTTTCACATCTTGAGACTGTGCTTAATCTATCTCACAGTCGGCTGACAACAGACCACTCAGAGGCATGTGTGCAGCTGAAAGTATCAACATGCAGACCAGACATAGTATGACTGAGCAGTGAAAGGCAGGGCCAGGGATTGCTATAATTGGTAAGACCAGTTTACATTTTACTCAGCAGCTGCCTACATCACAACATGAATTCATATGTGTGAATGAGTAACAAAAAGAGGGAACCCTGTGCAAATAATTGGTCCACATCTCTATAATTATTATAAACAAGATAAAACTGTCACTATCTAGTAACTCTAGTAACTATCAGTGCATAAATTGAAAGTAAATGACATGCTCAATAACAAACACTACTGACACCTGTCATATTTGTTAATTGACAGTAATCTGTTGAGAAAAGCTTGCCAACCACTGGAGCCGGTTGCACCCACTGTTTGTAAGTCCAAACTTAGCCTAACTCTAACATACAGTAAGCGTTTACTAATTGGAGTTTTACACATCAATGAATTATGACCGGTTGCTTTTTACATAAAGATTAAAGATACTAAATAGTTCCTATTTAGTGATTTAACCATTGTGTGGTTAAAATGAACGAAAGCTTGCTAATATATGAGTGAAGGGTAAAAGAGGTAATAATGGAATAAAGTTGACATATCTAAGCTGTAAATTGACAAATGCTTTCATAATGATGTAAATCTTATAGATTTTAAATTGCATTTCACAAAATAATCAATGATTTACACTAGGGCTGTCAGTTTAATGCGTTATTAACGGCGTTAACGCAAACCCATTTTAACGGCGACCATTTTTTTATTGCGCGATTAACGCATAACAGTTAAAGAAGGATTAATGTTCTTTCGGATCTAGCTAGGAAGCAAAGGACGCCAAGACCCGCCCTACGGGGGTGGTTAGGATAGCCGATTGGTCAGGGGATAGGACCTGAACAAATGGGGTTACGTTACCTTGGACGCCTGGCCAATAGTAGTGATTGAAGGGCGGGTCTTGGCGTGGCCATAGCAGACCGGAAACAAAACAGACACGCTGCAGCCGCACACACTTGTTTGGGCTATAGCTTGCGAGCCGTGTAGCTAGCTAGTAGGCTCGTCACGGCGATTAGCTTCGGAGCGAGTAGTGACTCTACAGTCAGGGAGAGAAACAAAGTGTCTCCCCTGTTTTTTCTGACCACGGTGGGAAACCTGCAGCAGGGAAAGTTAACCCTCTCCTTGATTTTGCGTTGGGAGAAGGAGAACCTGGAAATGAGTCGGGGAAACCATAGTCGCTATGACGACCAGCCACGCTCGCCTCAGCAATGGAAAATGAAGGTAACACAGGGCTCCAGACTGCGACCAAATGGTCTGCAGTTTTCTTGATGTCACGGCAATGCAGATAAAGTGGTTTCAAGTGTGGTTACAGTTTTTCATAACTTCACGCAGACAGCGTTTGCTGCGATATGATATTAATGGCGAGCCGAAAGCGGTCACGGTGCTGTTGATGTTACACTTCCTCAGAGTCGAGCAGGCAGGCACAGTGGTTTCTGACCCTGGGGACTGACTGACAGGCTGAGGTTGTAAGGCAAGGCAACTTTACTTCTACAGCACCTTTTCAGAAACAAGGCAATTCAAAGTGCTTTACATGAAACATTAATGAAAATAAAATTATAAAATACAATAATAAACTATATATATATATATATATATATATATATATATATATATATTTTTTTTTTTTTACTGTCATGACAGCAATGGGGCTGTCAGTTAACCTTATATGTTGCATCTTCAAAAGTGACACTGAATTTGAAAGAGCACAAATGTAACAGTGTTACATTATGTGACAGATTATTAGTTCCAAGTGAGAATGTTAGTGTGAAATTGAACACTACGTATATGCCAATGTTGTTTTCAACAAAAAAAAAGCACACAAAGCAAGCCGATCCACTTTTCCATGTTGATAAGAGTATTAAAATGAAAAAATATAATGGGACAAAAAGAAATCAAGGGACATTTAGAATGGATAAAAATGTGAGATTAATCGTGAGTTAACTATGACATTAATGCGATTAATTGCAATTAAATATTTTAATCGTTTGACAGCACTAATTTACACATTACTAAAATCTTTGATAGCTAAGACATTTCTTAAGTTTCAATGGTGCAACCTGATTTAGTAAATTACTAGCTAGTAGTTACTATGGGAAGGAGCTTGGGAAGGACTTTATATTCAAACATAGTAATTGATTTATGAATAACTAGTGCAACCTAATCCTGGACTAAAATGTTATGAACAGTGCTTTACAATGTTGATTATGCCCTAAAAACGGTTTAGCAATTTAAAACTACGACACAGAGAATGGTACCTCATCGTTAGTGTCCATCTTTGAGCCAATCTGCTGTTGCAAGAGCCTCTTGATCTGCACCCATGTGGCCACCACTTGCTTCCTTGCTGCGATGGGGACAGTCTCCCCGGGGATGTTGGATATGCAAAGGGCGTAGTCACACAGCTAGGAGGAAGTGTAGAAAACAACAGTGAGCTTGCATTCTATCAACTAGATGAAGTACTTGGTACGGTATTAGCAGTCTGAGAAGCTAGTAGGACATGAAGTAGGACATGACATTAACATAGTCAAGATTAGGCATAATCCTAAATGATATTAAAAATGTTAATGTGGATCAAAGTATCTATCAAATACTATACATGATGATACACATCTGTAAGACAATGTACACCCTGTGTTTTCTCTAGCTCAAGGCCCTCTGCCAGTCTATCAGCTGCAGGGACACAAAACACGCGAAACACTCAGAACTCAGTAAGACTTTGTTCAAGTCAGACACTGTATCTGACCCTGTTGTACTGAAGACTATTTATAAAAAATGTATTGGAATGATTTTTTTTTTTAATCTTTCCTTCAAAAGGGAAACAGACACGATGAAATTTAGTTAATAATTCACTGATAAAGTGCCTTTTATCTGGATTTAGAGCTGATATTCATGGTGGATCCTTTGAATAGAAAAGGAGAAAGGAAACAGGGTTTAATTGGCAACTGCAGCACAGTAAGAGAACTGAGACAGCAGACTTCAATGGCATAAAGACACTAAGTCATGGAAACTACATGTGAGTGAGTGAGTGAGCGTGTATGTATGTGTGTGCATGCATGGTGTAATGTGTTTCAAAGGATGGATGAGAAAAGAACATAGGAATGTCAACAACATCTGTCATAGACAGAAAGGCTTCATAGTTTTAAAATACAGATACAAATGCAATGTGTAAACAATGTCTGTGTCCATAACCCTTTTTTTGCCTCGATTGCTAAGCCTCAAGATATACAAAGTGATTTTTTTTTCTTTGCATTCTTGTATGCTTTGATTAGAGGTGGAAAGTAATGAAATAAATTTACTCATGTTACTGTATTGAGTAGTTTTGTATTTTGTATTTTTCAAGTAGTTTTTTAAATCAGTAATTTAAAATTTACTTACATTTTGAGTGAAGTATTGTATTTTGCTACATCCGTTATGGAGTAAAAAAACAACAACTTTGAACAAAAAACGAAAACCGAAAGGAAGAAAATAAATCGCGCCCGGAACCACTACAGTGACGAATGATCAGCATCTAGGCTGCCTAGCAGGCGCCAAGTCTTTCTGTAGGAGATTGAGAACGAGATGGAGGTGGATCAGGCGAGCCACGACGGTTTAGTGACTGTTTCAGTAGAAATGCTAGCTGAAACATTGAATTCTGCTTCCCAAAACAATGAAAATCCTTGGCCACAAGAGTACCATCATGCAACGCCAGATGTGCCTGCCAAAGGTGACTGAACTGGCAGCATTTGATAACTCCACATCTAATCTGCGGAAGCATGTTTTGGTAAGTATTTGTGCATTGGTACTCCAAATGAAGTTTTCATGACTAATAACAAATTGCCAATTAGCAAAACAACATGTTTCGTTGTCACCTCTGGCTTTGATAAACCCCATTACCTTTATGACATAGTAATAATAAATATTATTATTAATACTAATAAAAGGGCTGAAATACAGTACATTCCAAGAGATGATGTACTAGAAGTTTACATTTTATCGAGAATGACATGAAGTTTGATAGCTTGGAAATAACATGAAAAAAGCTTATCATTTCAAGTTTGAAACCTGTTTCATAATTCATAAAATTAACATAGAACACGCAGAAGGTTGAAAGCAAGCTGTGATGGTTTGAAATGTAGTTTGAATGAGGAAATTTGAAAGTTTAAAACATTCAATGAGTTGTCAGCGTGTAAACCGTTTTATACCTATCTGTGCAAAAGACTAAAATTTGAGTTTCTGAACACGTCTTGCAAAGATTAGGCAAACTCCATGCAGATTATACACATTTCTCCTTTCAGAGTCTCACTCACACTCCATTCA
This sequence comes from Perca flavescens, assembly GCF_004354835.1. Classification (NCBI taxonomy): domain Eukaryota; kingdom Metazoa; phylum Chordata; class Actinopteri; order Perciformes; family Percidae; genus Perca; species Perca flavescens. The sequence continues at coordinate 1,489,650 of NC_041347.1, forward strand.
GCGTTTTTCAGAGATTGTGATCTGTTTTCAAGCTGACATTACAGATAGAGTGCAGATCGGGCTGCATTTTTCTCTCCGAGCCCGACAGAGCAGTAACCGAGTCCGGCCTGAGCCCGACAGGCATTAAGATATTTATGTCCGAGCCCGACCCAGTTAAAATCTAATTTTTTTTTCTCATAATAATGACACATGTAGGTTTGTTTGTGTGGAAAGCCCGCTTTTATTAAGCAACTGTAGGAAGGCATTCGGAAACATCAACAGATGAGCGCATCAGTGCACGCAGGGCAACAAGCGCACGTTAATAAGCTGTTTCATTTTAAATGTTCAATGCCTTATCGCGCTGATGTGACCGAGCCCGACCCAAACCCAAACATCATTTCTAAATATCTGTCCGAACGCGGCCCGGCACGTTGGGTACTGCTGGGTCCCGATGGGCTCGGTTCGGGTATCCATCCTCTAATTTCAGACATTGTTTTCACAGTGGAAAGATCAGAGACTGAAAAGAAGCAGCTCAAGCCACCACATTCAGTCTGGGGATTTGACAGAGGATCAATCATTTTTGCTTCAACAAAATGCAACCAATCAAAAAATTCCCAACTAAACATGTTTTATTTTACTTTACTATCTGATGTTCATGTAGGTCCCAGAAAAACTGGTTTCTGAGTTTTCATAATTTGCATACTAATTGGAGGTTTCAAAACCCTCTCAACCTCATCAATCCTTCTTTGGGATTGATTATTTCTTATCTTCTATATTATTTTGGGCAGAATTAGTGACTGTGCAATTACCAATGGAATCTTACCAGATAGTTGCCCTCTAAGTAATTATCTTTTATGCAAATATGGTGCAAATTAATGTTGATATAGGGAGTTTTAATATAAATGTATGGTAAGAGAGGGCATTTTGATGCAAATGTATAGTGATGTGTGCAGCTTTAATGCAAATGTATTGTGACATAGGAATTTGTATCCAACTGTGGTTATGATTTTATAAAAATATATGGAGTCAGAGAGAATTCTATGAAAAAATAGGGTGACATAGGTAGGTTTTATGCACACGTTAGGGACATAGGGACATGAATTGGTGTAGGTCGGGGTTCACCCCTGCTACTGCATAACAGGCGGGTTTGTTTAAAAAGGCATTTTATTAGACCAAAGACGAATGCTCCAATAATGTAACTGTAACTTAACAAAACCGAAAGTCACTATTCGTCACAAATAATTCTATGGTACTTATTAAATATATTAATAAGACAGTTCACAGCCACACACAGGTGCCCATGGCCCACATCCCACACACACATACACAGATACTGACATACCTCTGATGCCTTGTGGACATCCTGAAGGGCAACAGGGTCTAAGAGAACCCCACTGACAGCCTTCTCCATCCCCTTCTTAGGTTTGTTTATGTCCTTGTCTCCTGGCGGGGCTAGCTCAGCGCTGTCTGGTCTACACAGAGGCTGGATCAACCCTCGGGCCACAGCATCACACAGCAGCACAAATAAAGCACGATTCCTGAAAATACAGTTGAAGAATGCTCCAAACTGACATTATCTGGAAAAAACAAGGACTGAAAGTTTGGCTTGAAGGCCAAATATCTTTGTTTTTATATTTTAGTTCTTCCTAAAAGTGAAAACCCTTACCACAGATTAGGACTGCAAAATGTTTCTCTCCTTGGCCACATCATTACATGAGAATATCATTGAATCCCAACATTCACATAATTATTTGTATGCCCTAGGACAGTTTCATCGGTTTTCATGAATATTCACTGCTTCTTTCTATAGCCAAAATAAGAACACAGCCGGGGTTTTTTGTGTGAGTGAGCTACAATGCCATAGAAAATATATTTTCAGTCAACTTTTGTGCATAAAATAATTTTCTATTTCTATTTTAAGTGTATATATTGGTTACCAGCAAAAAAAAAAATTTCAAGTTTCACCTCAATTGAAAGACTATATTGGCACAGTAGTCCACTGAGGGTTGAATAAATTACTGCTGGGCTGATGAAACAATTTCAAAACTCACTAAGTAATTTAAAAAATGTACAGTCATCGGTCTAAAAACAGCTGTTTCATGTTTGCTGAAATGTTGACATTTTGTGAGTTTTTTTATCAAACACGTGATATTCTGGTTTAGACCCAGTGTTTCCTCTATGTTGATTTTATTGTGGTGGTGTGCCATGGCAAAATTTCTTCCGCCACAGTATCAGAAATAGGGCAGACACTCAATAGTCGCGGTTGCCTTTTAAAATAAATGATCCTGCCAACATAACATAAGGTTGGCTGCCGCTCACATTGCAATTTAACAACAAGTAGAACTATTCAGAGGTTATTGGGCCCGTCCAGTTTAACTCCACATGCTGTTGTGTTGATGTAGTTTATTGTCAAAACGTTCGCTTTCTTCGGAGTCGACTATTAAACGACCAGCTCCAACAAAAACGTCACCGCGGGAGATGGCTTTGAAACGCAGAAACCAAAATCAAGGTAAGAAATAAATAACTATGGCTAACATTACAAGAAACATAAACAGGCTAGCAAGCTTACTGTTATCAATCTCACAACGTGACTTTTTGCCCAAAGACAGCGTTGTGGAGAGTGAAACGGGATAGGCTCCTGTTATTTAAAAGATGTACAATGTAATGGCTCAATATCTAAATGATTTCGACAACGTGGATGAGGTCGTTATAATTGGATGGCCTGCAGCTTCAAGCACAATTCGTTTGTATACGAAGCATTACATTTTGGAAGATAAACGGGATTCTGAACAATGATGGGGTTGCTGCCCCCACTGCTAAAAAAAAAATCACTGAGACCTGTTTATGAAAACACACTGAGCACCCACATTTTTGTTTCATTCATTGTTGGTGAAGTAGCTTGGCTCAAAATAAACTTTGCAAGAACTCCAAGCCAATCACCAAAACTATTCTACCTAACAGGTATATACACTAATAAAAACGGATACTAATTTAGATCCAACCTACCCAGTGAACTCTGTCTTTTGAAGCATTGCCATTAGACTCTGGAAGGTGGGCAGCAGGCATTGGTACTCCCCAGCTGCCAACAAGTGGCTGCTGTAGTTCCACAGGTAAATGGCTGCATTTGCTACCACCCACGGCTCCCTGATCTCTACTCCGAGCTCCGCTGCCCGCAAGAATTTGGAGGTGGCGTAGGCAGACAGAGCCTGGATCCAGTCTCTGGGTGAAAGAGATGGAGAAGTACAGTGGCGAGTGGGAAAGGGAGAGAGAAAGTTGTGTGTTTTGTTTGAGAGAGAAAGACAGTATCCTGGCCCCATGGTGTTGTCTCTAGTGACCAATTAAACCAAAGGTGAAAAAGTTGATGAATTTTTAAAAAGTTGCTTGTTTGATTGCAAGCATTGGATTTTTATGTACATAAATACATTTGCTAACAGGCTTTACTGCTTGATGCACAAGGGAGAGTGGAACCCCAACTTAAAGTGCTCATATTATGCTCATTTTCAGGTTCATAATTGTATTTAGAGGTTATATAAGAATAGGTTTACATGGTTTAATTTTCAAAAAACACCATATTTTTGTTGTACTGCACATTGCTGCAGCTCCTCTTTTCACCCTGTGTGTTGAGCTCTCTGTTTTAGCTACAGAGTGAGCCATCTCACTTCTGTTCCATCTTTGTTGGGAGTCGCACATGCGCAGTACCTAGGTAAGGACTACTAGCCAGTCAGAAGCAGAGTACTGAATCTCAGTACTTAAGTAAAAGTACAAATAACCAGAGATATATTTAGTTTAGTAAAAGTAGAAGTACAACAATGACAACCCTACTTAAGTAAAAGTAAAAAGTACCTGATTTTAAATGTACATTAAGTATTAAAAGTAAAGGTACTTGCATAACGATTTATTCTCTTAATGTCTATATTCTCATAATAATAAAAAAAAAAAAACAGTATGGCCTGTGGCATTTGAATTAAGTTAGTTTTAGGTTAATGTAATTGTGGTTACCATCTGTGGCCCAGTTTACATTCTGACTTAAAGTTCTGGTTATCTGTCAGGGTGATCCGCATGAAACTCGACTTTGCATTATTTCCCACGGGACAGTGAATGTTGCACACATTTATCTAGCGAGAACACACGGGCTTGAACAACAAGTACGTGGCTTCACAGCTGAGGAGGACCGAGAGTGTTTTTAAGATAAATATACAGGTTGTATATTAACCCTGTGTGAGCGGATGCTTCACATATGACCAAGCAGTGTATCGGGACCAGCGGCAGCAGTGACAGGAGCAGCGGTAGTACCCGGAGCGGTAAGCGCATGGCCAATAAATGCTATTGAAGGGCAGGTCTTAGCGTGACCATAGTGGGATTGGTAATATCGCGAGCGGCACCGGGAGCTGTACGGCCGCTGCTGAAGGCTTCCCTGCGGACTGCAAACGTGTGAAGGTCAGGAAGGTGTTTTGGCAGGGGGGAAAACTGATCAGGAAATGTAACTAAAATGTAACGAAACGTTGTGGAAATGTAGTGGAGTAGAAAGTATAGATAATTGTTGCAAAATGTAACACAGTAAAAGTCAAAAGTATGCACTATTGATTGTATTTAAGTAAAGAACAGATACGTGACTTTGGGCTTTTTCACTTTGTAAACGTATAACATGCACAAAAAAGATATATAACACAATAAAGTAAAGGGGAAAAAGCCAAAAAGCCTAATATGAGCACTTTAACTATATCATGTAAGTTATATATATATATATATATATATATATATATATATATATATATATATATATATATATATATATATTAGTATGAGCTCTTTATAGCTCTCAGCCTGCATTATGTAGCAATGTGCTGAAGGTAAACTTAGTGCATTAATTTCACTGCTTAATATGAAATCACAAGTCAGGTCTTGTCAAATCAGTAAAGAAAATAGGCTGTTGAGACTGTGTGATTCAGGCTGGTTAAACCATGTTATTGTTATAGGAACGGTTTCAGTTCTGGTGTGCATTTTTGGTTTAAGAGATAAGGAAACAAAACCTCTTTTAGGAAATGGCTTTATAGTTCAAGAGATTGTTTCATTCCCATCACTGCCTGTCATCACCTCTGACGAGTTATGCAAATGTGTGCTCACTGCCCCATTAAACGAGCCACTGTCCCTGGAGTACAAGTTATTGTCCCTTTATACACTTACATTTTATAACCACACCAACAGAGACTATGAACAGCTAGGGCCCAATTTTCTGAAACGTATCAAACGTGAAATGCAAGTAGCTTTGTGGGCGGATCTCGGACACTGTTGCTATTATACCGGCGGGTTAATTGACTCTTGCGCCCAACGCAAATCTAAAATGGGTTGGTCTGAAGTAGCTAGGTGTGGTTTGGGCGTAACGTGCAATAAACCAATCAGAGCCTGGCGCTTGTTCCATGGCGGATTGCTATTATAACGGCGGATTTGCCTGGCGCACGCCAGCGGGAGCTGTCCGGGATGCAGCAAAGTAATAAATGCCCGTCTTGGCCGGGTGGCGATGTTGTTGCAGCCTCTCGGGCGCATCTCCTCAAGTCTGGAGAGGATTTTTGCAGCCATTGAGGACTGTACTGTAAAGTGCCTCCTGACCGATCCAAACACCTGAAGTGCATTTTCAGTCATATTTTTCTTTGTAATTATGTATGGTTTGCAAAAATATGAACTGCTGCGTCCGTGTAGATGAGAGAATCAAAGTGTATGCGCATTACGGCCAAGCATGCGCCCCTAAAATAGCATCTCAATAACGCGACACTGACTTTAGACCAGGTTTTTCCTTGTCTGTGGCGGAATTGTTTTCTGAAACTGCAAAATAGCACCAGGGACTGTTTGCGCCTGAACACGCCCACTCTTTTCGCTGAACCGCCCCCGGGATCGCAAATACATTCCCTAATTTACCGACGTGTGTCTGTGGAGGGAAAAGTCCGCTGTACGTCGGGTGCAAAATAGGAATGATACATGCGTCGGTGTACAAAGGCAATTGCGCTGAGTGCAAGATAGAGCCCCTAGAGTTGACAGTGCACATAGCGGCATTAGTCAGTGTTTTGCAAGTTCACACTTAACAAGAGCTAGCTCAAGTTCAGTTCACACAGAACTAGTTCACGTTTATAGCAAATCATTTTTTAACTAATTCTTTTTAATTTTTTTCTGCTCCGAGACTGGTCAGATGCTTCTACTCGAGGTGTCGTTTTAAATTCATTGCCGATGTGGCTAATGTTTAAGTCTGTTCGCCAGTTAAGTGATTTCTCCCGCAGCGCCCCCTCCGTGGTTAATTTGCAAACAGAACAGTTCACCATTCACCACAAATATAAGCATGTTAAATGAACGGCACTCCTTTAGTGTATAGACCTTTTTCACGGCAGACATGTTGACATGTCATAATAGGAAAAGCACAGGTGTATTCTAAAGCATTAATAATGGCTGCATTCCACTTAGGAGAGGCCCTGGTATTGTGCATGCTGACGCACTGAAATAGCTTACTGGGACACTTGATGGAACTGAGCCATCGTTAGGGTTATCAATTTCAGCTGTACTTTTCCTACTATGACAAGTCAAAATGTCTGCTGTGAAAAAGGTCCATTAATGCACAACACTGGCATTAGTGAAGTCACTGGTTGTGACTGTTTTCGCCCGCCTGTACACGTGAACAGTACTGTCTTCATAAACTATCTTTTAAACTGTCTGTACACTTACAAAGTTCTCAATGCTTCAGTTTACATGTAGGGATCCTCATTATGCTACCGTGGAATTGTGGTGCTATTTTGAGCCTTGTTAGTGGTGTAGAAATAGTGATTTCTTTTTACTTTACCCGTGTCCCGACGACTGGCGTTATAAGGTAATTAGCGTTTGCGATAAAACTGGTCACATTCGATTAGCATGAAAATATATCCCAGAGAACGGTCGACTCGCTACACGTATGCAATTAACTCCTAGAATTATTTTGCGCCTGATTTGTCCTTTAAATCGCTGCTGATATTGCTGCTATAGCTATTAACAGTCATAAACACAAAAATTTAAATTGCTTGATATGATCGTGTACAATGTAAAAGCATTTAATATTACAAATGTGAACTTAGAAATGAATGAATAATGTATTACATTTGTGATATGCAAATAATAAATCAGAAACATATAGTGCATAGACAAAAGACAAAATACGGACAGAGTATTCTAGTTTCATGATTCTAGCAGTGTGAGCATTGTTTTTTACCTGTAAACAACCCAGTGTGGATCCTCTTCAGACACACACAGCTCACTTTCCACTGCAGGGACAACAGGGCTGTTAAGCTGCACCCCCTCTGTTAGCAACTTTTGGACAGTGGCCTGAACAAGACACAAGATACATAAATTTCTCAACCTCAAAAATAATACTAACGTTGACCTTATTTGATCACTTCATAATACAAAGAAAAGAGAAGACCTCACATTACACTATGGGAATGACGGTTGAGAACTGTTAAAGCTCAACTGTAGTACATCAAAGAACAAAGAAATGAATGGTGAGCATTTTACTCTAGTGGCGGACAACTCAGGTAAGACGGGAAGAACTTGTCTTTATCATCAGGTCATGTAATAATAATAATAATAATAATAATAATAATAAATTGAATTTGTATAGCGCTTTTTCAAGGACTCAAAGTCGCTTAATTGCTGGGGATAGTTGTCTCCATTTTCTGCATAATGCTGTCAAGGTAATATCTGTATGTACTTAATAATGACTTGGAGCTACAGGCTTGATAGGAATTGGGATTACACAATAAGACAAGCTCATAAGAAAAGCACAACAATCTCTGACACGAGTTAGCAAGCACCCACCTCAGCACTGATGAAGCAGATTTCAGCTAAAAGGCGCAGCAAATCCCTCACACAGGTTTGGCTTCCATTGCAACTGTCAAGACATTCTGCACAGCTTTCTTCCTCCTTGCATCCACATTCTGGATCTAATTGACAAAAACTGTGATGTAAATTATTTCAATGAAGGAAATCCTTTCCTTCTTGTATTTTGAATAATACAACTAGGGTTACTACTCCCTGTTGAATATTCTAATATTAGAGGGATGTTTCTGTTTCTTTATCATCAGTCTGAGGATCATTCATTATCTTACTGTCAGTCTTGGAAATCTTCCATCTCCCATCATCGTAAAGCAAACAGAATCGGCAAGCAGCTCGGCACACATCCCAAACTTCGAGTTTCCTGGCTGTCTTCACCAGTGTTGCCCACAACATCAATCTGGAGCAGCCAAGAAATAAAGAACACTTCAAAATTATTCCTTTTTAAAGAGGTGGAGGTCAGGGCCAGGGCACAGCAGCACACCGTATATAATCTAAGGTTGTTTGTTTGCAGGGCTATGAAAAATAACATTTTCCTTTGGGGAATCTTCAAGTCTCTGCTCACTGCTGACCAATAAGCCTGCAATTTCTGATGATTCAGTGCACACACTTTTTACTGAAATGATATTGGTATCGGGGGGACTCAACTATGCACTATGAATAAGGAGATTTAGGAGAAGGTTGTGGACTCCTATAGTCACACAATAACTTTAACTGTAGAGAGGACCAACAGATCATACATCCATTAGTGTATAATGTTTAGTAACAGCAAGGAGTAATAAATCCAACAACGCATAATTTTATAGGCAACTTTCCAACTGGGTTTCTGGAAGCCTGACAACCTAAACATAATTATTAAGAGAACTTTACACTGGCAAGATGACAAGCTTTTACTTGTATTCATACACATACATATATAATCACAAATAATACATGTTAATGTACAAACACACACACACACACACACACACACACACACACACACACACACACACCTCTCTGTGTTGTCTGTGTCATCTCCTTGTCTGGCCAGATGTACATCCACCTTCTGTACACATGTAGAGTGATGCTGAGCCTTAGCAGAGAGCTGAGCCACTGGTCCAGATCCAAGACTGCCTACAGGAACTAGACAATTGTTGGAGGACTAAATACATAAGTTAATCTTTATAAATGCTATTGAAAAGCTATATATATATATATATATATATATATATATATATATATATATATATATATATATAAATATATATATATATATATAATTTTAATCAATACAATTTTTCATCTAGTTTGCATATCAAAATCTTTAGTCATTCTTTTACACAAACCCTTGGGCCTAAATGATTGTCTTTAATTCATAGAAAATTGAATACATGTGCACCAATATACATAGTGAGAATGTTATCCTTTTGTGGACGTTACAAAATGATTATTAGTTCGTAGTTGTACGTAAAAGAAAACTAATACAAGGGACTCTTTCATTTTCACACAAGGGACAACATTACCAACTCTTTCAAACAGGGATGTTACTGACTGACTGTAATCCGATTAGACATGAAGGACCAAAAACAGAACTCAAAGAAGCATGTTCCAGATTTTTATTCAGAGCAGTCTCCAGCAACAGGGGTATTTGTTTTATGGACTGAATCATAAATAGAAGTCTGGAACTTTGACTGAAGTGTTTTAAATAAGCAAAATGCTCCAGTGCCTGTGTGCTCACCCTAAGAATACCCACTCATGCACACACATCTCGTTGATGAGCATCTGAGTAAAAATACAAAATTGTGGCAACAATACATGCTACAATTAATTAAACCTCCTCTCAAGGGATACTTGGTGTGTGGCTTTGAAGCTCCAAACACAATGGTTAACTGTCATCATCTGGGGAGGCTTGAGGTTTAAGAAGCAAGAGGTGCCCCTACAGACCGAACCTTTGTTGAGTTCTTTCCTGGCTTATTAAGACTGCTGAATGTTCATTTGATGCTGTGTACCAAGGAGCCTGGAATAAGTCTGAGATCAAAGGCCCTTCCACAGTTCAGGCCCCTCTGTTGCATGATCTACTGCACACAGTTGATATGGCTTTGCAGCGAGCTCCATTGGAAGACATCCTGATTCTCTGAGACATTTTAAAAAGTTTACCACTGCCAATGAAAGACCTTCTGTCCAGACTTGAAGAACAATGGACAAATTTGCAAAAGACAGTGCGCATTAATTTTGTTCTATGGCGTTCATTCAATTTGCATTCAAAATGCGTATAAATCAGTGCCTGCTTTACTGAGACAGCAGCCCATTACACAATCAGCACAAAGGACTGCAGGTGCATTCTGCAAGTAAAGGCCCTGACACACCAACCTGATTATCGGCCATCGGACAGTCTGGCGAGGTCAGTGACTCGAGTCTGTTCGGTGTGTTCCATGCCGTCGTCAGTCGGAGGAGCCATCGGATTTGACATGTTGAATTGGAAGGCAGGCAGTCGGACTCAATGACCAATCTGATTGGTGGAGTGCTAACCTGGAAATGACGAGCGGGATGAGCGTGACTAGAGTCTCTCAAAATCTGACGAAAATCTTTTAAACTGACCTTTGTTGAGCTGAAATCAAGACAGATTCAGCAACTGCATGTCCTATTTCTCGCTTAAAACGTTTTAGAAACACGTTTTGGTGAACTATTTTCGTAAAATATGAGATCGTATTCCGTCTTTGAAATTCGGGAGAAGCCAGACCCATGTGACGTGTTCATCCAATCAGCTGCCGGTTTTAATTTTTTGCCGACAATACAGATTAGCGCCGCCTGCAGAATCTACGCTCAAGTTGTCGTCGCTTTGGCGTGTTCCAAGGCACTTTTTTGACCAACTCGGGGAGGAGTCAGTCCGACTGCCTTTTCTGCCGAAGGTCGGCCATCTGGTTGGTGTGTCAGAGCCTTTAAAGGAGTGCTAAGTCGGCGCAGAACAGTGGGATTTATCTGAGATCACTGAGCTCAGAAAAGATATTATAAAGTAGTCATGCTGCATTGAAATTCATCAAACAAGATTTATATAATATTTATCTGTGCAACAGTTCAACACCTAAGAGCAATGATTGTTGCTGAATAATAAATGAATAATTTATAATATCTCCTGATCTGTAAGCCTATTAACATTAATGCAACAGGACTCATTAAATTAAACTTCAAAGAAAATGACAAAAAACAATGTACCAAAATCACTTCAGTGAGTGCAGAGATAGCTAAAAAAGAAAAGCTGAGAGAGAGAGAGAGAGAGAGAGAGAGAGAGAGAGAGAGAGAGAGAGAGAGAGAGGGCTGCGTGGGACCGAGCAGCTGCTTCAACAGAAGCTTAAAACAGAGCAGGTGGAGAAAATGTACACCGTAAAATGTACACCATAAGATTAGAAGCCTAAAGTAATTTTACAGTTGACCAAATGTTAAGTTCAAGTATAATGAGCACAAAAACACCAGTGCTTGCCCAAACATAGTTTGATGCCATAGAGTAGTCAGATACTTATCATATGTTCTTGTTCCTCCCTTAAATGTATTTGCATAAAGGAGAAATGTGCACTTTTACCCAGATAAGAGGTATCTCGGGTATATGCTTCCAGGCCAGTAAACTAAATCAAAAGTGTGATTGCAGGTGCAGATACAAGGTGGAAAAAGCTGAGTAAATATGGATGTGTGTTTCAAGCTATCCCAACAATCTTGCAAAAAGGAAATGCCTTAAGAAAATGATATTGGGTCTTAGTGAAAACTGAAAGCAAAGAAGAGAAATCTGTACTTTTGGAGGTGTTGTCAGCATCCAGCACCATCTGGAAATCATCAGGGGCCAAAAGGAGACCCACAGCAACCAGGATGGGACGAATGTCTGTCCTTTCTTGGGGCTGCATGTCTCTGGCCTGAGAAAGAGAAGGAAGGGTTAGATCAGAAATACCTGTTGCCATGGCTTAAATACTCTAAGTAGGCACACTCTATGTCACCCCTGTGACTTCAAGTCCAACGCCATACACAAAAAAACTGAATGTATATCTTATGGCGTACAAATTACACTTACTCTTGTCTCATTGAACCTGCACACTGCATGTGAGTTAATTGTTAAAATGATTTGACTTTAAACCCCAAAAATCTTGCAACAGCTAAGTTCTGGGGAAAAGGATGCTATTCTCCTTCACTGTACCTATGTATGATTGCTGTTGATAAGCCAAGTATGTGTATGCGTAAAAGTCTTGACTTGTTAAGTTTTTAAGAACTGTCTGACACAGATGGGCTGACAACCTGCTGCATAAGCATAGCGGCTTTGTCCTCGGTCCGGGTGGGCGTTTGGTAGAGGGTCCCTCTGAGCTGCAGGAGGCGGAAAGCAGATGACAGGCGTTCTCGTTGTGTCCCGTTATCCAGCAGCATAGCTTTCTGAAGGTGAGTCAAAGAAGCCTCAAGGCACCCGTCCTCCTCTTCAATAACTGCCAGCTCTGAGTGGACTTGACAGCGCATCTCCAGCAACATACTGTGAAAATAGTCAACAAACGCTTCCACCATAAACTAATACATTAAAAATGAATACAAATATGTAGGTCTCATAACATAATTTAAAATAGGGAGATAGTAATGACATGTACTTATGTCATCTGGAAAAATACCTAAAGTTTGGCTTTCAGTAATTGTAACAAAATACAACAGAGAAGAAACTTGACAAAATGAAAGCCTTACAATAAATCCTCATATTAGCATTTCTCTTGATCCAAATGTCAAACTATTACTGCACTTTTGAAAAGAAGCTATAAATTACACTCAGACTCTGCATTAACTCAAAAACCAAGGAAGATTATGAAAACTATACATTATTGCATCTAATGCACAGGTTGCATAAGTTGAGCTAAAATATAACACACACACAATACCATGCTGTTTGATGTCTGACTGTAAAATAGCCACTTTTTTGATAAACTAAGCTACAGAGCATAGCCAAACATATGTCCAGTGAAGTGCAAACAACAATAAAAAAAATGGAAAAGCACCGAGACATTCACACATAACAAAGTATCATGATGAATTTAAAGAAGCTGGAAACCTTTGCATGTCTTCCATTACTTGGGCCACCCTGAGCAGAGGTGTCTTGATACGTTTCCTGAGGTTGTGCTGCAAGAGGGGCAGACAGAGGCTCCACTGGGTAGCACACACTGTCTGCATGGCCTGAGGGTCCCCCTCCCTCACTGCAGTCTGCAGCCACTGATCCAGCTTGCTAATATCCTTCAGCCGGGCCTGTGGGATAACAACTACAGATTCAAAGTCTCTCCTGTGGCAAAGACAGCAAAACACTTCTATCATTTGGCAAGTATACTTGGATTGAATTGGATTGAGTAGGTGGTGCCAATTTTTTAAATGTGACAGTTTTCACAACAAAATAATATGTACAAAATGAGATGACATGGTCCTACTTCCTTCAACTTTTTTTTTTCTTGTCAGAGAGGAAACATTCTTGAAGATATATTGGGGTGAAATATATGATAATTAAACTTCTTCACTGAAACAATAACTGATGAAGCGCTTCTAGATGGGTTAGCAGTTCTAAAGGCAGGGACACCAATTCAAGTGAAAAAAGATTTCTGGATTTACTGCTTTTAAACAAAGAATGTGATTACAGAAAATATTATTGAACAGTTAATCAAGACTTTGCCAAAGGGTCCACTGCCTGCATAACATGCGGCAGAAACACATTGCTCATAATTCAGACTGATTGAGCACCTCCACGCTGGATTTGGAATAGTCGTTCATCTTTGCCTCTCTCTTCAGGAGGTTATTCTCACAGTTGATACATTCCATTATTATGCGTTGGCCAATACTCTAAAAAGACAATGACATATACATGGCATTTCAAGAGTCAGCGTTCAGCAATGCATGCAAGAGAGGATGACACATTTACAACTAAGTAGGCATATTTTATGCCAAAAGTTCTTCAGAATCAGAATCAGAAGATTCATTGTCATTGTGCAAAATGAACAACATTTTTAGCAGCAGTTCACCCAGTATTATGAATCTAAATCTAAAAGACAAGAAATAAATAGTATAACCCAGAACATGCAATGTTTCTAATTATGTCATAATTTCACTTATGAGAGAAAAGTGGCACATTTTTGAAAATACTACACACCTTTCTATAAAATAAATTCTACATTGCTGACAGTAATCAAAAATGCATCAACCTCTTTAGCTCTTAGACATGAGCTCAGCTAATCAATCTCATCTATTGTCAAGAGCCTACTTAAAATGGGATGTCAAAACACCATGCACACATTTGTATGTTTCTTCAGTATAATATGTACAGTTGTACAGCACGTAGCCACGCTACTGCCTGAGGTTTCAAGAGAATACCGGACACTCACAGCCACTCCCGCCGACTTTAGCTCTTTCAAACAGTCATGAGCTAATTCCTGATGCTTCACTTGCAAGGCCAGCAGAGCCAACTCCAGGAGGAAGGCAACTCTGCAAATCCCAGATAAAACATAATTTATACAATCCACAACACTTTAGTACAGTAATCTGAGCCATGCCCTTGGGATATTCATATGTGGTAGTGGGAGATTTAGGAAAAGGACAGGGAGCAACAAAGGTAAGCTTGTTGGATAGGAGATTTGGTTAGGACACTTTGGGTCACAGACCTGTCAGCTGGTTGGATGGGTGTTGGGCTCTGAAGAGGACTGGAGTTCACAGTCGTAGCAGATGCTTTGGTACAATCCATTAGAAGATGAAAAATCTGCTGAAGCTGCTCTTTTGTTGGCTCATCCTCATTTATTTTTTCCAAACTGCTACAAAACACACAAAAAACCTGTCTGTGTACAATAATGTACAAAGACAGCATCCAAAAGTATGCATGCATCCGAACAGTGCATAAACCTTAGGCAAAATAACCTATATGATGCTGATGATGGCTGGGTCAGATTGAGTCATGCTGCCGACCTTTATAGCTGAACTGAAGAGCCATAAGGAGCTTTGACATGTTGAATACATGCCTGCAGAAAGGGGGTGGGGGCTGGGACTGGGTTTGTATTATGCCACACAAGAAGCCATGTTACTATATCATTACTGTAGGCAGGCATCCAGATAAACTTGCCCACTTTTTTCTTCTTCTATTTTTTCTCTTAGTGTCTTACATTTCTGCTCCTTAATATGTGTGTGTGTACTGTAAATAGTAGCACAATTGGGATGTATGCAAACTTATTGTGTATTTACTTGCATATATTTTCTATTATTATTTTTTGTATTTCGTATGGGGGGGAATCAGTCGGTGTTCGAGTAGTTAGGCATGGGAGTATTATGTGCATCTGTGAATGTATTTTGTGTTTTTTGTATAACTGTTTTAAGGATGCCCTCAAAAATGAGATGATTCATCTCAAAGGTTATGCTTCTAATAAATACTCTATATCACTATGGGATGCCACAGGCTGGATCAACTTTTTTTTTTGCTTGTAGCACTTCCACGTTAGCTGAAAGCATACAACCTTCATGATCAAAAATGCATCAATATCCCACTTTAGGTCCTACAGCTTAAGAAAACATGGTATAGTATATCAAAAATTATACTTTACAGTACATGTACAAAATACAGAATGGTAAAACTCTGACCAACAAAAGCAAACAATCAAGCAAGCAATAAAGAATTTTCTTCCAAATACTATTTTGCCTTCATAATGAAAGGCGATCGAAGTATGTTTGTCGGAGTACAACTTCTTCATCTTAACTGCAGATAGATGAAATGTGCTTTCATCACGACAGCACAAAAACAATGCTTTCTGGTAAACAAATCCTCCAGCAATTTCAGAGCAGAAAAAAAAAATAAGAAAATGTCCTTACTTTTTAAATTCTTGTATTTTGTAAATGACTGCTAAGGTAGTACACTGGCTGCTCATTTCAACGAGGACATCCCTCTCTGTCAGCTTGTGTTGTACCTAAGAAGTGAAGAGTAAAGTTAGAAGTTAATCTTTATTTATCACCCCAAAATCTTACACTAAAAGGTCTACTTAATTTTTTTTAACTCCATTAACTGCAAGAAAATTAGTCCACCGACAGCTGGTGTCCAGTATAGGGAAGGGGTACATTTTATAAATAGGTTCAGGTTAACAATGGGTTACACCTAGGGTCACGGTGAAAGTAGAGATAAAGTCAGGACTCTGGTTATCTATGGAGATGTAATAAAGATGCAAGTATTGGCTGTTAGTCAAGTATCATCTTAGTCAAGTGTAATCTTTCACCAGTGTTTTTGTTGTTGCTGTTGACATTCCTAATGATGCAAATAAAAAAAAATGCACCACAGGAATACATTACTTTTTTTTTTTTTTCTTGTGTAGCATAAAGGGACTACATCTGCATTTCGTTATGCAACCCTGTGTTGTACAATGACAATATAGGAACCTTGAACTACTTTTAATGTGTTAGTCACAATAGTACATCAACACTTTCCCATGATAACCAAGTATTTACATACTGTATCTCACAAAGGTGAGTACACCCCTCACATTTTAGTAAATATTTCATTATATCTTTTAATGGGACAACACTGAAGAAATGACACTTTGCTACAATGTAAATTATTAAGTTTACAGCTTGTATAACAGTGTAAATGTGCTGTCCCCTCAAAATGACTCAACATACAGCCATTAATGTCTAAACCGTTGGCAACAAAAGTCAGTACACCCCTATGTTAAATTCCCATAGAGGCAGGCAGATTTTTATTTTTAAAGGCCAGTTATTTCATGGATCCAGGATACTATGCATCCTGATAAAGTTCCCATCACATGCCCTTCACCATACCTAGAGATTGGCATGGGGTACTTTCCATAAAATCATCTCTCAATGCAAATCAAACTAGCTATTAGGCTAACTGACATAAAACCATGGCAATCTCTAGGTATGGTGAAGGGTATGTCATGATGGGGGCACATTTTAATTCCAAAGACCAAGGGAACTTTATCAGGATGCATAGTATCCTGGATCCATGAAATAACTGTCCTTTAAAAATAAAAATCTGCCTGCCTCTATGGGAATTTAACATAGGGGTGTACTGACTTTTGTTGCCAGCGGTTTAGACATTAATGGCTATGTTGAGTTATTTTGAGGGGACTGCATATTTACACTGTTATACAAGCTGTAAACTTAATACTTAATACAACACTCAGTGTTGTCCCATTAAAAGATATAATGAAATATTTACTAAAATGTGAGGGGTGTACTCACTTTTGTGAGATACTGTATTTGGTGATTTTTAGCACTATATTCAGACACATTGATAGATTAAATGGCAGCTTTTTCCTGCATATCGGAGGTTTAAGCTAGTGCTGAAACGGTAAATCACCAGCACCCAAACGTCTTTGAATTTCAGCAGTCTCATACACAGCGGCATTCAAAATCACAACGGTTGTGAAGCTAGCGCTAACGGGATCTTGGTTTTACTGTCCAGATTCAAGCTGGTTGTACCAGACTCTTCTGTAACCGTGCTGCCCCGGGGACCGGCGGCGAACCGTACAGGAGTAACAGCACGCATGAACTGTAAGACCACCTTTTCATGTGGACTTTGGCACAGATTATTTTCACACTAAAGAAATGAAGGGGACTTTTGGGTCAACTGTACAAGGATCCAGGCCCAGGTCCCTGATGTAAAAGCCCCCTCACTGTGTTACATTCCATTATATTTTTTATATTTCGAATGGTCACCTGTCACCATTTTCCTTTACATTAATAAAGATCTTTCCACCATAAACGTGTGCATAAAACTTTCTCAGAATGCAGGAAATGAAGTGTCAATGCACAAAACTTCCTGGGCGCAGACCCCGAGACCCCCCACTTAATGTGTGTCCCCCCAATGGCCCATTCTGACCAAAGAAAAACTCAGAATGCTCTTTAGTGGGTTCAGACAAAAAAACTGTTTTACGCTAAAAAAACACTCTAAATATAATTGTGTTATACTGTATGCCACAAAGGTTAGAACAAAGCTTATCTTATTTAGTGAAACATGTACATTCTGGACATACATGGTTTTCAATGGATATGTTAACTCCTGAAATAAATGTATATGTTTATTTATAAATAAATAAACAAAATTCCTTAATCTTTATCATTTTAGTAAGTCACAAAGAAATGTTGTTTACTGGGCGCCCGGTTAGCTCACGTGGTAGAGCAGGCACCCATATATAGAGGTTTACTCCTCGACACAGCGACCCCGGGTTTGACTCCGACCTGCGGCCCTTTGCTGCATGTCATTCTCTCCTCTTTCCTGTCTTCAGCTGTCTTATCAAAATAAAGGCTGAAAATTGCCAAAAGATTATCTTTAAAAAAAAAAAAAAAAAAAAATGTTGTTTACCAGTATTGTAAAGAGTCTTGGGTAAAGATGTGGGGTATGTGACTTGATGAATTCTTCTGTAACTTTGGCAAAACCTGCAGCATCGTCCATTTTCCCACAGTCCATAAGACATTTGATAAGATGCCTGAAGAGAAACAGAGTGCAAATGAGACTGATACTATTTCAGTGTGAAAGAACAGTGTTTTGCAATGATTACTAGGATTTTCTACAACATATGGACATTGATCATGATGTTGAGTTTTACTACACCAGTGTCCCCAGCACTATACCAAGTTCCCAGTTTATTACTGTGAATGAATGAATTTCAGACATAATGTACCCGATCCTATTAACTAACCCTGGCTAACTGTATCACTGACATCACTGTATGGAAGGTACATATTGCCTCTGAATAAAGATAAACTAACATTTGAGCCTGAAGCGTCATGGGAGAACATGAACAGCTTACATTAGAAAAGATTCTCCACTCCATTAAGAAGAATAAGGCAATACATTAACTAGGAACCAGAAAGCTGTGGTCACACATGGACTGCTGGTTAATTAGCCCTGTGCCTCATCCCCATGAATCCAACATGAGACTGGACAGAATCAGGACTGGTTTTATTCATAAAGAAGAACTGAGAGAGCATTGCAGGGTCACTTGCATCATGAGTTCAGCCCTCCAGCTGTGGTCCTGGTCTGCCACCTCCTCCAGACTTTGAACCACCTGTCTAAGGGAGGGGACAAGGTGGAGGCATCGCCCTGGCTGCAGAAGAGGATACACTGACTGGAAGTATAGCACTGAGGCATTGAACACTATGAAGTGGTATCTGTAAGAAACCACATGCAAAATATGTTGAGAACACTGAATTATTTATATGATGCCCATGCAGGCCATTTCATCTCTTAGTACAACTCAATTCTGACCATGTGTCTCTGTATGGAGAGGTTCTGTGAATTGCAAATGTGTGTGTGGATTAACCATCGTCCAATGAGCCTCAGGAGAGCATCATGTATACGGCTTTCTACGTAAAATGAGGAAAATTTATGAATTCAAGGCACTATTTTAGAAGAAAGTGTGTGAACAGGCTATTTGAGTGCTGCTAATTTATTCACCAGAGAGTGTGTTGCACATTAGTCTGGGCTGGACGTATTAAATATGTATTCCCCTTAGTGTTAATTGGAATTGCTCATTGAGCTCTTTTATTGACAGGTTATGAGTTCATTAGCGAAGAGATTCAGCGCTAATTGCTCTCAAAGGCTAAACCGCTATCACATCTTTCAGAGCAAGGAACAACAGAATTTATCTTTTACAATTTATAATATTACATCTATATTCATCATGCTTTTCGTCCTGCTCACAGATACATCCAGTCAGCTGTTAAATTTAGAAGAAAACATGCTGAATATCATCCAGCTGTGAATAAGGGGCTGGGGTGAAGCATGAAAAATAATGTTATATTTCAACAATGTTCTTTTCAAATCAAACCTTCATGTCCCAGAATATATTGTATGCAGCAGACTGAACCACCATAACCTATCATAGCTAAAAAAAAATAAAAAACTCTCTGTTGAGAATATATCACTTTTATTGTGTATCTTTCGAGGTGCACATTAGCACTATAATGGCAAATGCCAAACAATAACAGAGATGATAAACTGTACATGCCATAAATGGGTCAAATTTCTTGACACAGTTGACACAAAGCCAAGCGCACTTCTGAGAGCTAACATACCTTGGTTCATGCTTTGAAATTTCAATTGCTTTAAGAAAATAAAGCACAGCCTCTTCAAAGTCTTCCTGAAATAGAAAATAATGCAAAAGGGGAAGTGAGACCTTGTCACTTCATGCAAACATACAAAGATCAGACAAACCAACTATTCAATAAAGACCACAGTTTGATAAAATACCAAGGAATAACTTGTAAATAGACAAAGACCATTATATATTATATATACCTTTAAGAATCACATTGTGGAAAAATAGTTCTTTACGAAGCTAGAACATCTCCTTTTCTTGTGTTTATAAGTAAAGTATATCTCTACAGTAGTGTGTGTGTGTGTGTGTGTGTGTGTGTGTGTGTGTGTGTGTGTGTGTGTGTGTGATTGGCAAAGACACACAAATACACACAACCCCCTTGAAGAGATGTGCCCAATTTACTGTCCTCACCACACTCCCAGTTGCCGGTGGAGACTTCAGCTGGCCCTGGCAGAGGTAGGCTCGACACAAAAATTGATTAGCCGGCGGATTCCCTTCAAAGTACATCTTTACACACACTGTGCTTATCTCCAAACAACCCAGCTGAAAAAATAGAAAAGGAGACGCAAAGACACACATGATTACACATGATTGTATATGAACCTAGTGACATCATTTAGAAGTCTATGATGATACTAGTAATTTAATTCCTCTATTGAACTAATATTCAGTAGAATTTGGCAAAAAAACGTCAGGTGCAGTTTAGAGTTAAATGGCAAAAGTGCCAATATCATAATGGCAATGCGCATTGCCATTATGATATTGGCACTTTTGGTATTAAGAGTTATAAGTTGCGTATTACTTGCGTAATTGAAATTAATAATTGTTTGGTCATTTTTTAACAGACCAGACGAAACCAGCCCCTCAATAAAAGCTGTATGTTGTGAACAACACACTAGGAACTCACTGTCTTAGAAATACAGTACGTCCTTTAGCACTCTTGTACTCTTGTCCTTATAGTCACACACTCAACAGATTCAGAGGCTTTTTATCCTGGGGCTGCGACTCATGATGACCTAACGTTATGTCTAAAATCCTTGCTTTGACCCTTCTTAACGTACGCTGGCTAGCTAGCTACATCAACAGGCACATATCACACTGACTCATCCCTTCCTTAAGTCTCTCACCTGCAGAGCTGCTTCTGCACAAACAACGTACAAATCCGGGGAAATGCGAGGAGTTCGTCCACTGGTTCCAGCTACTGCCATGTCCTTAATTAATTGGTAGGCTGACTGCAGAGCTCCAGAGTCTACATAAATAAACGTTACATGACGTTAAACACAGTGAAAGGCATACTTTCCCAACTCGTTAAAACTGTAGGTTAACGTTAATTGCTCCTGAATTGACCTAAATAACGTTAACACGTAGCTAGCTACAAACCTTGTTGTTCCTTTGCCTTGGTGAGATACTGGCGAATATCCAGGTCCATGACAGGAGAAAGTTAACGTTAGCTAATACGTTTAAGCTAAAAATTAGTTGTGTATGTTAGCTAACGTTACCGTAAAATTAAAGTTAATTAGCTAGCTACGACAGACAGTTTAAACGGCAATGTTAGCGCTAACGTTACCCCATTTAAACTGTACAGGTGTCAACAAGAATGCAACATTGTTAAACCGTTAGAAAAGTTAGACGTCCGTACGTTAAATGTGGTGTTAAGGTAAATATGCCACTTATTAGTTTCTTTAACAACCACGTAAACGTTAACCCAGTGTCGACGGAAATTCTCCAAATTCTCCCACCATCCGTGTTTGTAGTTAGAGAGCGTTACTAAGCAACCGAAGACTGGGCTTTAACTACGGTAAACAAATGGGACAAAAAGGGTGAAAACCATAGACAGGTGAAAACAACGTAAAGCTTACGTCGTTTTACGTCGTAAACTATTATATTTAGGTATATATATCATACTAGCGTTTGCTATCAAATCTAGCTAATATACTTGTTTGTCATTAATATGTATGTCACAACTACATTTAAAAATACATTTTCATTTAAAAAGAATATAAACAAAATAAAAAGACTACAATACAAATACTCTCTTCTCTCTCTCTCTCTCTCTCTCTCTCTCTCTCTCTCTCACACACACGCACACACTGTACACACAATAGTCAATGAGAGACACACACACACACACACACACACACACACACACACACACACACACACACACACACACACACACACACACACACACACACACACATAAAAAGCACCTCTTTATGCTTGTGGCCTGCCCAATGCTTCTAAACTTCAAAGTGCATCATTATAAATCAGGCCCCTCAGTGGGCAAACATAATTTACTTGGTCAAACCAAATACTGCTACTGATGTGACAGAGGAGAAAGTAGTGAGGCAAGGCAAACTACAGTGGCTCTCCCTATGATGGACTTGGGGTTTCTAGTTTGAGGTAAAATTTACAGAATCAGGTATTACCTGCCAGAATTTCAAAGCAGCATCGATAGCTCCTCAGTGGCCCTCAAGCAAATGTGTTAAGCAGTTTACCGTGGCATCTGTCTAAATATACAAACAAAGAGAATATTCACCCTTTGGGATTGCGTTAAATGTGAAATATATATTTATTTACTGGAAGATATTTTTCCTCTTGACCTACTTAATGGTTTGAGTTGATGCTTTTATTAGTTAGTTAGTAGTTAGTTTAAAATGTCACAGCTGTCAAAGGAACCACAGTGTTTTTACTGATAAGTTTTACTGTATGGTCACTGTTGAGTTGCAGAGAAAGCACCTATATATGCTTTATTCCCGGACATTTCAGAGAGGGGATGAACAAATCACTGTGATTGGACCTCTTAAAGTGATTTGGTCAGGTGTACAGATAAAATTCAAAACATGTCTCTGTATAGTCTATGTCCATGTCTAGTATGACGTACGGTTTTTGTATCAGTGCATTGTGCATAATACATGCAATTCCAAATATTAGTGATACAATTATGGGCATGCGACCAAACATGCACAATCTACTTTCTTAAAATGAAGGTACAGAAGAGGTAGTTTTGTTTTACGTTACTGATAATCCATGAATTAATAATAATCCATAAATAAATAATCAATTCATATCAGAAGATGGTGTGGCTGGCTTTGAAAAATCAGCCAGACAACCTGGCCAACACAGATGGTATTATATGATGATGAATAGGCTTTTATTACAACAATACACCCCTTCCCTGCTGTATAGTTTGCAAGAATCTTTACTGTATAATCCTATGAAACAGAATTTATACAATAATCTCATTCAATTCTATCAATATCTGTCAATAAAATAAAAATATAGAATCCAGAACCAAGACTTTAACATGTACTGTCAGTGCAAAACCTCTTTGGGACATGGACGGTAAGCTCAGTTGGTAGAGCAGGCACACATAGAGGTTTAGTCCTCGACGCAGCGGCCGTGGGTTCAACTCTGACCTGGGGCCCTTTGCTCCATGTTATTCCCCCTTTCATGTCTTCATCTGTCCTGTGGAAATAAATGCATTTAATTTAAACAAACTGAAGAGTGCGTTGAAGTCAAATCCAATGAATAAATGCCAAGCTCCAGTCAGGGCTCAATAGCAGAATTTAGCTTCTGTTTACACGCCATCATAAATACTATTTTGCCAAAATGCGGCATGTTTGGATTGTGGTCTCTTGTAAAACAAGAAAGGAAATTGAAATACCATTAAGTGATAATGCCTTTGCTGTGTCTGTGTGTTATCTTTGGACCAGTGCGCAGACGCTTTCCACATTTAAATGAGGATTTAACCACATGTCACAATCTTGTCAGAAGCACTGATGCACACAAAGGTGGAGGACAAAGATAAACAATGCATCACCAGCAGCGACATTACATTAATTACCCCAACACTTTCCAGAGATGAATCAAAGCAAAACCCCAAAAGGCTGTCGCTCCAGTGTTTCACTGCAGGAAGCTTGTTGTAAACATGCATTCAATAAACAAGAAGAGTCAGAAAAGATATATCACATAGCTCTTTTTAATTATTTCTTAATTCTATTAAAAGTTATAATGAAACAATTTGCTGTTTGATAACAGGAATTTGAACATCAAATCTTGATATAAAAAGTAGTTATTTGTGTCAAGCTACGTACATGCAAAGTTCCCTTCTTATTCATAATGAATCAAAGCCATTGTGTGGAACAAACTCTTTTGCATTATATGCCCCTTATGGGATAACTTTCAACATCTCTGAAAAGCCCCACAATACCAGCATATCCTTAAGATGTTAAATCAGCAGGATCAAATCAATTATTGAACAACTTTCAAACTGCTATCAATAATTAAGCATTTTGCACATGCTAAGCCCACATACACAAGAATGGCAGCAGCCAAACAGTGATCACATCAGGCCAAATTATGTTGTTTCTGTACACGCGAGTCCAATTATACTTTGCTATATGAATACAGTACAAAGAAGAACCAGATGTATTGCTGTTGGGCTCAAAGGCCAAAAACCGTTATGATCATCTACGATTGAAAAGAGAGATTTCTTTATCTGTATGTTTACAAAACACTTCAGTCTTTGATAGAGTTAACTGCAATAGAGAGCAATACTTAGAAATAGCCTTTCATTAAGATGATGACACATTGGCATGAGGGAAAAAAAGTTTGTAAGAGTTTTGAAATCATATAAAATTGGTAAAATCTTTTATCAATATTGCATAAGAAAGATGTGGTGTGTCTTTGATAGGCTTATTAAAATGATATGCAACTAGTACCAAGTTTCACACTGGTCTGAATCAAAGTACTTTTCCCAATAATTCTCCACAGTACAGACTCATTGGGAAAATTACTTTGATTTCTAGTAACGTGGCTTGTGGTAGAGCAAACATGCCATGTTACTAGAAATCTAATGTTGATAAATGATAAATGTATGCTAACATAAAAATGCCAGCATTCTCTCAATAGAAATGCTATGTGTTTCATGTTAATCATCTTAGTTTGAGTGTAAGCTAATGAGCAAATAAATAATAATAATAATAATAATAATAATAATAATAATAATAATAATAATAATAATAATAATAATAATAAGCACTAAACATATTTGCTTAGGTATTTTGTGGTTGCTGAAACATTTCTCTCAAAACCACATACCTTTATGGTGGCACCAGAGGAAAAGTTAGAGGATCCCCAAATTCATTAGGCTTCATCCTCCATGGACCATGAACGTCTATCTATTCATAGCAATCTTTACAGCTTAATGAACGTCCGTTACATTCAAGCCATTGCCAAATTAGTTGGTTGATACAAAGCTTATTAAGGCTCTCTCTCTGTATTTCTCAGTATGGTTATGTTCAGAATATTATGTTGTCCGCCGACTTTCGCTAAATTCAAGTGAAGATTATTATCACTTCTGAAGAGTCCATCATGTTTTTTTAATCCTCTGTGTCCTCTTCACGGAAGGCTTGTATCCTGTGGACATGGCGAAAGTTTTGTTGTCATTACTTAGAATTCCTCATGGCGGCGACAGAAACTATGCAGGCACTATAGCTTTAAAGTCTAATCTTTAAAGTGTAGTCTTTAACAAGAGAGGTCATTATCTTCACTTGAGTTTCTGCGCACAAAAGTCGCCGGACGACACCAATTTCTAAACACAGCCATACTGAGAAATACAGAGAGTTGTGTGGAGCTGATAGTCTTTATTAGCTTTGTAGCAACTCATTTGGCAATGGCTTGAATGTAACGGACGTTCATTATTATAAAAAAGTTACGCACTAAAGCTTTAAAGTCGAGATGAAATGGATTAAATTTACCACTTAAATATTCTGGTTTACTAGGAAATATGCCACCGTACAGAACCTAAAGATGCTCTCTCACTGGGACTTTAATAATTTTTGCGATATTTCAACCTGGAAAAAGTGGTGGATTGACCAACCGACATTTCAAATCCTAAAGCCAAGTTACTAGCATGGCTAAAAACACACGCAAGCCTACGCACTATATATACAGTATGCATAGGCACAGGGAGTCATAACTGCAAGTGTTTTCTGCACCAGTAAGTAGCTAATCAACATGACCACCCACATTTAAGATATAACTCAACCAGCACAGAATTCTAAACAGATGTAGGTGTAAGTAAATTGAATTGAATGCATCCAAAAGTCAATGTGCATTTGCAGAGAAAGCTATTTTTTTATTAAAATGGGTATGATCAGTTTCTCGTGAACCAAAGCCCTCTTCTTTTAAAAAACAGACATCCAGTACAAATCATTGATTGAATAATGAGCCCCAGGCTAAATTCTAAGCCCTGTCCCAGTGCCCATTTCAAATCCTTTCAGTCAATCAATCATTTGGTTATTAATTAATAATTAATTAATTAACGTGAAATCAACTGACAGGCCAAACAAAAATGTGGCAAATAATGTTCTTATGATGTCTCGTTTCATTCACAGATCCATAATGTTCAGTTCCCCTTAGTAGTAAGGTTTTTCTATTAAATAGGGGTAATTATTAATCCATTATTAATCTGATCCTCAGTTACATGACTGGTTGAAAAAGAACCACTTGACCATCAATGTAAAGAAAACTGAATGTAGGTATTCACTCACCCAGAAAAAATATTTATTTCACTGATTCTATTACCTTTGCAAACCAAGATCTTGTCGTCACAAAGACTTACAAATATACTGGTGTGCTACTTGATTCACACCTTACATACCGGGAACACATTTCTAACTTAACAAAAAAGTTGAATCAGAAACTTTATGTGTATAACAAGATTAGATCATATCTTTCCTTTTCTGTTTCTGAAACCTACCTACATGCAATTCTGTTTTCAACAATGTCCTACTGTCTTCCAATCTGGTCTCTTACCACTAAGGAAATTACTGAACCAATAGCACGACGATACAATCGAGGTCTCAAGATCCACAGTAATCTTCCAAAGTGGTCTCACCATTGCATTGCACTCACACGCTCAAATGCTCTGACTTACCAGAACTACATAAACAGCCACGCTATTGCATTTTATTTTCAGATTCAAAATAGCACTTCACTAACACTTGCTGCACTTCTTCCGACACACAATATGAGACCAGTACGCCTCACTAGGTCAGTTTCACAGGCATTCATTCCAGTCCCCCCCATACAAAAACAACTATGGTCAGATATCCTTTTTTCATACATACACCAAAATTTGGAATGACATTTCCCATCACATCAGAACACTACCATCACATATTTCAAAAAGGTATACAAACTGTTCCTTGTCAACAGTTACACTTGCACTCATTGATTGTTCATGTATTGTCCAAGTCTTGTTTGCACTGTCTGTCGTTGTTGTAGTTGTCTGTATCTGTCTAGCCCATGCTAATGTCCTGTACAAGTGTTTCTGTCTTCATGTGCCGTAACTGTGTTCTATGTTCTATGTTTCTGCAGAACAGGAACCTGCTGGAAACCAGTTTTTAAACTGAGTCAGGCCCATTTAAACTGTAACTTAATGTTACTTTTAGTCCTTTCCTGTATAATAAATGAAATGAATTAATTAATTGATCAATAACATGATTCCTGCTATTAAACGTTTTATTTGTTACACCTCATAGATTTTGCGCAGAATACCACTCTCCCCAAGTAATGCTGAGTGATCTAAAGTGATAAATCATTTACAGGTTCTTTGCTTGCACATATACTTCCCTCAAGATTTTTGTAATCCGATTTTTCTAACACTGTGTGTTAATGTTGCATTTCCTCTAAATTTGCATTCAGCTGTTTAAGTGTCCTACTTTATGCACACTAAGCAAACACACTTTGAGGATGATGTGGTTTCCCAATCTGCTATTTTAAACAATTCGACATTTGAAAATAATCTGGTCTGTCAGAGCTGGCCCGTCAGACACACAGTTTCTTATCTACTCAAGCATGTGTTCGGACAGCTAATGAGGGTCTTACACTCTTATTGGAGATGATGGATGTCACTGATTTGTTTAAACATCATCAGCGTGAGGATTGGATTTGATGGATACATGGATGCATACGTAGCAATAACTGACACAATGCCTAATCCTTCACTGCATGTTTTTGCTGATTTGGTTACACTCCAGAGCGATTTAATGGAAGCAAAGCATTGCACTCAAACTGTTTGGCTGCATATAAATTACATGTATGCTCTCAGTTATATGTTAGTGTAGATTCAATATGTAAGATATATACACTATGTTTGAGGTTATACTGTAAAACGAGGCTAAAATAATACATGAAGTACATGTAGTTTTAAATTCTTCTGATGTAGTGCTTCACAATTCGCTGCACCAGAATCTATTGTATTGTGCTTGTTGGTTATCTCATTGATTATGGGTAATTATCTTGTACCCATGCAAATATTAAAATGTCTGCTCTGGCAAGGTCTTCCCAAAAACACTTAAATCATCACTAGACAGTTTAAGTGTCTAATGTTGCTGCAATTGCTCAACAGACTGATTAAAAAGCCCTAATGCATCTGATGGAGGTTGCTGATCCATTGGGAAGTAATTCATCAGTTGTACAGTGATGTTCATGAAAGATAAATGACACATTTTATTCTGCAGATGTTTTTTCAGCCGCAGTAGAGGCGTGATTCTCAGGACTGCAATTTTGGTTGGCCAATTCATTGGCTAATACATTGGACCAGAGTGATATATCTATATCAGATAATTATTGGAGTGACTGCCATCACATTAAGTGATGTTAAGTTTTTGGTCGGGGCACCTGAATAGCTCACCTGGTAGAGCATGCACCCCCAGCAGAGGCTCCGTCCATGCGCAGTTGCCATGGCTTCAAATCTAACCTGCAGCCCTTTGCTGCATGTCATTGCCCATCTCTCTTCCCTTTCATGTTTAAGCTGTCCTATCAAATAAAGGCCTTAAATGCCAAAAAAAAGTCTATTTATCGCCCACAAAGAATAAATCTTAAAAAAAGCTTTTCCCTTGTCCAATACTTCAGTTGAGCTCTACAGGATACCCATCATTAGCATTTTAGCATGATAAAAATATCTGGTATTAAGAACACTGTTAGCTTACTATAATGAAAGTTGTCTGTGAAGCTAGCTTAATGTTTCAGAATGTTCCAGACTTTGAAGATTTTTTCAGTGATTCACATATTGTAGGTGTCTGGTACCTTGCTGTTGAATGGTTAGATCACTAGAAAATGACTAAGCTTAAGACTATGTCAGATTGAATATGAAGCGAAATAATGTGTCAATTCAGTTGGATTAACTGTTTTAGTTTCTAGTTTTCAAGTTTTCGCATAACAGGAGTAGAGATTTGCGTTGATTTGAATTTGATTTTGCTGATTATTTGGAAATGTTAAAATGTGCAATGAAGCTTAGCGTAAGTTTTACCAGGAAGACTATCTTACTTCACAAACCCTCTCTTAGTGCCTACCATCTTAATTAAGGTGCGTTTACTCTTCTGCTACACCAATCAGATTCAGACACTTCTCCTTGCTATCTAATTCTACTCACGGCTTCTCTATCCCTCCATCATGCTGACGTCACGATGGGTCTAATCGCCAAAGACTTTGTTTTTCATCTGTGCACATTTTAAAGGTCCCATGGCATGACAATTTCACTTTATGAGGTTTTTTTAACATTAATATGAGTTCCCCCAGCCTGCCTATGGTCCCCCAGTGACTAGAAATGGCGATAGGTGTAAACCGAGCCCTGGGTATCCTGCTCTGCCTTTGAGAAAATGAAAGCTCAGATGGGCCAATCTGGAATCTCCCCATTATGACGTCAGAAGGGGAAAGGTTACCTCCCCTTTCTCTGCTTTGCCCGCCCAGAGAATTTGGCCCGCCCGTGAGAAAGAGACATCATGGCTTGCAAACGAGCGAAGTATGGCAGTTGGTCAATGCCACACCCCCACCCTCCAGCTTGCTCCCCCTCTCTCCTCCTCAATAGCATTTAAAGCTACAGACACAGAAATGGCACATCCTAAGGAAAGCTCATTGTAGGACTGGCTCTAGTGGCTGTAATTCTGCACCAAGTCTGAATTTTGGGAAAAAGACTTCAGATACAGTAATAGGGGACCACTGAGGCCTATACAGTATAAAAGCATCCAAAAAGCAACATGTCATAGGAGCTTTAAGAAATAATTGTTCACTCTAAACAAGTCTCTCCTGATTAAACTGCATTTAGAGGGAAACTTGGAAACAACATTTTGGAACTTCTAATATCTGCGCAATAAAATAAACCCTTTTGACTTTAAACTTTTGCCCTACTAATGATAATGATCTAAGAATAGTTAAGCTGTCTTTTTCATCCAAAAACGTTTCTGATGTGTAAAGATCATTTCAATTTCACAATGCTGCAGAATGCCTACTGTATAGACTTAAATCATTTCCACTTAGCTTGCTGTATGGATCAGCCAGGCTGATTGATCTTTTTAAGAGGTTCCAACACCTCCATCTCTAGGCCATTCACTCAGGGTGTCAGTTGTGATGAGCCGCACTGTGGATTTCCATTGACAGGCATCAATAAACCACTTAAAGACACACTCTGGTTGCACTTTTATCTCGTATCTTTTGCCACCTGACTGCTTAAGTACAGCTTGACCTGAACATAAACCATAGATCATATTAATAGACATAACTGCACCCCGAGTATCCTCACCAAGGGGATTGTAATTCAGGCTCATTGTCATAAATAATCTGTAGCTTGTGCATTGAGTCCCAGTGAATCAAACGGACTAAACAGACCAAACAAAGACAGAAACTACAAAAAAACTGAAATCAAAGGAAGCTATATAATAGCTGATCAGAACATTTTTGAAACAATGGGAAAACCCAAAGACAAACACTATCGTCTCAACTACAAATAAAACAAAAGGTGGACAATTTGTCTATCAGTATCAGTCCAACTATTTTAGAAATGAATCAAACCAAAAACATAAATTAATAGACATTAGAAGAGTTCTGTTTTTTGGGGGGGGCATGTTTGGCTCCAGCTGGGCAAGATGTCCCTCCAGCAGCAGAAGCGGAACTCTCAGCACAGGTAACTCAAAGAAGCAGAAATTTGAACAACTTAAGGCAACGCGTGACAGTACAGAAGTGAACATTTAGTTCACTGCAAATAGACACTAATGTATGCCATCAATACTAAATAAACTATAAGTATTAAACAAAAGCTGTGTGTGCTAGTGTATCTGTTGGCTGTTGCAAAAGGTCAACAAACTCAATGAGGAGAAAATTTACTTTTAAGTGTAAACTATAAAGAAAACTAATATGTGTGCGGAGGGTTAACAGTATTTCAATCAGCTGTGTGGTGGCAGGCTGAAATTGGAAAGGAGTGATAAGGTATAGATGAGGACTTAAAGCGCCCATATTATGCTCATTTTCAGGTTCATAACTGTATTTTAAGGTTGTACCAGAATAGGTTTACATGGTTTAATTTTCAAAAAACACCATATTTTTGTTGTACTGCACAGCTCTCTCTCACTACTGCAGATCCTCTTTTCACCTGGTTTCTGTTTTAGCTACAGAGTGAGACCTCTTTTCTTCTTCTTCTGTACTATCTTTGATTGCACTCGCACATGCTCAGTAGCTCAGATGTAGATCATGTCAGCTAGCTAACTCTAGAGACAGTAAAAGAAAGCCTGTTTCTCCAACTTTGGTCAGTTACAAGGCAGGATTAGCTGGGAGACTTCTAAATGAGGGCGCACATGGAAGTAGTTCTTTTGTAGGTTATGGTGAACTTGTGTGTGTTGTAGCAGTGCTTTGCTATTGAGAACGACGTAGCATGCTAGCGTTAGCATTAGCGCTCACGCTTCGAGCTAACGGTTGTGGTTAGCCAGCTCATTTCGGACTGTGACGTCACAAGCTGTGCCGATTTTGAACAGCTCACCCGGAGACTGAAGGCAGGACACATTCACAAACCGTATCTCACTCAAAACAGCATGGATGGATTTCTTTCAAAGTTTGTATGTGTGTGGAAGCACCATAGATACAAAAGAACACCCCAAATCCCAGAAAAAGTGTTTTTTTTATAATATGGGCACTTTAAACTCAAACTGCAAAACTGAGCTGTCACTAGCCAAAACTAAAAGATTGTTGTATTTAGTATTTCTCAGTTACAGTGTGTTGCTACGCAGACGGAAAACCAAGTAAAGAAGGTTACGTCTAAAGCATCTGGTACCTTAACTTCACTGGCTGTAAAGAGCTTGACTGTAACATGCTCGCATTTCAACTGTTTATTAGCATGTTCATTGGCAGTTTGCCAGCTTTATGTTTTGATGCTCTCTAGATTGTGTTATGTTTTCCAGCAACATGGCGGTTTATTTGTGACATGTTCGCTAGTAGATTGAATTCTAACCAAATCTTTGGTTTGATGGCCGAAATATGCTTTTAGTGATCTAACATTGGCTGTAGCCCCTAAAAAGGCCATCACATGTCAATGTCAACTGAATCATATGTCAACTATGTTCTGTATTGTTTCATGCAATACATTCCACCTGGCTCATTGAGTTTACTGCATCAGGTATATGAGATATGTGTTTTCCAAAGTGAAAATATGAGTGATGATACATGATGGCACAGGTGTTTGTTTTTGTATGATTCTGCTTTTGTATGATAGGGGCGGGTGCTCAGGAGGTATGGCGAATTGTCCACTAATCGGAAGATCAGCATTTCGAACCCCATGTGAATGTGGCATGTAGTGCAGCACTTTTAGTAGTCCGAAGACTAGAAAGGTACTAAATGCAAGTCTATTTTCTATTCATTGCACCATATTTTTAATTGACTGGATAAACAGATACTTTCTTGTCACCTTTTACATAATCATTTACATTATTTATGTGTTCCAAGATATGTGGATCATTCTTGCATGTAAATTCCTCACAGTTGGAAATCTAAAATGCATGCCTTGTTCTTTTTATAGCAGGGCATGGTAAATTGTAAGCAATGACAAAAAAGACATGCCAATAAACCAGAGCACGTTTTTCCCCCATCCCGGAATGCTGTGTGGACTAAGATAAGATAAGATAAGATAAGATAGACTTTATTAATCCCACACTGGGGAAATTCCTGTGTTATAGCAGCTCAAAAGAAAAAAGAAAAATAAATGTACATAGGCCTACATCAGAATAACCCAAATACACGTTAAGTAGACATAGGAGAAAAAAATATATACATAAAGTATATGAACAAGAAAATTGAATCAGTTATAATAATAATAATAGTAATACAAAACAGACATATTTACACAATAAACATCCTTATATAAACAGACAGTATAGCCTATATACACAGATATACAATTGAATAAGTTGCTGGTGAATAGATATGACACCTTGCACAGTTGGAGGTAACAAAGAGTGATACATAAATAAATAAATAAATATGCATAGTACAGCTCGGGCTCGGACAGAAATATCTTAATGCCTGTCGGGCTCGGGTCGAGTTCGGTTACTGCTCTGTCAGACGCAGGCCGGGCTTGGACAGAAAAATGCGGCCCGATCCGCACTTTAGTGTGGACTAGCCAGACCTTCCTCTGCGGCGCTGTGGAGGAAGGTCTGGCAGTGCAAGACTATATGCACAGTGTCAGATATCCGACTTGACTTTATGAACTGTGACAAAAGCATCCTTTTTAAAAAGATGACATGACATTTCATGAATATTTCAGGAGGAACTTGTCAGTCACAGAATGCTACACTTTAATGAACTAATGAACTTGTATTGCTGTTGTATTGTTGTTTATCAGTTTGAGTATGCGTTATTGTGTATGATTGCATCTTACTTCTCATGTGGTTGATGTCTTTCTGCAGACAGGTGCCACTCTTGTTAGGATGTGGAAGGGGCAGGAGCTGGTGTCTTGAAGATTTAGATGAAAAGCAAAAGGACCCTCTGTGATATTTAAAGTGCTCATATTATGCTCATTTTCAGGTTCATAATTGTATTTAACGTGCGTTACAAAGTGACGAGCGTTTGTCTCTGAAGTAAAGGCTGGACTACAATAGAGCTGTTTGGAGCAGTTTGTGATCTCCAACAGTGCTTTCTGTTGGAGATGGTAAGTCCCTTTGGGGTGGACTTTGGGCTTTTTCACTTTGTAAACCTATAACTTGCACAAAAAAGATATATAACACAAAAGAAGGAAAGGGGAAAAGCCAAAAAGCATAATATGAGCACTTTAACACTTCTGCAACATCACTGAGCTGAGGTACCATGGTAACCAGCCAGAACTGCCCTTCTCTCTTTGACTACTGTCTTATTTTATCTCGTTTTTCTCTATTCCTCTATTCTCATACTTTTGGTAAGCAACTGGTCATCAGACCGTATCAGACTGATAATTTTACAGTACATATATTAGCGACTTGCTTGAGAACTGCTAACATGCTATACTGATGAAAAAGTTCACATCGCGGTCACATTATGAAAGCAACTTCTAAGGGAACAGCTCCCTCGCTCGCCGTCCCCCTCTTCACTCTTTCTCCCTTTTCTCTCTTTGATGATAAGAAAATAACATGTGCCTTAAGAAACTTCAAATGCAGTTCTGTCACAATGTGATTGAAGAAAAAAAAAGATGTGTCAAAGAACAAAATTTAAAAGAAACTAATTTAGATCAGTCATAGTATATTCAAGTGTTTTGGAGGAATTTATTTGAGTCTTTTCTGTAGGCATTATGTTACTGTGCTGTGTCTTTTCTCAGGTGGTCCTTGGCTGTTTGCCCAACAGATTGGCTCTAGCCTCAAGACTAGCGCCAAAATAAAGCATCCCACTGGCCTTCACTGCATGATTATTCTAAATAGAGCAACCCACAATTTAATAACAGCGAAGTCATAGTAAGTCCTAATAAACTCAACGTCACCCATTCCATTGCATTTTATGTTCGGTTTTATTATTTCGAAAGAAGAGTACCGGTAATGTTAATCTTAAAAAAATGCAGAAAATCATGATCAAATACAAGAAAGGGATGAATAATGGCGATGTAATTATAATGTAGCCTTCTGAAGAAATAGGTTGCACTTAAAGTGGAATGTCAGTATTTTTTAACCTGGATGATATTTTTTTTCCCATGCATTTGTGTCTAATTGACTAATGTGAACAAAAATCTTTGAAATTGGTCCAGTATTGAGTGAGAGCACTAAACCCAACAGCCGCAGATCGGGCTGCATTGTAACCAGCGCTTTTTTTACCACTGAGAGGCTCAGATTGTTATTCTAAATGTCTACATTTATGTGGACAGGTATGTTACAAGAGAAAACGCTTTCAGGATTAGGCTAATCAACGTGTTGGTGAAAATAAAACATACCCTAACACTATCTACTTTGGCTGGGGTTGCCTGACTAAAACTTACCCAGATCCATGGAAGCAGGGCAGAGCTGCTTACATTGGCCTACACACTGATACAAAAGCACCAAGGACAGTGGGTAAAAAAAAAGAGGCTGGTTATATTCTGCTTTGGGAATAAACAATAGAGAAGTTAAACTGAGTGCTCTCAGTGTGTGATTGTGAAGGATTTACAGACTCAATGAATGATATTCAGACAGGCGAGTACAACAACAAACATCGATTTACAGAGAGAGAGAACAACGTCAACAACCACTGTGTTGCCTAGAAACACAGCATTCTGAGTGTGTGTGTGTGTGTGTGCTACACTGTTGAGTTCATTTTGTCTTAACATCTCTGTGTTGGCCGCTTTGCTTTATTCTGTTGTTCAAGTGTTCAGGTTATTTAATTGATTTAGCCTGAATGTTTCTTTTAATGTATTGTTGCTCATTTATGTGTAATTGTCTGAGTTTTGTTCTCTTTTCAAGTTTTTAGTGTATAGACAGGAAGGTGGTTGGATATTTATAATTGATAATTAGTTGTATGCACAGGCTGCAAAAGTCCATTTCTAGAAAGGGAATTTGTTGTTTTGGACATAAGGGTAGTGTGGTTCACACTCGGGGAGGGAGACATGGAACTTATGGAATGGACTGAACACTGACAAATCAAACAGAGCCATAATATCATTCAGTTCAAAAATAGATTGAAGAAGAAATCATTACTTGACCAATACAGAAAAGAATAGACCAAAACATAGGAATGGAATTGTAATGTAAAGGTATTGTTGTAAAGGTATTGTTGTATATGTTGTATAATTGTAAGTTATTGTAAGACCTGAAAAATGATATGCTGTAATTGCATATCTATTTGCTTTGTAATAATATGATTTTGTGAAATAGGGACAGGACCAAATAAGCTATTTGCTTCCGCCTGCTCCTTCTCGAACTAATCCTTTTTTTTTTTTTTTTTTTAATTATGATAGTGTGTTTTATTTTGTGGTTTTAATTTTTTAATTTTGCAGCATTGTTGGTTGTTTGAGATAAATAATACAATTAAAAAATTAAATGAAATTAAATGAAAATGGTGTTCCACATTTTGTAGCCGTTTGAAAATGTAACACAGTAACGGAGTACATTTCAACCGAACAATTTATCATTGTATTTATAGCAAAGAGCTGCAAAGATTAATGGATTAACAATCAATTTATTGTCAACTATTAAATTAATCGTGGACTATTTTGCTGATCGATAAACGGTTTGAGTAAAATTTTTGGGAAAAAAAAGTGATTCCAACTTCTTAATGTGAGTATTTTGTAGTTTCTTCACTCGTCTGTGACAGTAAACTGAATATTTTTGAGTTTTGGACAAAACAAGACATTGAGAACGTCATTTGGGCTTTGAGAAAACACTGATCGACATTAACAACGTTACATTTTCTGACATTTCAAAGAGCAATCAACTTATCGGGAGGGTGATGGCGCAGTGGATATGACACGTGCCTTTGGTCTGGGAGACCTGGGTTCAATTCCTAATGTGTCCTTGAGCAAAACACTTATCCCCTAGTTGCATCCATAGATGCGCAACCTCTATCATATATAGCAATTGTAAGTCGCTTTGGATAAAAGTGTCAGCTAAATGACATGTAATGTAATGTAATAGATAAACCAAGAAAATAATCAATAACGAAAATAATCATTAGTTGCAGCCCTATATCAAAGCACATTTTATACAAGTAATTTCCCTTTTACTTGAGTAAAATACACAGTACTCTTCTATCCCTGGTGTTGGGAGTGAAGTCACTAGTAAAGAATGACAGCCAGGGATCTAAAAGAGAACAGCAGAGTGGGGAAGAGGGAGGCAGGATACCCCTCTGTCATCAGATGCCCTTTAGGTTGGTCCCAGCTTTTTTATGGTTCACCAGAATGAATGTCGCAGATTAGGGCATTTCCCTCCCAATTCACAATCCTACTTGAGGGGAAACACTTTATGTAAGGGGACAGATGGGCTGTTATGCTCCTGAAAATCTATCCCCTATGAGCCAAGACATCAAGCTCAACCTTATGCAGGCTATGCCCCTCCTCTCATGTCCACACCCTCCATAACTCTGTCTCTTTTGAGGAGCCTGCAGGGGGGTTAAGTCATGTCCTATTACTGACTACTCTCTCTCCTCCATGTCCACACCCTCCATAACTCTGTCTCTTTTGAGGAGCCTGCAGGGGGGTTAAGTCATGCATGGCCCTATAACAAGACTACTCTCATATCCTCCATTCTCTTTCTACAACACTGACCTTGCTGGCCAAGTGCTGACTGCCGGCTTTGTCCAGTGACCCTTGCCAATTTTGTGTCTGAAGGTCTTGCTGTCACTCCGTTACTTCTTCATTCAGTGTTTCCTTGGATCAGGATTACTCTGGCCAAGCTGTCATGGTCCTGTCACATTGCCAGCAAAGTCCAGTCACTTTGACTGCATTTTCAAGACATCATCAATCAGTTTCGTGGTTTTGTTGTTTTCAGGCTTTCAAAAGTCATGATCACCTATTATATGCAGGTAACAGGTTGACACAAGCTTAATGGGGCATACCTTCATGCTCACTTTTCCCTTCAACCAATCTGATTTTACCACAACCTTTGTGAGCCAATCATCTCCTAGCACTCTGACTTTAAAATGTGTCCCTTTCTCTGCTGCTGTCAGTTGTCATTTCACTGTCCTATTGTCAGTGTGCAATTTGTGAAGAAACCAGGTGGGGGGGACAAAAAATTTCAGCCAGGAAACGCTTGTTCGTTCCTCAGAAGTGTTTTAATCCAAACACAATCTTTTTCCTAAACGTAGCTAGTCGTTAACTGCCATCAGCGCATGATGCTCACTTTTTCTGGCTAAACTCCACTACCATGGCCCCTGAAAGGACCGCCATCTGGCGGTGCCTGTAGCTGGCTCACAGTCACCTATTGGCGGCTAAACACCCGTCGCTGGTAGCCGGTGTCCCGGAGCTCTGTAGCGACTAAATACAACCAGCAACTGCCACTTGGATTTTTATCGTTCTATTGCGTTCATCTAGCCTAGAAATCTAGACGCACCCTATCGGCAGCAAATGTAATTTGCAGCCAGGGGGTCAAGCGTTGGTTTGCGAGCTGGAAAAGCCAAACTCCAGCCTGGCCAATCACGTCGTGTATAGACCGTTTATCCTGCCCCTCGGATTGAGCCCTGCCAATGGTGAGTTCCCAGACCCAACATCTTGATGTGGGTCTGGTTTGTCAGGCTAGCGTTCATCACAGTTAGTTCTTCTAGTACGTGCAGAGGAATCCTGCTCGGCATCACATCATCCAGATCTTCAGCTAGGTTGTTCATCACTCCTTCACCACAGCCAGTGTCTGGACTCCATTTAAAAAATCTCTTTGATTGGTCTCTTTAAAAAATAAACAACTGAAAATTCGCAATAGCAACGACCATGTATTACACACTCACGCACACACATAACCCCACAAACACTTTGACCTCCATGCCAAATTTCCGCCTCCAGATTTTCATATTAAGCATCATACAGATACTGCTTTAACTGCATTAATCATGTCTGGGCAACTGTTTAGTATCAGGTTGTTCTGGGGGTTGACAGTTTTTTTTGGCTATCATTAACATTGAACCAAATTCAAACAACATTTAGACTTTTATGGAAAAACTAAAGAAGGGCAAACATAACTTCCGTTTATAACAATATTGTACTGTATGAGCTGAAGAGACATTTGCAAGAAGTCATAGAATAACAAAACTTGACCTCCTTGCCAAATGTCAACTTCCTAGGGCAAAAAGCGTGTTGATTTTTTTGTTGATAAAGGGATCTATTGAGTTACTGGTCACAGCCAAAAAAAAAAACATCCCAAAGGTTTGACCGGCTGAATTCAATCAGTTACAATTGATTCCAAATAGACATGAAATCTTAAACCACTCCTGCAGCATAATCCACTTCTCTACTGTCCATCTGTTTGCACAGTATGTTCCAGTCACATTTCTGCCAAACGTGGCTAAATGGGTAGCTTCTTTATTTTGCTATTATCCTCCAGTGAATAGAGTCACTTTAAAATCGAACAATACATTTTGAACTGCGATTGAGGTACCTGCTGATTTGTAAGCCAGAATAGCACTTTCATTACACGGCACAGCAGGTTACAACCATTGATTTCAGCTCAAACAGCAACCATAGCTAATGGACGATGTTGTGGGATAAATACGCATTTATTTCTAGTTTTGTAATTTCTTAGAAAAATCATGCTAAATGTGATATGAACCATAGGCTTCCCTTCCCCCACCATCCATTTCCCATGGTAGCTGCCATAAAACACTAGCAAAGTGGCACTGTGTTTTTGTGCTACACATTGAGTCATCCATGATAAAGTGGGACATGATGTGACACAAACATCAAGTCACTAGTGGTGCATCAGTTCTAATGCAGCTGCAAAGGACAAAGAGCAAGAACATCAAGACATTTTTTTCAGTATTAACTTCCAGCTAGGGGGAAATGCTTCAAGTTACAATTGCTCAAAACTTGACATTTCTGCATACAGTATATA
Source organism: Perca flavescens (assembly GCF_004354835.1). Classification (NCBI taxonomy): domain Eukaryota; kingdom Metazoa; phylum Chordata; class Actinopteri; order Perciformes; family Percidae; genus Perca; species Perca flavescens. Next base: position 1,529,344 of record NC_041347.1, read on the forward strand.
TGTGTTATGGTGATGAAAAATGCCTCAGTCATAGTAACAACTGCAGCATATTGCACTGCGACACATTCTACATTTAGAGCACGCTTGTGAATGCTGTGAAAACGGTAGCAAGTATCCCACCAGCCTGTTTTTCTGTAAACACATCAGCCAAAAGTATTTGCCATGCAACCCTGAGCAAATTAGAATTTCTCGCTCTTATCCTCTCCACTCTCTCCGCCCACCCTCTCTGTCCTCCTACCATATGCATCCCAAAATGATCTCTGAATCTCAGCTCCTTGCTGGAGCCCATTATACTCGCATTTACTCACACACATTTTCTCTCTCTCCCTCTTGCCTTCTTACTCACAGACAAAAACACACAAAATGCCACTCAGTAATGGAGTGGCTATATTGTCCTTTACAAGTGAGAAAGCTACAGGCTAAATTATATTATTATTATGTATTGGACAGATTCTTTTCTAACCTTTGTTTTCAGGACAGGTACATTCTTTTACAGATGGAATCATATCTACCCAGTAAGATAAGATAAATCCAATCCTATACCAGAACTCATTTTGTCCTTAAATGGATATTATTCATTCTCCTTTAGTCTGACAACAACAACTTCAGCAGAGCTAGACATCAATAGTATCAGTAAGCATCTACTTTTAATTTGATTTCGGCAAAGTTTCTATTAAATCTTGTTTCAGCATCTCTCAGTTAAGTGTTTTCATATCAGTCCTATACTCTGCACTCTGTTTTCTGTCAAACACCCAATGCACAAAGGAGGAAATGGATAGAAACAATCCCTCAAAAGCAAATTGCATTTCAAACCCTGCCATTGTTTTCATTAAAACAGCTCTCAGGCGGGATAGCTTTTTTTTTAAGATTATTTTTTTGGGCTTTCTGCCATTATTTGACCGGACAGCTAGGTGAGAAAGGGGAGAGAGAGGGGGGGAAGACATGCAGGAAATCGTCACAGGTCGAATTCGAACCCTGGACCTCTGCGTCGAGGCATAAACCTCCAAGTTTATGTGCGCCTGCCCATTGACCCAACCCGGCCACAATAGCATGTAAGTTTAAGGTAAGGCTTTACACTGTAAAGATTTTCCAGGCTGTTCTAATAAACCATTCGTACATATAGCTACGTAATGTAATGCACTGCAATTAATATGTTTTCCACATATTTTTTGCTGTGTGCACCACATAGACAACTGCTGTATATGACCGCTCTGGTCCACATAGGGAGGAGGTTAGGGTTAATGGGTGGGTCATAAAACACAGCAGGGCTTTCAAGCAGGGGAGCGGAGTTGGCGTCCCGGGAAGATGTAAAGCTCCATCCAGAGAAATGCACACAGGCCTTATTCAGAAACTGTGCCTTTAAACAAGCCATCAGGACTTCTGTATGGTTGTGATGTCAAGACTATACTATATCAACCCAGTCTCACGGCAGTTCGTGAAATGTTCACGTAATTTAATCTATTGATTTGTGTACTACACGGACACGTTTATCTCGTTTTTTTTATGATGGTCTGCACGTTTTTTAAACTAATGTATTTCAGTGGGAAGCATCTTTCATGATCACAGCACGATTCGACAACAATGGGACAGTTGGGTTTAGGAAAAGAAGAAAGCAACGGTTGGGTTCAGGAAACGTGACACGTGGGAAACGAAACCCGGTCTCCTGGGTCCACCCCCCCAACCAACCTCCCTACGCGGATTTTCGGGCTTTCATAATACTCGCTACTGTAGTCGCTCTTAATGCTACGTCATCTTCTCATTGACTTTACATTGGCATTGTTTTCCAAAGAATCGTGCTGTGATCACAAAAGATGCTTCCCATTGAAATACATTAGATTAAAAAAACGTGCTGACCATCATGAAAAAAACGAGATAAATGTGTCCGTGTACACGAATAAAGATAAGATAAGATATACTTTATTGTCCCCGAAGGGAAATTTGTTTTGGACTCCGTCCATTCTACAGCATCACAAGACAACACACAATACAAAAAAGGCAACACTAAATACAGAGAGAAAAAATAAAAAATAAAAATACAGAAAAGACAACAAATACAAATATCTCTCAACACATACTCTCTTGCAATACAAACGTGCTTCCATATACATATAATGAGCAGCATATTAACTACTCTTTTCATTGGCACTTCCCATTAAACAACCCATCGGCTGTATTCTCCACAATAAGTGGGACACAGCCCTTGCACAGTACAATATTACAATAATACAATATTGCACAGCTGACATATTGCCCAACCCCAATAGCCTAACGTATTGCACAATGACATGATGCACGAACCCAAAGAGCCTACGCACAACTAACATATATCAATATATAATCAATATATTAAATTACGTGAACATTTCACGAACTGCCGTGAGACTGGGCTGACTAAGTGAAACGTGCTGCTATAGTACCGTTACAGTCATTCCCCGGCTGCAATGACGATGTGGAAGAACCGGAAATGCTGACTAATCAGAGCAGACTGGGCTTATTCAGGAGGGGGGCTTAAAGCGAAAGGTGCTTAAATGGAGCGTTTCAGACAAAGGGCGAATACAGGTATATTCAGACGGACAGTATGAGAAAGTATGAGAGACATATTCCAGCAGAAACACAAAATACAAGTATAAACCTGAAAATTAGCATAATATGGGACATTTAACCATACCTGAACCATAGTTTATTTGACATAACCACAATCTCTCCCTAACCTTAACTATTCCGTAGTTGCCAAGTTTTCTTTTGCCAGACTGTCGATGAAATTTGATAAAACTGCACCCACACAGTCTTGAAGAAGCAAATTTGATGGTTTCTAATTTCTTATTTTTAAAAAGAGTATTTTTGGGGCATTTTTAGGCTTTCATTGAAAGGACAGCTGAAGAAATGAAAGGGGAGAGAGAGGGATGACGTGCAGCAAAGGGCCACAGGTCAGAGTCAAACCCGGACCCGCTGCGTCAAGGAGTACACCTCTATATATGGGCGCCCGCTCTACCAACTGAGCTATCTGGGTGCCCGGTTTCTAATTTCTAATTCTAATTTATTAATTTATTATATAAACTTTTCAATAGTTGTTTATTTACTTACTAAGGGATCTGTGTCAACGTAGACCAGTTTTGGCCCTTTTACTCAATCAATGTGAATGGGATATTTGCAATGGCAATGTACTACAGACCTTGCGGCTCACACTTCTCGATATTTCCTGATTTTCCTGCTTTGCCTCCCCACCGTTACACTTTGGGTCCCGCTTTCCCCCCCCCCAGGTTGTCGGGGGCGACTCGCGCCGATGAGGCTTGGACCCATCATTACTGCTTGCAGTTCTAGTTTAACTATTGCAATTACAACAGGAAACACACTTTTTAAGGTGCACAATCTCCACCTTCAACATTGCCAAAAGACAATGAACACAATTTTGCACAAAATATGACAGTATAGGTTATCAGAACTTAAAATAAATATACACTATATATATATAAATGTGCCAAAAATATATACAATCATAAAATTTTTTACAAGAGCAGAGAGCAACAATAACATAAAATATTAAAGGGATACGCCACCATTTGTTGAAATAGGGCTTATCACGTTCTCCCCTAGCTGTAGATAGGTGGGCCAACGCATTTTTTGTGCATGCATTCTTTTAGTCCGGTGCAACACCAGCAGCGCCGCAGCTAGTTACCTTAGCTTGAATGGAATTCTATGTTGCCGGTTAGCATGTTGTGAGTAAAAGTTAGCCAACAAAAGGCAAAAAAACAACCTAATTACTTCCACTGAGACAAAAAATGTGTTGGCCCACCTATCTACAGCCAGGGTAGACCGTGATAAGCCCCATTTCAAATTTTTTCAAACAAATGGTGGCATATTCCTGTAAGAATAATATACAAATAAAATATAGAAAACACAAACTAAAACTAAAAGGTCAAGGTCAAGGTAAACTTTATTATCCACAAGTAGGAAATTCATGTGGTCACCATTACACACTCCATCGTTATACAGCCTACTGCATAACATTAAAAACATAAATACAAAACATTAAAAGACAGCAAAACAAGGACAAGACAGACAAGACAATACAAACATTAAGGAAACATGACAAGCATGTATTTAAAAGTTGAGTGTTGACATATACAGTATGCCCACAGTTTAAAATGGCTACGAGTTTTTAAGTCTATTGTTGTGCAGTCTAATTGCTGTAGGCACAAAACACTTGCTGTACCTTGTAGTCTGCCACTTGACCTGTTACTTCTTAAAAGATTCTGATGAAGAGGATGGGTTGAATCATTTAGAGTTTGTTCTGTCTTTTTTAAACTAAGGTCGTTGTATAGTTGAGCTACAGATACCTGATCAACTCCAATGATCTTACTGGCTGTTTTGACTATTCGTTGCAGTTTCTTCTGGTCCTTAATAAACATTTTACCAAAGGCACAAATAAAGCCAAATGATAAGACACTCTGCAAGAGAGCTTTGTCAAACATCTGAAGAATACAGCTGTCTATTCTAACATTATTGAGTTTCCTTAGAAAAAACACCCTCTTCTGTAACTTTTTGCACTTGTTTTGTGCACATTCATTAAATGTCAGTTTATTTTCTATGTCAACACCCAAATATATGTATGTTGTAACCCACTCTACCACTACATCATTTATATTTGAAGGTGGAACTATAATTCCCTTTTTATTAAAATCTATGGTCATCTCCTTTGCTTTTTTTTGCATTAACCACAAAGAAATTATCTGTACACCATTTAATAAAACCCTGCACCTCCCTCTCAAAACCCTCTAGGGATGCAATATTAGACTTTACAAAACCCACTAATGCTGTATCATCTGTGTATTTAAAATAAGTATGGTCTGAGGAGGTTGCTTGGCAGTTATTGGTGTATAAGGTGTATAGAATAGGGGACAGAACGCACCCTTGTGGTGCCCCTGTATTTATGGCTTTTAACGATGAGACACATGAGTTGAATTGACTTGTTGACTACTGTTCATACTGCTCATATATGTTGTTTGTCAGGGTCAGCAGTGCATCTTCTACCACTCTGTCTGCACGATATGCAAATTGGTTTGGGTCTAAAGTTGGTGTGACCTCACATAAAAGCTGTTTCAGGATTATTTTTTCAAAACATTTCATTGCTCTGGATGTTTAGGGCAACAGGGCGCAGGTCATTAAGTTCCCTAGGTTTATTGTTTTTGGGTACGGGCACGATCAAAGATTTTTTCCATAGACAAGGAACCACACCAGTGTCTATTGACAGCTAGAACAGCCATAAAAAGGACGGTGCCAACTTAATGTCCTGCTGCTAATACCATCAGGCCCACTAGCTTTACGGGGATTCACATGTCTAAAGTAAGACAAAACATCATCTATAGAAATGCCAATGTCCCCACACTTCATACTACTGATTTCTTCATGAACCAATTCCTGTTCAGCTATAAAATCATGGATATCAAATCTACAATAAAAGTCACCCCTAAAAATCATCTCAGCACCCCTTGAAAAATAGAGTTCTTATTACTGTGATTTTGTGAAATCGTTTAGTGCTCAAACGTTATTACTTTTGCAAACCTGATTTTAGCGATGGAATAGGATAAATGACGACAGGCTCAGCTCGGTTGTAGCCCAAGTCAATCTGCAATTCCCTGAACGAGGGCACATCAGCCTACTGTTCAGTCTGCGCAGATAACTTTGGAGAATGGTCGTCAGAGTATGGCTACTTTCAACCACTGAAAAGGTATGGCTGATGGAGTGAAAATTAAATCTAGCTAATCAAATGAACACGTTAAAGTGATGGTTCGGATAAATTTCACCCTAGGGTCCTTTGCACCATGACCTCGAGCCAAATAACTAATTTCCCCCCATTAAACCCCCAGAAGCTTTTTTCAGCTGGGTCTAACATTGGACGAGTTAGCGTGATCAGCTGAATAGCTTATGGTGCGTTCTTTTTGTCCACCGAAGTCGATCTATGAGTCGTTTTCCAGAGTTACGAACTGGAAGCTGCAAAAAGAACGCCCCCGAGGTCGTATATATACGACTCGTCAAGTCGTCTGAACTCAGAGGACCCCGAGTTCACTTTCAAAGATGGCTACGTCGTACATCACACGTAGTAAACATTGTGGTTTTCTACAATTTTAAGCACTTTTGTCTTTGTTGTAACCAAATGAAGAAGTCGTACACATAGCACTGTATACTGCTACCTATAGGCATGTCGCTACAGTCTTATTAGGAGTTAAATGCTGCCTAATTAGTTATTTTGTAGCTTGTGCAGCTGAAATTGGCTAGAGACGCTTGGTTGCTATATGACAACAATGGCCCGAGTCTTGAGCAGAAAGCAGAGCAGTAGCCTACCCGCGGTTATTCGTTTTTCGACACGGATGTGACGTCACACTCGAGCTACTAGTCGCGATTACAAGACAAAAACGCACCATAAGCACAGGCGCTAATGGATCCACGTTTGTATCTCGTAAATGACCCCACTAATAATGCCCGAAATGATACCAAACTTCTACACTAGTACAAATAGGTTATGCACTCATAAAACAATGGATTGGAAAGTTTGTAAGTACACCAGAAGTTTATGTAAATAACAATTGCCTGCTGGCGTCTGCTCTCTGCTGCTGCTGCTGCTGCTGCTACCGGGCAGTAAGATTGCTTAGGGACTTAGGGAAAATATTTATTAATTTAATGATTAAATAAGGTAATGTCTCCAAACTTACCTCAATTATAACTTGTCTCCTGCTAGTTATACTACAGCACTTACTTAAAAAGTTAAATTAATAAATATTTTTGTCAATGGAAATGCCTATGGAAAATAAATAATTCGACCTGACGGATCGTCAGACTCATTCATATCAGAACTGGAACAACAAACCCTGACCCACAGTCTGTTTCCTCATAGATGGATATATTTATTTATATATTATATATATATATATATATATATATATATATATATATATATATATATATATATATATATATATATATTTATTTATTTATAGTTTCTTTTTTAGAAGAAAACAGCCAGGTTCAGGTGAGGAAGTATAAGATAAACCTTTAAAATTATCCCACTGCACTGAACAGCAACCCCATATTCACATATGTTATAAATAGGTGAATTTATAACCTTTGGTAGCCTACATGATGCATTCTCTGTTGATTAGTCGATTAGATTTGCCTTCTGGTTGACAGCACAAAGGAGTGAGGAGAATAGAGAGGGAGAAGGGCGGAGAGAGAAGAATGAACAATGTGAGAAAATGGCTAGGTAGTCTATGAGACATATATCGGACTACTGTGTTTTGTTTTCTCTTTTATTTGAAGATTATTTTCTAGATGATTACAAAATGTTTTGTATGTGATTGTCAGTGATATGACAGAGGGAGGAGGATGGAGGGAGAGAGGAGGATGGAGAGAGAGAGAGAGAGAGCAGGATGGAGAGAGAGTGGACAAAGAGAGGGACCTGGAAGAACCAGGTGAGAAAGTGGACAAATATTGTACGGGCAAAAACACTTAAAACACTTAAAATATTCCATTAGGTTACATTTCCATATGCATTTCATGGAGGACTAGGATCTTAAGAAAAAGAGATGTTGGCTTTTCCCTATCTGGTTCAGAGGCATTATTAGATTAGATTATTCATCATTTAGCTGTATAACCATATCAGTTTCTATCAATGATGTAAATGAAAAAGTTGAAAATTAACAGCAGAAAAAACATGAATAATCCTGTCTAAAAATATGTTATGGCTTATTTTACCAGTTCAAGGTATGTGCAGGGGCGTAGCTCAAAATTCTGGGCCCTGTAGAAAGGCATTTTCTATGGGCCCCTCCCTGCATCCACAACTATTCATTCTAGCATCTTTTTGGGCCCCTCCTCACATGAGGAACTCAGTCCCCTTTTTCCCCCCAGTCCGACGCCCCTGGGTATGTGTGCTGCAATAATCATGCTTTGTAGCTGCCATCTTTTTTTCACAGCTGATGCCTTGAATCTGTTGATAGTTAGACAGATTGAGACATGCAATTATGACACTTTCTTTCCCCAAAACTCACCAGAAGTCATGATTTAAGGGTTTAAAAAAAAAAAATCTTATGGGGGCATGCCCCTGGACCCCCCTAGCTTAACTGCTGTCAACTTTTCATTAGGGGATGAGCCCCCACAAAGGTCAGATCCTAGAATCGCCCCTGCGGATGTCCCTGCCTTCATGCAGGCTGCAGTGAGATGCTCCTCTCTCAGCAAGTACTGGTATTTGGTATTACTGGTATTGAGTGTTGGTTTGAGCTTTCAGCAGCTTTTGCCCAAAAAGTACTGGTCCTTTAAACCCATTTTTATTTCAATCCATAACACTGTCTCAGAAGAGTGAAATAGAGTTGGATATCCAGACAGAGAGGAGAGACAACAGAGCGGAAGGTAAGATATCAGCTGGAACTGAGGCGTCATGCCTTGTTAACTCGGAGAGTGTAGCAGACAGATGCTTTGTTGTGGCGGAGGTGTAAGCTGCGAACTCATAGGAGTTGTTAAGCAGCTTTATCCCATGTTTCATACCTCAACTTAGCATTTGAAATTCCACTCAGACCTCTGTTTGTCTTGTGTCTTGTTGGGGCTTTGGATCGTAAGGAAGTTCTAAAAGAACTTGAGTGCATTGCTGCCAAGCCATTATTCTTTTTATTTATTTTTTTTACAGTTTAAGAAAAGCCACAAGAGAGGGAGGAATAATCTGTATTCTGTTGTGCTTGTGCTAGAAAGAGTGGGGAATTTGTAAACAACATTATCGTACTAATAAAGAAAAGACACCATTATTCTGGTGACTTAGCGCCTCTGTCTAATTCCATTTGTCTGTCATTTTCTAAAAGTGCAGGTACCTGCACAGCACACATACCAAGGCACGAAGAAATCTCCATCGTGCTGAGTGAGACAGTCGGTAAGGGTTATTAATGATCACTGCTGCTGTATTTTAACATTCTGGATTACCAGTGTGCACACACCATGGACAAAGAACATACTATAATAGGGGCGGGGAAAAAAAATCGCAAATCGTACTGTATGTATCGTGATTTAATTCAATATTTTTTTATTTATGTTTTTACTAATGATTGACCAAAATGTTTCCTTTTTTTTACAGTACCGCCGACGGCGACTACATCATATCCGTTTCCAGCAAATCAGAGTGAAAGCAGGAAATGCATAATCAAATACAAAATACAAATTGGCACCCATGTATCGTGAAAGAATCGAATCGGGACCAAAGCATATCGTCCCAGCCCTATACTATAAGATAGAAAACTCAAAGAAAATTCTATGTAGATGGACAGTTTTTATCCTCATGTTTGTATCCCACATATTCATATTTAGAATTAGCTTGTTTCCTATTGTGTGATATACTGTATGAATGAAAATGTTTCACATATCAGTTACACATAAAGTTGAAGCTGCCCTGATCATATTGGTTTAACAGCCCACAGCATTACAGTTTGGGTTTACTGTCTCATCTCTCATCAACCTTGTTTCCTTAAGCCGGCAGCTGTGAAAAAACTCTCAGAGAAATATACCGACAGACAAAGTTATCGATCAGCTGGTAAACATTGATGAGCATCTAAGATCGAAAGAGACAGATATTTTCCTCAGCAGTTGGTGGAGACTAAAAAAATTAAAGGAGTGTAGTTTTGGATTCACAATTATTATTATTATTATTATTATTATTATTATTATTATTATTATTATTATTATATTGTGTAGCCAGAAACACAACTCTTAACGAATGCTAATGTTGCTTTGTGTCTGCTGGATGTATAAAGAGGCAACAGTTTGCCAGCATGTTCGCCATATCAACTTCACTGTATAAGGTGATAATATGCCAGTGTTACATTTACAGATTGTTGCACTTCCCCCATTTTTTTAAAAAAAAGGAGAAATTTGAATAAAGGAGAAAATGAAAATGAAGGTTTAAACAGTGAGCCTCATGACAATTCCATGGCATGTGAAGAGATCTAAAAACTGCAATCAAAGATTCTGCTGTCCTACAATGTCCTTTGTTTGTTCATCTTTTATTACAATCTACAAGCATCAGATGAAGGTGATTTAGGTCTAAAAGACATTTTGGCAAATGTCTGCTTCATTTCACTCTACGCTGTTCACAACCTTCACATCTTGATTCAGCAACATGTCCCATTATTATAATTTGGCAAGGCTCCTGGGCCTGTACAAGACAACCAGCATTGTGAATATTGTTGCTTACCAATAGATATCTGTACGTGAATGAACACTGCATTTATATAACATGTAACTGCAATACTCAGGGGGCAGGGGCTCTTATATCTCCCTCTTTGTTTCCCCATATTCACTGTTAGCTATCAGGTATAAAAGGCAGAATTATATTATGTAATATAGATAAATGCCACCCATGCTGTACTGTAGCACTTTTAACATTTAGGCTTTATCAAAAGAAAGCCAAATCTGTTGTTTTTCATGTTGTGCATCATACAAATATGCTTTGACTCCATTAATCATGTCTGGGCAACTGTTTAGTAGCAGGTTGTTCTGGGGTTGCCAGTTTTTCGGCTATCATGGATGTTCAGTATTTCTGTCTGACATGCTCATGATGTTAATAGTACTTTCAGAGTAGGATTATGGTAATTTAAGTGTTCAGAAATTCCAAAACAGCCCACAAAACATATACTTTAATGGAAATGGTAACTAAAACAGGGCAAAAGTAAGTTTTGATTATTAGAATACTGTACTGTATGAGCTAAAGATACATTCACAAAAAGTCATAGCATAACAGAAGTTGATATTCAGCTCCCATGCCTAACCCTTTCAACAAAATTTACATTTTATCTTAGGTCTCGGTATGTCTTTTTCTTAAACTTCTAAACTTAATCTTTCCATTTATATCAACAGCTTTCTTTTTGTCTAAGTATTTCATGTTGAATTGATCCTGACAACTGAAGACGTTTATTAATAATCAGTCAGAAAAGAAGAACAAATACCAGCACCTTCTGTGTACAAACGCACCAACTTTGTTTTCAGATTTCTTGTGTTGCTTGACCCACTTAAAAAAGATGCAAGAGCGAGACATAACATAATTGGCTGCACTAAAGTAGGTCACCCATAGAGCTTTGAAGAGTCAATTTATAGTGTTTTGGAGCCGTGGAAACTAGCTTCTCTTCATCGTGAACTTTCTAGATGTTCTCCTGTTCCTTCTTTGGCTTTGATTAGGCCATGTTTTTCAAGGAGAATCTTTTCAATGGTGTTCATGGTGTCAAAGAAACACCAAGTGCAGAAATCGCCCAGGAGGTGGACTTCCAGCCAGATGGACAGGTAGTAGGTGAAAAACGTTGTCTTCAGTGTGAGGTAGCCCATTAGCTTCAATAATTTGCTGACATGTCTGGCTGGAAAAATTACATAAAAGATCATGCAATGCTGCAGTATTTAAAACTCATCTGTCCTCCCATCCCACAGGAAGGATTTGTCTAATAACAGCTGCACCAGCTAGATGAGACTGAGAGACATTTGACTCGTTGACTTGTCTTCTCCTCCCGCTTTCGTAATCACTGTGGCCACGACTGCAAATGTATATTGTCCTTTACGTGTATAAAACCACAGCAGCCGAACATGAACTAGGAGTAAAAGAATGATCCCTCTCCCTTACCCTTACTCCTTTTTTTTTGTGACGTTGCAGAAAAAAAACAGCTGCTTTGTCCTGCGGCAGAGTTTGTACTGAGAGATTATACAGTGAGCCTCTCTGGCTCTTGACAGGGCTTTGTAGTCTCCCACACATATCTGGATAACATGGCAGACTTGCTAATCTGACATGGTGTACACCCCTGTCACCTGATCACTGGTAGAATCCTGATATCAAAAAGACAGCATACCAATGTGAGGGAGACAGACGGTGATAGAGAGAGACGATACATATGAGGAGAGAGAGAAAAAAATGAAATTAATCCCCAGACAGATGGTGCAGCGTGATAGATGAGCAATGCAAAGCAATACATTTTACACCGGATGCAAGCTTTGATAGACTTGAACTTGCTGATAAGCCATATGTTTAACTCCAGTTACACGGCCTCATAAAATATACAGCGTTACATGATATACTTTACAGCGTACAGAAAGGAGTTTCCATTTTTTAAGTTCTAGGCTTCAGGAGATTATTTATTACAGATAGATGCAGTGCATAAAGAATTCTTATTTATTTTACTTATTCATGGAAACACTGAAACCCTACAGTTTGCGTTAACAGGAAACCGTCTCTGGTAATGTAATGCTTGCTATCATGCTGTGCCAAATCCATGCTATCATACGATACACGTTCATGAGAATGTCTTGCATGATTACAGAAACATCAATGGCCAATAATCACAGCTACAGCCACAGCTATGTCTTTAGAGCCCTGGCACAGACTCAGTCACAATCACAGCAGCAGCAGCAGCAGCCAGTCACAGTGCAGCTCCCTCTGGATCAATGGATCTAAGTGAATGCAAAAAGTATTGTGAGGTAAGACAAAAGTAGTTAGACAACAGATTATCAAAAGTGAACTTTCACTGTAGTGTACTGATGACCTCATGCTGAGTTAGCCTATCCTTGGTTGTGTTCATGATCCCTTCATTTAAACACTGAGGGCATGCTGTAATGACCAATGAAGAGGCTCTTTATGCTTGGAATACTGCTACGTTATAGCCTCAGTGGGTAGAATGCAAAAAGGAAACTGCAGAATTTGAAGTAGAGTAAGACTTTATCCTGCAGCTCTCCCTCTGTCCTTTCCGTCGTATGGGCGTAAGCATGCACAGCCAATAGGAACGCTCTCTCTCTCGCTCTGAAATGACCTGTGATTGGCCAAAGTCTCTCGTCACGCCGAGATTTTCTAAAGCCTGAAAACAGAGCCAAGCAGAGATGCAGAAGTCTAGTTTTTTTTTCTTCACTTCAATAACAACATGCTGAAAAATTATTATGGAATCGTTGCCCAACAATTCCATAATAATATATAGTAAGTATAATATAAAGTAATTTGACTACCACAGCTTTAAGCTGTTTAGTAAACCAGTTGTCTTGTTGCTACTTTGCCCTGCTTTGCCAGATGAACATGTTCAGTATGTGTGGAGGACAGGGTGTTATTAAAATGTATTTGTGCATAACATAGTGTAGGTCAGAGTAAGGCCATACACTGATGAATCCCTAGACTGTACAGATCTTCTTGCCTATTGTATGAGCTCTGGGTCATTAAAACTCTCTACTCTAAAGTAATGTGTACAGCATATATAATTTTTTTTTTTTTTTTTTTTTTTTTATCTCAGAAGAAGTATTGGGTAATACAGTATGCCATGCATGGCAATGCAGTAAGAAAGCTGTATTAGTTTTTGATACACTGTGGAAGTCTCAAATTTGATCTTTTTTTACCCTAGCTGTAAAGCTGTTTTATGTTATATTATGTTTTCAAATTAGTACACTTTTTAACTACTTAGAACAAACCGGCTAGTTATTGCTTTTTGTGTTTTTGGCCTGTCCTGATTGTTTTTCTTTCTTGTGCTACAGTATATTGTAACCTGACTCCTGCCTCTGCTTCACTCCTGCCACCCACCTATCCTGCTAGCCACAACTGGACCTCACAAAGGACTCAACACGGACACTTGAACTGTACGGTACTATTCCTGCTCAGAATCCCTGGACCTGTACCCATCTGTAGACCTGGACTTGTTCTCCCCTTTTCTGAAAACCTGGAACAATTGAACATCGTAATAAACCTGTTAAATCTTCTCCGGCTCTATGTTGTTGTCTGCAATATGGGTTCAATTCTGTCTAAAACATAACATGTTTTTGTGCCTAAACAAACTGTGACGTTACATTCTGTGGTTTAGATATGTGGATGGAAAACACCCCAGTGGGTCGTACTTCCTGCCTACTTCCTGTATAATTTATGAAGCGTATGTCGTTTTAGAAGGTAGGGATGAATGACCTATATCGCCGTATGGTTTTGGAGGACTTACTTGGAGGTCACATAAAAAAACTTTAGGTACTTATGGATGTGACCTGATACTCTGGATGGTTCCTGTATGAATACGGTATGAATGCAACATATAGTTGGTTAAGTAGTGGCCAGTATATAATAACTGTATAAACTTACTGCATTTGAGCATCTTAAATTAATTTGTGTAACCTCCCTTTGAAGCAATGTCATTTTTATGTGATTTTGCTCTACAAATAAACCAGAATCAGGGATGAGCTGCATTATCATGAAGCAGAGGAGATGTTGGACAATCCATTATTCAGAGTTCACAGTCATTTAATCAGGATCACATTCTAAATCCCTTTTCAGCGTATTATAGAAGAAACATGCTGCGAAGACGATGTCTAGCTCATTTAGGACATTTAGAAAAGCAAGATCAAGCTTGTGTCATAAAGTTAAGAATTCATGTTGTGTTGTCTCCTCCTCTGCCCTGAGGGTGCATTAAGAGGACCATGTGACAACATTGAATTCTTATGAATGAGTTTTAAAATAGTTTTCTAAGATGGTGAAATGCTTCTTTCTTTCTCCCTCAGCAGTGATATTCAATTTTTCAATTAGCTTTGATGGTAACTGTGTTTGAATTCCAGCAAATCTTATAAATTGAGCCTTGATTAAATGTCATCATGTGACTCGGTAACTTAAATTTACGACTGAGTTGATTGTACCTTCTTTTTAAAAGGAGATGCTGTTTATAAAGGACAGGGAAGGTGGAGGATTCCTTGAATAGGCATTAGAGTTTAGATTCTCTGCCCAAGCCCGAGTCCGAACCTGACCCGCCCCGACATACGGGCTGAGTCGGGCCGATTTCCCGCCACTATCCTCGGGCTGGGCCGGGCCAGGCCCTTGATCAAGCATTTGTGTTTTTTTTAATCAGTACTTTATTAGCCTAATTGGGTGGGGAAAAAGCTATGCCATAATCATGCGCAGCGTTTCCTCCACTCGCACACATCACACTGGACTTGCTGTGCTGTATTGTGTAGCTTAAGTGCAACATGGAGCTTAAAGATGTAAAGAAAAAAAGAAAAACAGGAAAATTAACTTTGAGCAAGTTTGGAGGAAAGTCAGAGCAAGGTTACCTCCCCTTTCTCTGCTTTGCCCGCCCAGAGAATTTGGCCCACCCATGAGAGAGAGACATCATGGCTTTCAAATGAGCAAAGTGGCAGTTGGTCAAGGCCACACCCCCACTCTCCACCTTGCCCCCCACCCTCTCTCCTCCTCAATAGCTACATACACAGAAATGGCACATACTAAGGAAAGCTCATTGTGGAACTGGCTCTACTGGCTGTAATTCTGCACCAAGGCTGAATTTCGGGAAAGACACTTCAGATACAGTATTAGGGGACCACTAAGGTCTATATAAAAGAGACTTCAGATACAGTATTAGGGGACCACTAAGGTCTATATAAAAGAGACTTCAGATACAGTATTAGGGGACCACTAAGGCCTATATAAAAGAGACTTCAGATACAGTATTAGGGGACCACTAAGGTCTATATAAAAGAGACTTCAGATACAGTATTAGGGGACCACTTAGGTCTATATAAAAGAGAATTCAGATACAGTATTAGGGGACCACTAAGGTCTATATAAAAGAGAATTCAGATACAGTATTAGGGGACCACTAAGGTCTATATAAAAGAGACTTCAGATACAGTATTAGGGGACCACTAAGGCCTATATAAAAGAGACTTCAGATACAGTATTAGGGGACCACTAATGTCTATATAAAAGAGACTTCAGATACAGTATTAGGGGGGCCACTAAGGTCTATATAAAAAGAGACTTCAGATACAGTATTAAGGGACCACTAAGGTCTATATAAAAGAGACTTCAGATACAGATAGGGGACCACTAAGGTCTATATAAAAGATACTTCAGATACAGTAGGGGACCACTAAGGTCTATATAAAAGATACTTCAGATACAGTATTAGGGGACCACTAAGGTCTATATAAAAGAGACTTCAGATACAGTATTAGGGGACCACTAAGGTCTATATAAAAGAGACTTCAGATACAGTATTAGGGGGCCACTAAGGTCTATATAAAAGAGACTTCAGATACAGTATTAAGGGACCACTAAGGTCTATATAAAAGAGACTTCAGATACAGTATTAGGGGACCACTAAGGTCTATATAAAAGATACTTCAGATACAGTATTAGGGGACCACTAAGGTCTATATAAAAGATACTTCAGATACAGTATTAGGGGACCACTAAGGTCTATATAAAAGAGACTTCAGATACAGTATTAGGGGACCACTAAGGTCTATATAAAAGAGACTTCAGATACAGTATTAGGGGACCACTTCTCCAAGTATACCCCTTCTAAACAGATTTCTGCAATTCAAAAAACTCAGAATTGTAGTTGAGAACGTCAGTTATAGCGGCCCACGTAGCATATTTAAAAATTGTCGGGTTTAAATCAGGCTCGGGCTCATAATTACAGTTAATGTGTCGGGCTGGGCCGGGCTCCGACACAACGTGCACGGGCTTGGGTAGGGTCGGGCGTGATTTTTTTTGGGCCCGATCTAATCTTTAAGATAAAAAGGCTTTATTTACTGTCCAGGGGCGGAGCCAGACGTTGTAAACATTCAGGGCTCAGTTTAAATCTTTTGGAGGACAGGGGGCACTATTTTTCAAACCATTTGATAAAAAAAGCCTACAAATCTATACATTGTTTGGGAAAAACATGATAGTTGCCAAGGAAAAGAATTATCCTGTAGAGCTGACATCCTGTTCTGTAACTAATTGTTCTCCAACTGTCTCCATAACACTTAAAGCAGAACCCAACAAATGTTGAGGATGACTCATTTTCACTCCTGCCAACTTACAACAGGCAAAATTTGCCTGATACTGTTATTACTTTACCCGCATTACTAATCTTGAAACCTATTTTCAGTAGAGTAGATCGTCAGTATTTCCCCAGTTATAGAACTTTTGCATCATTGATTTGCCGGTCCAGTCAGAGAGAATAAGGAGAAATTACACAAAATTGAAGTTATTTTAAAACCATCAAAGATTCTGGGCTTTTTGAGAAAACCTTCGGGGTTGGAGCCCAAGAAGTCACCCCTTTGCTCTGCCCCTGTTATCATCATGTAGCACTTTTAAAGGAAGAATCTTTTCTCACTTTACTTGAGAAGGTCACATGCATTGTTCAATACGCTACGTATAGAACCGCAGTCTCTACATAAAAAAAACCATACTGAACTGCTTTAGTTTGCAATCAACCAAGTTCTATTCATTTCAGTGGTCATTAATCAATATCATTTTAATATAAGTTGTCGCTAGTGTGTGGAATTCTCATTTATTGATAAAACAACGTACGGTATGAGGAACTGATGAGGAGTGTATTGATGCTTGTACATGTTCTGTAATTACTTCTGAAGCAACATACTGTAGATACCTTCACAAAGACTCTCATTCCATAAACGTGTGGGTTATTAATCATACTTCACAGACATAAAGACAATTGCTTCTCTGGAAATGTGTCGCCTCAAGTTGCCCATCCCTTCCTGGCTTTTTGTGTCCACACATGTTCGGAGAGGCACACATTCACAGAGACCATGCCACCTTATTAAAGCCAAGAAGCTCTACGACGAGCCTTTTAATTGTTCACATTTGCTTTGAGCATATTTATATCTTTTCATAAACTATTTTAGGTGACTTTGAACATTTTTGAAAAGCAACTTCAAATACATGGTGCAAAAACACTCCTAAGATTTCTGAATGCTTGTCAGTACTGTGTATATATACAGGATATAGGCCTATACAGTATATGTGTGTGTTTCTTAGCTTTCCCTCTGTCTCATGATGCGTTTGTGTTGACAGCATGCTGACAGAGACAGTATGATGGATTCTCCCTCGTGGTGACACTTTATGCAAAACTGTGTCCTAATTACAGCCCATGAAAAAATGTGGAGCAGACAGTCCCCTAACGCGGGCAGAGCAGACTGTGAAAATACGTGGAAATAATTCTAGTGAAGCTGCAACCATCATCCTTCGTCATCAATCATCTGTCATTCATTGCTAAACTGCACGTGCATTACGCCCAGATCTTGTAATCCCTTTTGTGTCAATAGTATTGTATTCTCTAAATTCCTCATATCATTTTTATTTTCTTTATTGGATTGTATTTTTTTTCAGGGTCATGAGTCCCGGACCAAAATCCCAGCATGCTTTTAGTCGAAGGCAAGGAGATACCCTGGACAGTTTGCCTGTCCATCACAGCACTAATGAAGGTAGACAATCACTCTTTTTGCATTTTTAATTTAGTCTCACTTGTCGCACATGTGAATAATATATTCTCATAGAAGAGCTTTAAAGCAAGACTATGTAATACCCCTAATCCACCCAAATGTGCATGTGTATACAGGTTTTTTAAACCCGTAAAAATAGCCCATAGACTTTACTTGTGATACATCACATTCAACGTCACAAACGTGCTGGACAAGTGTTAACTAGCTGCTACAGCTTTCCGACAGTGCACAAAACAGCAAACTCTGCTGTACATTGACTCGATATATTCACTAATAAACTTAAACTGTTATCCACTCGGACCGATCGCTCTGCATTCACCATCCCTCTCTCATTCGCTCCACCACGCACGCCCCAGAGTCTGTTACCTATTCTGTCTCTCTTTCAAACTCGGTGCCGACTTGGGTGGAGACGGACGGAATTTGTTGGCTGAGATGATACAAATTACCGATGGAGGCGACATGCTTCACAGCATAGCGCTGGAAATGGGATGAAAATAAGCGTCAACCCATTGGAGCTGGAGCTGGTTAATACCAGCCACATCAATTTCCTGTTTTTGCAGTACATTGTAAAGAATGGCCACTTCTGGCATGAGCTCAGAAAAAAACTGCAAGAGCTGGAGGAACTTTGGTTCCTGCAGATGCAGGTGCACGAACAAACCATAGTCCTCGCTATCCCATCCCTCTTTTGTGTGAATGTGGTCCAAACGCTCTGATCTCCTTGCGGCTTTCCCAGACAGCATTAACTGTTCCTCTTTTGAAACTCCACTGCGGAGCTGGAGGCCTGTAGAACTGTTTAGAAGTGGACTGTTCCTATAACTACGTTCCTGTAACTACTTGGTCGGAAAGAGGCCGATGTCTCTGCAAGGGCAGCCGTTTTTCTCGGGTGGATTTCAGAAATAAAGTGGCGAATGCTTACAACCCCTTGTCCAACACTGTCCCCAAATCACCTAAAGTAAAGAAACAACAGCTTTCAACATTCATACTGACAGTTACAAGGGTGACAGAAAATGTAGGTGACAGTTTAGTGCAGGCAAATCTAAATTCTTATCCCAAGGTAAGGAGAGGGGAAGAAGAAAATGTATGAGTATTCTGAACAGAATTTGACTATAGTGTAATGCAATCCAAAACAATAGCTCTACAGGAAAGCATGGTTTTGCTGGGAATGGTGTTTTTGTTGTATTAGATTGCATTAGATTGTATTGTGCAACCACAGAGGTGCACACGCACACACACACACACACACACATGCACACACACACACACACGCACGCACACACACTGTTGGTTATCTGCCATAGCAGCTTCTTGTTTTTCTGACCTCATCAGACCTTTCTTGGTTTCCAAAACAATGTGTAGCCGGTGCGTGATACATTACCAGAGTGTGTGTGTGTGTGTATGTGTGTGTTTATGTGTCTGACCCTTGAGCTGACTGCTGGCTGAACATTTCTCCTGGTACCATGTTACTGTTAATTCAGCAGCCGCAATCGCACAGAAAAGTGAAGCGCCAGCAACAAACTATGTGCCAGATACCCAACAGAAAGTTATTGCTTTCCCACGAGATTATTAATGCACCAAACTTTTCTGTGCAGTGATAGAAATACAAATATGTACAGCTATTTGAACCTGTTGATTCAATTCAGCTGTAACTTCCAGTCACTAAGAATAGAGTTATTAACACATAGGCCCTGTGCATGCCTTGCCTCATTCCTTTGTTCTGTGAGTTGAAATATTTATTTTCTTGGGGTCTGAAATCTTTACAGATACAGTATGAGGTGGTTTGGTTTTTTCAAAATGTAGTTGTTGCTAGCAGCTTATTATTTACTCTGACAGGCACTTCACTTTCAGCGGAGTGGCCTGGAGTATATGGCTGATTTGCAACCTCTCTAAATAATGTATGTAGCTATGAGACAGTGGTCCTACAATCTGTTTTTTCAGACATCTATTTTTCAAACTTAAACGGCACTGGTGCCTTAACAACCGGTATCTACCAGACCAAATAGTGTTAGAAATAATCTAAGATGTGTTTGTTAGATTGATGAGGAAGGAGAATAGGCTTGGTCCAATTGAAGATTAAGCAAAAGGTTTAATAAATGATAATCTAATGATCTATCTAACAGCGGATCTATGTTTCTCCCTGATGGAGTCACATAAGAACCAGTCCCGTGACATGACAAAAGAATACACTGTAAACAGCAGTCTGCAAGCATGTTTCCCCTGTCGGGGTCACAGTTTGCAGCGCCGAAATCACCTCTGTTTCAGCATTATATTCCTTTTTAATTGTGGGTGTTTCCTTGATTGAAAACTCTCCCAGGATAAGGACACACCTCTAAATTCAGGTTTACTCCAGGTCACAGACAAAGGTCGTTTATCACGGTAGTGCCGATTCTATTCAACTTCACAGAGATATGCATTTCCTTCGTTCTAATCAAGTCTGGCCCACTAGGGAGTGGCTCCCCAAAAAGTAAAAAACAGCAGTTACCTTTCCTGTGGGGACAATGAGTCTTCTCCAGTATGCTAAATGACAGACAAGACCTGATGATTCTTTAGAAGCTTGAGAAGGTGTGAGCCAGACAAATGCTAATTAAGTGTAGTTAATTGATTAGATCTAGCTGCAGGCTAGAAAAAACCAAAAGTACATTGTTTTCAAAACATCAGCATCGTTTTTAACTTTTTAAAACCTAACAATAGCAACGCGGATTTCGGTGCCTCATTCCGGTGTCACTGATATTCCTGCACATCGCTGCACGTGACGCTAGTTAACACTACGCTCAACATCAGCTAACGTTAGCCTCCCGCTTGCTAGTAGCTGGATTAAACACGGTTACAATGCTGACAGCTAACGCTAAACGCTGTAAAGTGTGTCTGTGTTTCACTGTAGAGGATTCCGACACCGGGATGTAACAATCTGCTGCTGCCGTTGTCGGAAAAACACAGACGGTGCGTTCAATGAAACTGGTAACCTACAGCCTTGTGGTGCATTCAAAGTTATTGTTAAGTGCCCTTTCCCCATCTGATGGTTGTTTTTGTCGTTCAACAGCTATTTACTAGTGAAATAAGTTATTGTTATAGTTATTACATTATTATTAAATAATACAATTTTTACCATATGGCCTTAGCAATAAACAAGCCATTCTTTAATGTCGCCAACTGTTGTTTAGTACCCTTCTTTTTTTTTTTACTTTCTTAAAAAGTATCAGTTCAGGCACCGCTAAGTCACCGGTACCGTTTTAAAGTAAAAAAAAAAAAAAAAAAAAATACCCAACCCTAACTCTGACACACAAAGAGGTGCCAAAATTTGCTCAAATGCAAATGCTGCCCAAACAATAGTCCAGGAGCGGCTAAATGAAAGTGTCCTGTGGAAGTGACGCTGGCTCATCCTGCAGAGGGATTCGTTTTTTTTGCTGATGATGTTTGAAGCATTTGCATACAAGCTCCGGTCTGTTTAAAGTCAGAGCTGGGATATGTTGTTTTCGTCTTCTTATGTTTTCCATCAATATCCCTGCAGACATCAACATGAAGCATATTCCTGATGTTACCATGGAAACAAAACATACTCTGCATGGACCAACAAAATTTTTTTACATTTGCCTCAGTATGTATCAGTGTTTAAGCGGTCTAATTGTCAAACCAAACAAGCAAATTGGGAGTGCACTTGCTTATATTGTTCTACAACATGAAGAATGTTAATACGGGTTAGGGAGAAAATCACAAAACTAAGAATAAACCACTGCAATTTTTCACCCGCTTATGAAATGTGTACTATAGTGTAATATGTCAAATCTACACCATAATGGCTTAGTATAATTAGTTTTTTTTCTTGCATACACTGGTACAGATGTTGCTCAAGGAAGACAGAATGCAGCCCTACATATTCAAGTTTCGTACCCTCTTTACCCACCTCACCATCCTTCCATTGATCTGGTCGTAGCAAACACTGAAGTATTCAGTGTGAATACAACGTGTTGCACTGGATTTGCAGTGTAGGATGAGGTTCTGAGTATTCACAGCGAGCGAGTGGGCGTGTTGATGACGTTCCTATCACGCGATCAACGAAAATGTCTAACTGGAGGGACAACGAGATTATGAGGACAGCACTTTATTTTACGGAACATTAAAAAGACGTAATAAGCCATACTTTCTATCAAATGAGATACAAATTGTACAAACGGGATTATGAGAACTGACGATTAGGGCTGACACCGAAAAAGCTACACGCTCTGGCCAAAGATTATGCTATTAAAGAGTGAACAAAGCCACTTGAGTTGGTCATTTCCTCTGATTGGCTCCCAATAATGACAAGACTCCTAGTAGTTAGTGCGTCCGGCTGTTTCCTAAGAAATGACTACAGTAGATTACCCTTTTCCTCCAGTCTCTATGCTAAGCTATGCTGATTGCCTCCTAGCTCTATTTCCATACCTAACACACAGACATGAAAGTGCTACCGATCTTCTCTTCTAACTCTTGGCAAAAAAAAAATTAAAAAAATAAATGTTAAACTATTTATTCAAAGGAAGTCTGCAGCATTGACAACATTAATCAGGTTTGTTTTGGCATCTGAAAATGCACATCTCTTTCAAGAAAACACAGGTGTTGCTGGTTTAAGGTTGATCAGGCTGCAGGAAATAAATATGAAGACATGGGCCTGCACTAAAGATAATGTTCAGCCATTTTCCACTGGCTACACCAGGGATGAACAGCCAAGAAAATAAAGAAATCCTCAACTGGAATGGCATCAACTGGAATCACATTTGCTCTGACAAAATCTCTTAGTCACAAACTCTGAAACTACACTGAGACTCATTTGCAAGCCTTGGTTCATTCGTAACTCACCGACTTTTGGGTGATGCAAATGCTTCTCCAGTTGTTAGGAGCAGAGAAAAACAAACTGAAAGTGTGAGTACTTAAAGCGGAAGGGTCTCCAGTGGACTCGGATGACTCACAGAACACATTTTATTGCAATAACTTCAGCACGATTCCACTGGAGGTGCAATGTTTGTCTTTTTATAGCGTTTTGTTTATCTCAGTATCTGCAAGGTTAAGACGTTTTTGGTTTGTCAAACTACAGCACTGTGTTGTTATGATTTGATGGATTTTTGCATTCGTAGCCATTTCAGTTTGAAGATAAAATCCGGTCGATTATTTTAACAAGGTGACAGGCTGACAGGTGAAGCAAACTCAAGGCTATTTTGACAGGGAATCAAGTTAAAAAAAACAACTCACTTTTGAAAGATAAAAGCAAGTTTTCATTTTCTCAACTCTTGGTAGCAAATCATTTTTACCAGTCTGAATATTCTCTTTCTGTCCAATAAGCAATGTCAGCTTTTACTGGGTAATGTTGTATTATGTGAGTAAAACAACCAACAGAGAGAAAGACAAAGATAGAGAACATGGTTGAATGAGCAAGGGATCAAATGGGAAAATATTTACAGAGAGGAGTGAGAGATGAAGGTACAAGGGGAAGAAACGGGGAAATGTGTTGTGGGAACCAATTATGTTTGGTGTGCTCCTACCAGCTCCCCCAATGCTTAAATTGGTTGTGCTTGTGTTTTTAAGTAACTTTTACAAAAAAAAGATCTCCTTCTTATGTTCCTGAATAAAATTCCTGTTTTAAAAAAAAGAGGAAGCACATACTTTAAATGACCCCAAATCCCTTCTAGCTAGGCAATATAAATGACATGCAAAAAGATAACATTGTTAAGCTGGAAAGTGACTTTTTAGCTCTGTAATTACTTGCGTAGCTAATGACACATATCATTGCAACGTGTTTTGATTTATTCATCAACCTAGCCTTGTACGCAGGGTTATTCCAGTCATCCCAGCACCAGTGTGGGGGAACACTCCACAAAAAAACAATTCAATATGAACACACCAGAAAATGAAAGGATGGAAACCTCAGGTGGAATGACAAGGCAGTCTATCTTCCTCTGACATCTGTTCCTGTGAAAGGAAAGCAAGCATGCCACTAACAGTTTACCCCAGATACCACAGTCCCCTCTGGCATTAACATCTGTCTAATATGGGTGCACAGTAGCTCCTGTGAAGCCAGACATAACGGCACTTTGATATCATGAGGTTTGCTAACTTTTCAAGAAGATACAATCTAATGAGGAGGGAAAAGCTCAAATGCTAAAATGTATAAGACGTCTTAGAGAGGTTTGGATGTCTAAAAATCGAATTCTACCAATCTGTATCCAGATGCTTCATCTCTTATTGCATTTATAAAAATATATCTTAAGGGTTTGCATGGAGAAAATATAGGACTGCATGCTTCTAGTCAATATGTATTTGTCTACTTTCCATGGTACAAGCCAAGCTGGGGGCATATATTGAATTAAACAAGCTATGTATTGGTTTGTAATCGCTGCAAGTTAGGGGCTCCAACTCTAAATAACTCAGGTGTGACTGAAAGCTAAATGTGGCCTTAAATTGTGGCCTTACTCCATCAAATAGGCACGGTGTGCATTGCTCACATTTTCTATTGTGGTTGTGATTATAGAAATGACCAGGGGCAAGTTTATAAAGAAGGGGGGGGGGGGGGCACATGGGCTCCCAGATAGCTCAGTTGGTAGAGCGGGCGCCCATCTTTAGAGGTTTACTCCTCGACGCAGCGGGCCTGGGTTCGACTCCGACCTGTGACCCTTTGCTGCCTGTCATTCCCCCTCTCTCTCCCCTTTCATGTCTTCAACTGTCCTGTCAATAAAGGCCTAAAATTTCCCAAAACATAAGCTTTAAAAAAAGAAGGGGGGGCACATTTATAAAATGGGTAAACATGTGTTAAGACGCAGGTTTAAATCCCTGGTTCTGGCAATATTAAACTGTACATAGTTTAGTCACTGTAATAAATAAATCCCAAATAAACAATTTTAAATGTTCTAATATTTAATAAAAGCTATAAATAGCTGCTATTGGTAACTCCAAATAGCTAGAGACATCTATCCGTCTGTCTGTCTGTCTGGAAAGAACTGCTAGCAGATTTAGCCAGTTAGCTCCTTTTAGATAGAGCAGAAACGCCAAAGTAGTTCTGAATCAGCCAGCTGCTGCAACTGCTTAGCTGCTGCTGTAAATAAACTCAGTACACAGAAACTAACATCTCATTTTCATGTACTGAGCTTAACAAGGCTGCACATGTTAATTATGTAACTAGCTGAGTAACTAACTAGCTAGGCGCGGTTGTGAGCTTAGTTCATTCGTCAGCATAAAAGTGAAGAGACAATATCAGCAGCAGCCAATATTTGTTTGTTACTTCTGCCACATTTTGAATCTAAAGATGCTCCTCGGAAAAAGACACACAGCACTGAAGAACAATAAGACAGAAAGTCTTTCTCTGTGGTCGTTCAATGTTACAGTAAAAGGAGCTATAGCTAACACTGCTAACACTGGGTTCCATCATAGACAGTATATAATGGACCAATAGACCCCGTTGCTCTGGACGGAGACCAGTGAAGGCTATTAGAAGCACTTTTCCGGTGATGGCCAGCTTTACTGCGCAGCCTCCAACTGAGAGAATGTGACGTGAGCAACGTGTCTGAAAGTTGTAAGTCTTCTGGTAGCTGTGCCAAGAGAAATCTCAATCATTCCCAATCTTACAGATACGGAGACTGTAGGTGTATGTAAGGAGATAACATGGGCACAGGCTAATTATTGATCACTAACATGCTAGTTAACATTAGTAATTAAACCTAAACAGCTAATGTAAGTCGAAACTGCCTGCGAGCTTCTCCTGTACTATACGGTAATTCCTCTACTATGCGACAGTAAGTCACTTGGTTATGACACAATCGTTAGCTTATTTTTACAAAAACGTCTGCTACGGAGCCATAAGGTGAGGTACAAGGTAATGGAGCCTTTTATACATTGTCGTGTTTCTTAGGAACTAAACAACTGACAAATAGAGTCTTTAAACGCTTCAGATGTAAAGTTATTCGCAGTCAAGTGACGTAAAAAAAAAAAATGGCGGTCAGCGGAATGCTAACAGGAGGTGATGGCCAGTTAGCAACAAAATGGCGCCATGATGGCTCGAGTTCTGAAGCGAAGCTTACCCCGTTGGGTTCCATACAGCTGTAGTCCCTGCTGCTCACACTGACATAGAGAACAGTTTGCTGTCCATGGTTCTGAACTAGTGCGAATAAAGGGTCAAGACATTTTTTTGCCCTATAAATAATTGTCATTTTAGAAATAACAATGCTTTAATGGTACAGAAATTGTTGCCAAATAGATATAAATCTTCACCTCTCCAAGTCAAGGGCAGAATCCATGGTTGACGGCATGGATCTAGCTCTGCAAAGGCCACACGCTTGTGCTGGGAAAATAAATTGTGGATGAGTGATTCCTGAGGCTTTGCACTGAAATCCATCACACAGATTGGGAGGTCAGGGTCACCTTGCAACTGATTGAAAACCCTTTTTTTTTTTTATCTAGATGAATTGTTTAAACGTAAAGATTGTGGTTGTCGGAATGTTGCATAATACACGGCCATGCTAATATCCCAGCTAGCTCTACTGGCTCTGTGGTCAAATGTTAAATGATTGGACAAGACAGAGACACTCTGAAGTGCTTCAGTGGCAACTGGAACACTCCAAAGACTTACTTCACTGCCACATTTGGAAAAAAAAGGAGAACACAGCCCACATAAATCATGCATTTAACATGCAGATGGCCATATAACCCTGGGTTAGATGGTTCGGTGAAAGCAGCAGCAGCAGATGAATGAGGGCTCAGGTGGATGGCGAAATACCAGGATTCAAATGAGACAGGGAGAGATTCATCACAAGCGGGCCTGTCGTTGGAGGAAAAGGTTGCCGGCATGATGGCCTTCAAGTTAGCGGCCGTATCTTTTCCCTTGTCTGTTCCTCTCTGCATAAAGAATGGCAGGGGGAGGGTCCCCTGTTGGAACATCAAGGATAGAGAATAGAAGATATTAAGTCTGGAACACGCTACAAGGACAGCAAGACATGGCAGGTGGTCATTTCTGGATGTGACTTGTATTTCTTTGTTGAATTGTGGGATGGATGGATGAATGGACGGATGAATGGATAGAGAGGCTTTTTGGGCGTAACAAGATCTCAAAAGTCAGACTACCATACTTCATTTTCTTCTATTTTACGTGATACAGTCTGAAAAGTGAATATTTTCTTAACTGTTATTTTTAGCTCCCTACAGTAAAATGATTCTTTAATTACCCAAAGGCATTGGATTACAACTTTTTCACTTTAAAACAAAGCAACTACTACTTGTGTGTCTGCGAGTTGTGAACAGTTAGCCAAAGAGTAATTTTTTTTCTCTCAAGTTCTTTTGTTTTAATAATTTGTTGACTAGGCCCCAGGAGGTGAAATTGTTAAGAAATTCACAAGAAAAACACAAAGATTTGAGCAAAACCTGAAGAAAAATAGACATCACCCTTTTGCTGCAGAAGTATATATCTTTCTGCATTCCTACCCTGTTACTCAATTTGTGACCACTGCAACTCGAACTATAAATGTCACATTTACACAGCATGAGCTGCCAGGTCGCATCACATCTGTGGGCACCGCCTAACTGTAAGTGTAAATGAGTACAAAATGCACAAGTGTGAATGAGGTTGCTAAAATGTCAGTTCCTCTGACTGTCAAACTTTTGGTAGTTGTGTTGCGTAAAACGAACATATATTTTTCAAGATTGAACTGATCTCCAAAAGACATTTTTTTTAATATTTTTTCCAATTTTCTTTATTGAACTCGACCAATAAAATGCCTCCAAAGAATCACTGCCTCTTTGAAATACATAATATATACTGTAGCTCCATTCTGCTAATGCCTTAATAATCCCCATAGGGAAGTCCTCTTGTTTCTCTCCCCTCCCTACTAAGTTCAGGTTCAGGGTCAGCAAGAGAGTATGCCTCCCTGGAGGTGGAAGCTAATATATCAATGGGCGGAAGGGATTCTCTGTCCTACTTAAGCATGCTTCAGCTGAATGACTTGAACCCTGGTGGTCTCTATGAAAGCACCACAGCACTCCCCTGCCCTACCATGCAGCCACTGAGTGGCAACAGTTGTGGCTCACATGTGAGCTCAGATTGGATCAGCTGCTGCCTGACTGACCACCCCTAACACCCTTTGGGGTGTTTTGGTTGGAAGTGTACACCCACGTAGAGGCAAAGAGGTGAGGCCTAGGGAAGGTTGTAGAGCTCCATCCATCCGAGGCAAACACCTTGGCACAAGGTCCTCCATCCTGACTTGTAGCCCCTGAGCGTCCTTCCCTGGATTTTTTAGACCAACATATTTTTTTTTCTCCGTGAATCTGATTAGAAAGCATAATAGCTTCAAGTGCTGCTATGAAGCGTTAAACGTGCACTGACAGGATTAATGTCACTTGATTTAATCAAATTTATTCACGATGTCTTTGATGTAAAAGACATGGATCGCTGTTTGGGAGTTTGAAACAAACATTTAACTACATGCATCATTGTCTCATATGAAGAAAAAAAAAAATGAAAAAAAAAATGAAAAAAAAAACACAAACTCATCCATGGTTTAGGTTGTGGCATGAAATATGTTTATGTTTTTTTTTGTGGACAACATCATGACAGATATTCTGGGCATTCATCTCCTGGGCAGCTTTGGAGACTCCAAATCAGCTGCGAGTCCATGGCGTGCGTCATTGCGCAGCGGCGCGTCCAGCACACAGTGGTTAATGGCAATCCGCTGACAGAGCACAACCAGTTGTTTCTGCAAGCATATGTATGCGCGGATCAGCAGGTGCTCTCTTCACCCAAACTGGATGGAAGTCACGGTAAAAACAACACCGATCTGAGAGATCAGTTCTTACGGCACTGACTCTCTTTTCCAGGATGCGCTGACATATGTGACATGCTCACGGCGATCGACTCGTACAGGTAAAAGTTCGGATTTTAACTTTGTTACCCTGGCTGATTTCTGTTTAAGTGGTGGCGGAACCTGTTCGTGCTTGCTGCGACACAAATATTTGGGGACGTTTGTTATTTTTTCGTGCGCCTTTTTTTTACCAGCGCGCCTTTGAACAGAGCGTGCTGTATGATACAGGCTGATTAAAAGTCCGCTGACGATTTAAACTTTGAACTATTCAGTAATCTTTTTTTAAAGAAAATATCAAAAACAATCTGTAGAAAATGTTGATGCGTAGTGAACTCTTTTTTTGGCGTATCTCGGTGTTACTTAACAGCATGGTTTCCCTCCTAAAATCTGCTGCTTTCATTGAATTATGCCTGTGTAAGCTGTTGGTGCACCAGTGCATGCTGCTCTTTATTGATGTGAATGAGGGTTAGGAGGTTAACAAGTTTTTGCTTAATCAATTAATCCTTGATTGATTTTTCTCTGGGGCCATTTTCTTTGGGAGATTGGGCTCAGTTTATAATAAGAGCAGCATTCACAGTATTCCAACTGTGGTCCATCTCATAAAGCAAAATGCAACCTTTAATAAGGCACAGGGGCGGTTTTAATGATGGTAGTTATTAAGGAGACATGACGAATGAAGGGGGATGTGGAGCCTACTGTATAGCTGTGTCTTAGGTGTGTTACTGGGAGACATAAATGGAGAATGTATCAGGGTTAATCACTACAGCCTGTAGACTTTCACAACCTACTGTAGATAGTTCTTATCAATGGTGATGTCTACTTTGGCCAATCTTTTCCCAGCGGCTCTGCATCAGATAAAAACAGTTAAGCTGTCAAGTCAACAGACAAATGCTCCGAGCAGTGCTATGATTCCACTGTTCCTGATTCCACTAAAACCTAACTAAAATCACGCTTCTGCTCCCCGGAGCCTTGTGCTGGGTTTCCCTGAGTCCTCCTATAATTCTCAACCTATATTTACCACAACGATGGCTGTAATCAGTGGAATAAGCACAGATTGTAAGGCATTCTTAATTGGTGCAGAATTCTGTTCACTCATTTGGTATAAAGTGCCAGCTGCCCTTCAGATTTAGCTTTCACAGTGCAGGCCAGCAGACACAAGACGGCACGGGAAGGGAGAGGAAGGAGATTTACATGAATAGAGTTGTTTAGAGATAATAGAAAGGCTCTCTGTTATCATCAAAAATCCATAGCTTGGGGTGTATTCTCTTTGCCTCTCAGATGGACAACATGGAAGAATAAAAAAAATAGCAGTCTTAAGCAGCAAACTGAAGTATTGTAGTGGCTGTGCCTTTTTGGACAAGTGACAGCATTGTCTACCTTTTCATTTTTCTCTCTCTGTATTGATTTTCCCCCTTCTCTGTTTCTTCTTCTTTTACCTGCTTATTGACTGCTTTGAGCTAAATAGGAGCGTTGTTTTCTGCCATTCATTCATCCATCTCTTATGTCAGGCGCAGACCTTATGACCCCACTTTTTCATACGTTTAATGTGTCTGCACTGAACTCAAAGCAACATTTTAGACTCACCAGGTTTGTTTGCAGTGCAGGTGCATTATGGCAGGAGCTGCACCACTACCTGGTTTATGTTTTATGGGATTGTGCCTCTAATCAGTAGCCCAGTGTCATGTGTCATCAGTAATATAATCTGATAGCCTAAGTCCTTCTGGTATTGTCCGTTCTTGAGCTGTCACAGTGTCCAGATGTGTCTTCAGATCAACTGGTTTCCCTCAGGCTTTTCTTTTCCAAGGATTACACGTAATCACAAGTGAAATGTGGCCAAAGCCCAGAGGTGTGGTCTTGATGGACCAGACGCTC
Organism: Perca flavescens; assembly: GCF_004354835.1. Taxonomy (NCBI): domain Eukaryota; kingdom Metazoa; phylum Chordata; class Actinopteri; order Perciformes; family Percidae; genus Perca; species Perca flavescens. The sequence goes on from NC_041347.1 coordinate 1,560,276, forward strand.
TCAAACAGTTACACACTGTATGTTTCAGTGGATGGTGATGAAGTCCAATGTATTCACATTTGTCATTACTTCTTGGAAGAAATGTTGACATATTGGCAAATATACTTATTCACTTTCATGCAGAACTGCATCCTCAGTGTTACATAACATAGAAACACAGGGTTCTCCTGGATAACAACCCTGTAGGTTTATGTTTTATAACATTATAATTATTTCAACTTTGTCTCTGAGGCATTTTGGTATAGTGGCTCTATATACTATAATACCCATGAGCCTGCCGCTGTTGCTATGAAGAAAAAGCAAGACATATAGGCACGAATCAGAGCAGGAGCAATTCAAAACACTTTTTTGTTGTAGTTGGGAATCTGTCCAAATTTGACTTAAAATCTAAAATGGAATTAAATGTATCATTGGATTGTAACTGTTGTTTCAACAGTGTAACCTTTAGCTCCATCTCGCCCTTAGTGGCCCAAATAACAGACTTTTAAGCTCGGTAAATGGATTTTTCATTCCGAAATGCACCATGGGCGTGGTAGTTAAACAAGCGGCAACTTCAGGGGCTTAAAAATCAATCAATCAATCAATCAATCAATCAATCAATCAGTCAATTCCAGTGAAATGAAATCCCAATTAGTGCCAAGTGCTAACAACTGCAGTTCCTTGAATAGCCACTTGAGGCTAGCTTCAATAGGGAGTCAATCCCCTTTATGTCTATATCCACGACGTTCCACTTCCAGGATTGCTCCAGTGCCATCGGAAATTCCTCCGGATGTCCAATTTCTTTCGGCCGTATGTCCGTCACCTTCCACTTTCTTTGTGTTGGAATTTTAAACTATGGCTAACTGCTCCTCAGATCTCTGCAGGGTAAATCCAGAAAGCTAGCTAGACTGTCTGTCTAATCTGAGTTTTCTTTTGCACGACTAAAACAACCTTTAAACGTCAACATGTTCCACCAAAACAAATTCTTTTTCCGAGGCTATTTTGCAGCGGCACCGGGGCTCCGTCCAGTGCTTAGCGCCGCCCAAGATGATTGTGATTGGTTTAAAAAAATACCAATAAACCATAGCAAGTTTTTCTCCCATCCCAGAATGCTGTGTGGACTAGCCAGACCCTCCTCCGCAGCGCTGTCTGACAATGTGAGACTAATCCCCATAGACCCCTATGTTAAAATGTCCAACTATATAGGTATACAGTAACTCACCCGTTTACCTATTTTAAGGCTTAAAGTTCTTTAAAATTTAGTTCTGCTTTGAGTGTCAGGTGGCTGCCATCACAGGTGGCTAGCATCGACTGTAGGCTTCATTAGGCCCACCTCAGCTCCATCCACGTTCCTCCTCTTTGCCCATGTTTTGATAACACAACGTCAGGCACTGCCTAGAGGGTGATGGCCGGAGCCACCGAGAGGCACACACTTTGAGCTTAATTTTAGTTCTTCAGAAACCTATGGGTTACTTCACGGAGACTATGTCCATTTTTCATACAGTCTATGTAGTTCCCCCCAACGATTGGAACAGATGTTAATTCTACACAAGAAGGCAAGCACGTGTATTTCCTAAAATGTTGAACTATTCCTTTAAACACAATCCCTACTTCATTATTATAACTTGCATTTTTAATGGCTTTTCTATCTTCTCTGATTCCTCCTCATCCTTACCACGGCTGTAATTGCAAGCCTGCAGATTTCCTCCCTATGCTGTGTGTTTGATGGGCAACACTGCTGACTCATCCCAATAATGATGCAGAATGACGGACACTGGAGAACTGTCGGAGATGATGAGAAGTAGAAATAACTCAGTCTGAATTGAGACATCTAAACCCACAGATGAAAGAGGAGAGGAGAGGCCTCTGCCTAGATGAAGTCCATAGAGTCCCTAATGTTTCTGTGAGACATTGCTTTTGTGTTTGAAAGAGAGACAGCGCAAGAAAGAAAGTGAGACTGAGAGGGTCTCTGTCGGGAGGTTGTGCTGGGGGTTACAGAGCAAACTCATTTTTATATAACAAGAAATATTGGTTAGACTGTAGCAAGAACATTAAAGACCCTACAACATCACTAAGATCCTTTGATAACAGATGAAATGATTAGACCACACAGTGAAATACCCCATTACTCTATTCCATCACTCTTACATTAGTTATTCTTTAAGAGCTGTTTTTGCTTGTATTAAGTCTATTTATTGTTAGCACACTTTTTCACCATATCTTTGTGTCATAGTTTTCTACCTGGCTGGATAGGTAGAGAATCAAAGAGATATTTGCCTGACAACATTTCATAAAGTCTGGATGAGCTTAAGCCTTTAGGGCAGAGACGGCCTAATGTAACTATGGCCATAAATTAAATCTCTGATGCTAGTTAATGAGACAAGATATTAATGTGCTCAAATATATATATCCAAAGCAATCACTTGCTAAAGTATAGTCAGAGATGGCCCCTGCAAAGAGCATTGGTATCTGTATTGGCTGATTCCCTGAGTTGAGCTATCAGAATCAGTATCGCAAAAAAGATGGATTTGTGCATCCCTAGAGATTTGTGAAACCCTGGAATAAAGGTGACAAAAAAGCAATAAAAAACATCTATAGTCAGGAACTTGCACAACACAATTTCCTAATTAGTACCTATAGTAAATGATAATTAGGCTTATTTCTGCCATTTTATTAAGTGGAACATCTTTACACTACTTTTGCTAAAAATCCATGCAATGCAATGAGCAATGTCCAATGCAATGTTTTGCTAAAGAAAATGGTCATTTTAAAACCTGTGATTTGTCACAGCAAAAGTATTCAATTAAATATGTATCAATGTCCGGATAAGAAATATATGCCCACTGTGTTGGGTCATTGATCCACTTGGACAGGGGAAGAGTGAAGGGGCATGAGAGCAGACCGATCAACCTTCATATCTTAAGGTATCACGAACGCTCAGGTTTAAGCAAGTTTGCAAAATACCTATTAGAAATTTCACAAGAAAATGCATACAAAATTATTTAAAAAAAGTATAATCCAAACACACGTCCTGTTTCATCGACATTTATTTGGCTCTTCGGTTTTCTATCCCCCAAAAAGGAGTGTGGTCTCGACGTTTGTTCCGGTCTGGTCTATTCGCTAAGTCTCTGAAAAAGTTGTTTTAAGTATGGTTATCTACAGTAGGAATTTAACTTTAAAAATAAATAAAAAAGTCGGCTACTAAATGTAGCTGCATTGTACATGTGACATGCTAACATGTCATTAATAGCTTAGCTTGTAAAAGATGTTTGATACATTGTTTAAGCCTGCATGTGATTACAGGACAATGATAGTTAGCTAACCAGACATCATAATTATAACAGATAGGCTAATGCTTTTATTTTTCCTGTTGTCGTGGCTTTTCTGCCTGCTTGTTACTCTTAGGGCAACTAGCAAAAAAGCTTTTTTGTTCTCATTTTTTTTTTTTGTGGTTTATCAGGACCATAAAATATTCAACAAAAAAGCTTTTCCTGGATGAAAAGCCACTACAACAGGAAAAAGAAGATCATTATCTTGTATAAATATGGTGTCTGGTTAGCTAGCCGTCACTGTCCTGTTAACAATAGCACATGTAAACAATTTGTATGCTAACATATCTTGAATCAAAATCAATGCCATCCTTCAGTAGGTCAAGGCTATTGCGGAGATAAATGAGAATAACTTGGGGAAGGGGTGAATTTGACTATGGGCTAGCAGCTTGGAGGCCAAGGTTGACATGCTATGTGACTCATCCAGTATGCCTATAGAATAAGTACTTTGAAGCGCGACAAAGGAGAGAAAAGCCAAAGAATTAGATGAAGTGACTCAGTTCTGCCTGACACATCTTTTTAATATTTGCTACTGCCCTTTTCAAGTCAGCTTAAAATCAAATTGCCAGCAGTTGGAGTCACAGCTGAAAGACAGCCTTCACTTTGGAGGGCTGTTGCCCATCCTCCAATGTTGGAGTGTCCTTCATCATGATAGTCACTGAGCGCGGGCGGATGCCAGAACAGATTTAACATATGAACATGGGCTGAAGAGTAGAGATATCTGTGCATTAAGTGGAGCGCTGCCTTACCTGGGGCGCTGGTAAATCATGGTCCCATCTCCTAAAATAACAAGTAAGCAGATATTTGGTACTTTGAAGATTAGAGTTAAAACAGCGGTAGTCAACAGCCAGTTTTCTATGTGCACGTTGTTGCATCTGTATGTGTCCTTTGGTCTGAGGTTGTGTACCATAAACGTGAAATAAGGCCACAAAGGCTGAAATCTATGTGTAATTTATTCATACACACAAAATGTTTTCCACTGACAGTGACAGATGGATTCAATTACACCTGATAGTGAGAAAACAAACATTCCCAAGTTTTCCCAAGTACTGTCCATCACCCATGCCCACTAGGGCAGTAACTATAAGGTATTACAGACAATGACACAATTTTATGTTTAATCATTTTTATGATGGAAGTCACAAATCTTGTTACAAGAGGAACATTAAAATGAATTTTGAAGTGAAGTCCAGGACTCTAGCTGGTTACAAGTCTGTTGCATGGTTATTTGAGTATTGAGTTTTCCTTTTCTAGCACTGGAGTAAAAACTAATTTAGATTAATATGTAATTGGGTGATGCTGCCATCTATGCACTGAAGCATGCAAATTGTCTTTTTGCAGGATGCTTCCCACTTTAAAAAGCACTGTTGTAGCAGCAGATTTAAATAGTCCATATTGCCTGCTGTATCCTACATATCATATCACTTATACATATACACCCAGAATCTTACAGCAATCTTTTACTATATCAAAACCTCTTGGCATCCCTTTCTAAAATATATGGCAATATTCAATCATTTGCATTGAATGATCTGTGTAAGTTTTAAAAGGTTATCCCTAATGCTAATGGTTCTCCTGGTTATGTGCTAGAATATGCTGACTGAATTGCTTCCATGTGAGTGGGCGTCATGCAGTCCTTTTAATGCATTACCTGGCTGCATGTATAATTATACCTAATTGCTGTCCACAGTAGGGGTCAAAGCATAAAGCTGGGAAAGATGAAAAGAATGTCTAATACATGTAATTGAAGTAGTTAACATACAAAATGGCACATTGTAATTCATATCCGCTGCAGCAGGGGAAAAAAAAACACATTTGAGTGTATTTTGTATCAAAATATTTTTAAGCTCTGTTTTTTTGCGCTTTTAATAAGCTGAAAGTCCATTCCCACTAATTACCCCAACTCTGTTACTCACTGAATGTGTTTGAGTGTATTCTGTCTTCACTGCATCAGTCCAAAAGTAACACTTATATTTGGGTTTTAACATCCTTCATTGAGCTTTAATCACTCTGAAGTGGTACACTCCGGTGTGTAAATGGAGCACACTCAGTCATTTGCTCAGTCTTATGTGAGTGACAGGTCAGCGAGGAGGAAATATGATATGATGATTGGTTATTTTTGCTAATTGACAGCATTGGAAAATATTGCTTTAGCAGGATCAGTTAATAGTTTAAATATTTTCCCTGATGGTAGCCTATATCCACAACGTTCCACTTCCAGAATTGTTCCGTTGCCTACGGAAATTCCGCTGGATTTCACTCTTTTCAGCCGGATGTCCGGTGGATTTATGAGGACTATGGTTAACTGCTCGTTAGATCTCTGCAGGGTAAATACAGACAGCTAGCTAGACTCTCTGTCCAATCAGTGTTTTCTGTGGCACTAAACAACTGACCTAAAACAACTTTTGAACATGCACGTTCCACCAAAACAAGTTCCTTCCTGAGGCTATTTTGCAGAGACATCGTGGCTCTGCAGCGCTGTGGAGGAAGGTCTGGCAAAGCAAGACTACCTGATGGTAATGCCCCTTATTACTCATTTAGCTCCCTTTATTGGACTACAGCACACAGCACGTACTATTGGGTTGCTCACATGAGCAATACATTTTTATTTCATGTTAAAGGAGAATTCCGGTCGACTTCAACATGTAGCTCTGTTGTTTTTAGATTTGGAGCGCTGTCAGTAGCGAGAAAACAATCGGTGTTGCCTACACCGTGTTATCCTCCTGCTACAGTTTGCACCCAGGAGGCTGAAACAGGGCAAGTTTTAAAACGTGCTTTTAGCCTCTTAACATGTTCAAAATGTCATTACAAGTGGCTACCCATGTGAAGTGATTCCTTCCGAGGGAACACGGTGAATCTGACTGCAGTAGATGTGAAAGAAATGCATAAAAGTTGTGCTAATTCAGATCTGTTTAGTTCCGGTGTTGAGACACGCTTCCGCTGAGCAGTCGAGAAGCCAGGTTATAAAATATCTCACACATTTTAATTATTTGAGCGTTTTCCATGGTTGTGTTGACATTTCCGCCTTTATAACTGAGGGGATTATAATCAGAGGAAGGTTAAGTTTAAAATAAAAATGTTTCAATGGTCAATTCACACATTAATAATAAGTAATAAAATAATTGAAATCACAATTTAACAGGCTTTGCTAGTGGCCTGAGGTTTGAGATGGCGGCTATGTTGCTGTACAGCCCTGGTATGATTTCTTGCACCATCTCTCTCCTATCATCTTATTTCAAGCTCTCTACTCTCTCCTAATCTATACTGTATATACCTGTAACAAAGGAAAAATACCCGGCCCAGCGAGATTGTGTGGAGAGACGACAACAACAACAACAACAACAACAACAACAACAACAACAACAACAACAACAACAACGGATGCGTTAGCACCAGGGGCCTGTTTCACAAAAGCAGAATATATAAATCCAGGATAACTGATAAAGCGAGGCTTGACCTAGTCTAATCTGTGCATCCTGGCTTGGTGCGTTTCAAGAAGGCCAAGCCAGGCTGAGGAGGAGCGACTAGGTCGAGCCAGGCTGAACTAATTCAGATAGATGCGCGTCCACGGATTTCCTCAAAAGACCGCAAGGTCGATCCCAGATTTCCTGATGCCAAAATGGAGAATACGCATCGTTTATACTTTATACAGAGTGTACTTGTGGAAGTATGATGACGTGAAACACATTATTTGAATAAAAAGAAAATAACACGGCCGCTGTACTGAAACATCGAGAGAAAGCGTAGCAGACGATCGCGGACCGACTGAATAGCAGCCTAAATATCTACATTAACTGACCTCTGCTCTGAATGGAAACCCTCATAATCATTCCATTCAATGATTAGGCTACTAATCATTTGCACAAATTAACAATTGTACTCTTTCTCTTAAAAGTAAGCAGAAAATAATGTTACTCAGGAAATTTACCATGACGATCCATTTTCTATAACGCTAGAATATGAAGCGTAAATATCTCTTTCACTCTGTTCCTCCCTCTCTCTCATTGGCTAAAATATTAATTTTCTAAGTCATATTAACTTCCACTAGGCCTACTCGCTTTTAATGCAAAGTGTACAGGTGTTCGTTTTTGCAAATGACAAGTGACACATTGAATGGTTTCATTTAAGAGCAGTAGTTCATAAATGTAAATTTTTAGACTATCATTTAGTCTGTCCGCTATTATCTGTCACGCTTTTGAAGTGAAGGAGTTCAAGTACCTTGGGGTTTTGTTCGCGAGTGAGGGGACAATGGAGCGGGAGATTGGTCGGAGAATCGGCGCAGCGGGTGCGGTATTACATTCAATCTATCGCACCGTTGTGACGAAAAGAGAGCTGAGCCAGAAGGCAAAGCTCTCGATCTACCGGTCAGTTTTCGTTCCTACCCTCACCTATGGTCATGAAGGCTCGGTCATGACCGAAAGAACGAGATCCAGGGTACAAGAGGCTGAAATGGGTTTCCTCAGGAGGGGGGCTGGCGTCTCCCTTAGAGATAGGGTGAGAAGCTCAGTCATCCGTGAGGAGCTCGGAGTAGAGCCGCTGCTACTTCGCGTCGAAAGGAGCCAGTTGAGGTGGTTCGGGCATCTGGTAAGGATGCCCCCTGGGCGCCTCCCTAGGGAGGTGTTCCAGGCACGTCCAGCTGGGAGGAGGCCTCGGGGAAGACCCAGGACTAGGTGGAGGGATTACATCTCCAACCTGGCCTGGGAACGCCTCGGGATCCCCCAGTCGGAGCTGGTTAATGTTGCTCGGGAAAGGGAAGTTTGGGGTCCCCTGCTGGAGCTGCTCCCCCCGCGACCCGATACCGGATAAGTGGACGAAGATGGATGGATGGATGGCTTTTTCTCGCGTTTTTTTATTTTTTATAGAGGACGCGTTTCCTTCTCTACATATTATATGCCTTGCTCCCTGGTATATATGGACATAGAAAATAAAGACACTAAAGAAATTGGACTGTAAAATCTAGAAACTATAAAGATAATAAAGTGATAAATTCCATGCACACTATAAACATGAATGGAACAGAGTATATTCATCAGTTATTTCCCCCCAGGCAAAATATAAGGTCAAAAACCATTAAGGTGTCCTCTCCCTGTTGTTACATGAATGTACAGTAGCCTACATCACTAGATAGTTACTGGTCCAGTGAACTAAGTCTATAATTTGGGAGGATTGTACAGTTAGGATATGTTCTTAAAATTGTACAATCCTCCCAAATTATAGTCCCAGTTTACTGGACAATACAAATTGTGTGCTGAGAATGCCAAATACAATGCACATGGAAGCAGAACAAACATGATCCTTATTGTTAAAGAATAAAAAAAGAAGTTATAAACTAAAATAATTTAAGGTGCATTGGGGAACTATAGAAATGTACAGCATTGTATGTATTGCCCTTCGTGACAGACTTCATTTAAAACTCATTTGAAATTTTATTAGCCTTTTCTAATTATCTCAACAACTGCCATGATATATTCATCAAACTTCTTACAACAATATGAACAGCAGTCTTCATACAGCAATATAACAGTAACAATGACAAATTTATAATTATAAAAAAAAATAATGGTCACAACTTTAAATAATAACAGTACTTAAATGAACAGCAATATGCACCTGTTGTATTTTAATCCAGGCTGATAACAAAGGGGTAAAACCACTGCTGAGTGAACAGAAAAGGTTACAGGATTATATAAATCCTGGCTGTTAGCCTGGTCAGGACCAGGCTAGCTGCACAGAATAAATCTCCATGGTGATTTATGTGCCTCTGCTTTCGTGAAACCGAGTCAAGGCTAAATTCATCCAGGATAACCAGGAAATCCCGGCTTAATCCCTTTATCTTGGTTTTGTGAAACAGGCCCCAGGTCACGGAGAAGGCCTAGAGATAAACGAGCAGGCATCAGAAACAGGCTGAGGAACAGGGCACACCGAACACCACTGCCCAGCATCCTGCTAGCTAACGTCCAGTCAATAGAAAACAAGCTGGACGAGCTCAGGGCCAGAATTAAATACCAGAGGGACATGCAAGACTGCAACATCATCTGCCTCACTGAGACATGGCTAACACCCTCGATGCTGGACCATGCAATTCAACCAGCGGATGACCTCTCAGTTCACCGGAGGTACAGAACGAGAGAGTCCGGAAAGTCGAGGGGAGGAGGCTCTCCTTAACCACCAGGCTGAACGTCGGGATGCAGCTGTCATCGTAGCCGGGGATTTTAACAGTGCCAACCTGAAGAGAGTCAGACCTGACCTTCGGCAGCACATCACATGCCCCACCAGAGGAGAGAGAACCCTGGATCACTGTTACTCACCCTTCAAGAAGGAGCTTCTTCCCTCAGGCTGTCCGTCTGCTCAATGAGAACTGTGGCTAGCCCCCCACCCACCACCTCATTTTCTCGTGTTGTATAAATACTATTTTTTATGGATTTTGTTATTGTTTTTATTGTGACAGAACAAGTACACAATGCATTTCACTGCACATTGTACTGTGTATGGTTGTGTATGTGACAAATAAATTTGATTTGATTTGATTTATACTTGCAGGATTGTTCAAATAATGACCTGAATGCACTATTTGCATCAACTGAGTAACTCATGAGTCATAATGCATGGCTTTTGAATGGGTTTATCAGCAGTGAGTGAAAACTTTAAACATTCCTGCGCTAGTCCTATAGCTTCTGTGTGCGAGGGTTGATGTGTGCTTGCTTAGCTACCACAATTGTAGCTTGTTCAGAGCTGTAGCACTGATAATTAATAACAGGAAAGTCAGAAAATCTAGCTCTGATTACATATCTGTAAAATCCAAATTGTATATTGTGTTTTGGTACTGTGGTACGCATCTGTCCACAGCAGCTTAAACTACTTACATCACCATGATTATATGAAGATTATGGGTAACGGTGGTTAAGTTCATTGTCAGTTGTACTGTTAAGCCTAGCAGTGATTGCCAGTGATGTCTTACCTGCTACAGACCAACACTCTGTATATAATGAATCGACTGTAAAAATAATGGACAAAGCTTTCGGATCTGAAAGTGAAGCCAATGCTGAAGTGCCTTAAAGCTGCATTCTATCTAATTTCCAGCAGGAGGCGAATCCACTGGTTGCAAAAATAAATCTTGTTTCTATAGAAGTCTATAAGAAAATGACCTAACATTTTCATAATGAGTTTATATTCTCAGTCGCTACTTTCAAGTCTTTTTCAATACAGCTTGATGTTCATTTAGTAAATTATGGGCCCATTTATTTTATTTTGGCGACGTCATCCTGCCCTCCTCCACCCTCCTGTCAAAAATTGTCACGTCTGGTTTCAAAAAACCAAGATAGCGGCGGTCAAATTGCCAAACAAGGCAACAATCAAGACTTCAAAACGGCAGTCCACAAACCAATGAATGACGTCACTGCTTCTACATCGGCTATTTTTTTTACAGTCTGTGGAATTATGTAACCAAAGGTCTTACTGTACTTCAAGTCAACACCACTGTAAAGTCACTTTTAACACCACAGCCACAGCCGTTCGCTTCCAACTTTACATTAAATATTTCCTCAGCCCAGCATGCCGTCGACATTATTCGGGTCTCAGTGGTTGCATTCTGGTCTCTAAAGGTTTTCTGTCTGCTTTCATCTTATAAAAAAGGCATATATATATATATATATATATACAGAGAGAGAGAGAGAGAGAGAGAGAGAGAGGATGACAAGATGACTCTCTTTGAAGGAAACTGCAATATGCTTTTGTACTTTTCAAGTCTGGAGCTCACAGTGCCAGGCTTGGAGTTGAGGTCAGTAACAATAGGTCATTACTGTTGAGAGAATGTCCCTCAGGCATGTCAGTACTGAGACTCGCTCTTGTGTGATTTAGAAATACGTCTCAAAAAATTGTCCTACATTTCAGTGTGTGTGAGAGAATCTGTAAAAAAAAAAGTAACCAAGTGGCACCGAGAAACCATTGTTACCTAGGTGATAGGTATCATCTCAGTAAAAAATAATATTTGTGAAACTGTGGACTGTAAAGATTAAAAATAGAAAAGGAGGCACAGGCCATCTGTGATGTGTGCCAACTGATTCAGTTTGAAAACTGCTCCTGGAAAAGGACGACGTAGGAGTCACTGCTAGCTTCCATCCTTGCTGAGATCCATCAAACCATCTTGGTTTCAAAGGGAACAAAATCCATATTTTCTGAATCAACTATCATCACTTGCATCTCTCTAAATTGCATGTTGTTGTCCTTTGTTTGCTTTGATCACAGATAAACTCCACCTGGCGTCTCCACTCTTTTGGCAGCCATGTCTCTCTCTGTATCTGGAAGGACCGTGTTCACTATCCTCCTCATTAGCAGGTAAGACTGCTTACAGAAATGCAAACACTGGGATCTGCAGACACAAAGCAATTGTAACAGGCAGCGGGCATCATCAAAGTGCTTATATTATGCTTTTTGGCTTTTTCCCTTTCCTTTATTGTGTTATATATATATTTTTGTGCACATTATAGGTTTACAAAGTGAAAAAGTCCACCCCTACTTAACCATCTTCCAGAGAAAACACTGTTTACAAACATCTCCAAACAGCTCTATTGTAGTCCAGCCTTTACTTCCGTGACAAACGTTATAATTCTCACCTAGCTGCTAGCGTGGCGCGCCCTCATTCTCTGCACATGGTACTGCACATGTGCAACACCCAACAAAGATGGAACAGAAATGAGATGCCTCACTCTGTAGCTAAAACGGAGAGCTCAACACACAGGGTGAAAAGAGGAGCTGCAGCAATGTGCAGTACGACAAAAAAATATGGTGTTTTTTTGACAATTAAAACCACATAAACCTATTCTGGTACAACCTCTAAATGCAATTATGAACCTGAAAATTAGCATAATATGAGCACTGTAAGTCATGTCAGATTCACAGAACACCTACGCTGTGAACGTGGTGAGCTGAGAAGGAGATAAAAAAGGTACTCAGTTGTATAATTTTCTCGTGAACCATCAATACTCAGTAACAACTCCCCAAGCATCAGACAAGAAGCATTGAAATGCCATTGCCAATGGTGCTGCTGAGCATACAATTGGTGTTATAATCCCTGCAGAGGTCATACAGAGGGGATGATGGGATGTTGTGGTGCTGATTTGTCTGCTACCGGGAAGAGAAGCCTCTCCACTTCTTACAGTTTCTTTTCAAAGCACAGAATGCACTTAGCACATTTTTGATAAGGCAAACCCTCTGGGTCTGGCTGAATCCTGCTATAAGATATTCTCTGTATAGTGCAGCGCTTCTTTGCACAATCAGCTCTGGGATTCATGTGCTGTAGCAGATTGCCTGCCACTAGTATGTTGCCAAATGCATGCTTTTAGTGTAAACGCCATATGCCAGACTTTGACCATTCCAGCATGAAATAAACGGATTTCATGAATCTGTGAGCTTTGAAAGATTCCATGCTGATTACTTTTGCAATGATCATTGTTGTGTTTGAGTGAACCGTCTGTAGTCACTGCACTATAGACATCAAAAGACTGTTGTGTTGCAGTCAAGGCTGAGAAAGCCTTAAGCATACATTCGTACAAGATATCGCTGTTGATTATTAAAGGTACTCTAAGCTACAAAATTTTTTGTCACATACAGCAAACATCTCCTTACTATCCGCGAGTTGCCTGTCCCCTGAACACACTGTGGGTGTGGTGGGGGGGGAATAGTGCGCTGAAGCACAGAAGGGAGGGGACCGGATGAGGAGGAGGGAGGAGCGAGTTAGTCTCAGTTTCTTTTGAAAAGAAACGTCAACAAGAAGTAACGTCACCCAACATCGCTTAGAGCACCTTTAATCAATGAAAAGAGGTTATTATATTGTGAAAATATAACTTTAAAATGCAAGTGTAGCTGGGAATATTTGCATCTGCTTGTAAACATAAAGTCCTTATTAGCTCAACAAGACACCAACCACTGCATTTTTATTAAGTCTCTTATTATTTATTCAGCTACTTTATGCTAATAACGTACTGCCATTTTAAGGAATCATGCCCCCACAGGTCTGCTCAGGTGCGGCAAATTCAATACCCACATACAAAAACGTGATACCCAAAAAGGTCCTAAACTTATAAAAGGTCTTCATGGAAACAGAGACCCAGATCATGAGGTACAAAGTATATATTCAGCCCAAACTGTAGGATTTCGTTGGATTGCAGTGGGTCTTGGTTCTTTGGTCAATTTGACTGACATCAATTCAGGCGGACTCACTATAAGCACTGATGACATTGTATGCCAATGATTCTGGATTGGGTCTTATTATCCTTGGTTCTAGTCAAACTGGGTCTGATGGTGTTTTTCCATTGGTACTTTTGGCCCAGCAGAGTCATGCCATTACCGCGCTGATTCGCGTTTCCATTACCACTTTAAACACGCCGAGATGTGCTAAGTAGCGCCAAGATGGGCCGTCTCCAGAGTTGGGCTAAAGTGCGCCTGACAACCTGCTGTAACGGCAAATCCCTGCCGTGCTGGGCTGACACGCAGAGTTAAGCCAAGTCTAGTTAAGCCAGCATGTGTATGGAAAACCACCATGAGTGTCTCAGTTCCCTTTTAGTTAGCTTAGCGTGCAGCTTTGTCTTGGGCTGCTCAGCCGCTTTGGCTTGTGCTCTGTCTTTTCTGACTGGAAAAGTAGGACAATGTAATTTTCTTTCTGCGTCTCAGTGTAGCGGCGTGCAGCTCACCATGAAATGGAGGTGTTTTTGAAAATTCAATTTGAATCTAGTGACAAGTGACCGCTTTCATTTTTGCAGCATTTCAGCATCAAATGTTTTTTTTTGTAGGACAGATTTATCTCAGAATACCATTTTTCCATAATTGATAGGTAGAAGAAGGAGAATTTTAGGATAGGTCATGCATTGTAATGAATGAAAATCTCTTTTTTTTTTTGTCCGGTCTGTTTAATTTAGTGCTTGATGAACAAAAAACTGATCCTGTGTAATTTAATGATGGAAAATCAATCACTGCAAATTGCGACAAATAATTTAGCATGTAATTAATATGACCTCTGTGACATCAAGGCCCTAGAAAGTTGATTTACCATGGCCTGTAGCCCATCAGCTAACCCTGTCAGCATGAGCTGCTCAGCCCAGAACCCCTGATAGCTTTGTCGATTTAGTGAATAGGAAACACTGCTTGCCCTCTGCCAGCGGAATACAAATGCGCTGCAACCATTTTCACCAACATACATGGCCACGTTATTGACCTGAACAGTTTTATGAAGACGACCCATGACCCTGACAATGCTGAAACTGCCAGGACATAAAGGGTCGTGAAAGTCTTGCATACATCCAGCACAAAAAGGCTCACAGGGACATGAACCGCCTGCTTGAATTCGGTGGAAAGATTGATGTCTTCCTTCATGTGGAGGAATTCGATAATGACACGTTGGCAAATGTTTGAGTGTCAGTCTAGCCTCAGATAACTTTTTCCTCTTGTGTTCCTGTAGCAATCATTGACAACAATGGCAGCATTAGAGCTTTGTTTGACTCCCTGAGTCAAAAGAACAAAGCAAGAAATCCAAGAGGATCAGAGCTGAGTTTGTTATTATAAAAAACTGTTGCTTGAAAAAAAAAGAAACTGAATCTTTGTCATCTGAGGCAAATGAAGTCAGCCATATGAAGTATTTACTGATTGTTGACTGTAATGTAAACATTGCAACGGTGTGCACCACATATATGCTTTAATTTCACTTTTTAATATTTAATGTGTGTTGATTCTTCTGCTCTAATTGTAGCTAGATGTTCACATTGAAGCTGGTGTCTTTTGCGAGAGAGCTAAAATTCAGAAACAAACAAAAGGCGAGGAAAAGATGCAGGGGAGAAAACAAAGCATCAGGAAATAGAGAGAAAGCGGCACCATTATTTGCTATTTGCTATGAAGGCAATACATGTGACTGTTGTCATATCAAATTGATCGTTTGCTTCGTTACAGCTGCTACTGCTGTTAAGCTTGTTTTTCCTGTTACGTAATGTTTTAGGAGTCTCTCAGTCGAAACAATGGATGTAAACCATAGATGTAAACACAGACTTTTGATGACGTCATGAAGTCTCGTGGGATCATGGGAGTTGTTGTCTTCATTGTTAACCACCATTGCCGATTGAAATGTATGTAAGTTGTATTCACGTGAGGTTCAGTAACGTGACATTCTCTTGAAATAGCTGCAGTGTTTCACACATAATTCTTTAGATAAAATACTTTACACAATGGATGTTGTATTCATGAACAGGGATTTTTTAGTTTAGTTACCTGTAACCCCAGAAACTAATTTGTGTAATGCACACAGCTACGACATGTGGACAAATCCAAAGCTTGACATGTTTGCCATGGCTAGTTACAATTGCTAAGCTATGATTAATCAATCATTTGTCCGGGGAGGGGTTTAGCCCTTCTTTTATTTACTATAATCTGATTAATTTGTCTTTGTTAAAACAGATACAAGGTAGAAAGGGCACATTTATGATTGTGTTCCCTTTTGTGCCTATGTCTCGCCTAAAATGTATTGAGAAACATATTTCAGCTCATTGTTGAACTGTTATACGAGTATATTGGTTATGTGATGTGCTCTCATTATACGTCACCCACCAGCGGGAGCGCTTATTGGTCCGGTGCCGGGGCCGCGCAGGGCATTCTAGTGGTTGTAGGTTTTCTACCTTTTGAGCAAAAGGGAATATCACAGCTTCTTTTCTCTATTTTCTCTGGCCATGTAGCACCAATTTCAAAAATGTCTGAGCCATCCTCTTTCCAGCGATAATGTACTTCACAATTACAAACCCAGGCGACAGCATCAAAGCAGTCAGGTTTGATTTCTCATTTAATCTCTCTCAAAAGAGGCTCAATGACATAAAGTAACACGACAGTACTGCAAATAGGAAGCGATGGTTTCACGACACTGGTTACAGAGAGCATGGATACAATTTTACTGAAGCCTATTACAGGCAGATTAAAGGCTTACATTATGCTTTTCTTGCCTTTACTGGAGAGACATGACTTACTCCTGTATAGAAATCTATTTCTTGTCCCTGGAGAGATTAGTGTACCCCTATAGTCGGATAATTACATGACTGAATTGTTTCAAACCACCACAAAAAGAAACGTGAGGAGAATTTATT
The DNA here is from genome assembly GCF_004354835.1 of Perca flavescens. Classification (NCBI taxonomy): domain Eukaryota; kingdom Metazoa; phylum Chordata; class Actinopteri; order Perciformes; family Percidae; genus Perca; species Perca flavescens. Next base: position 1,576,699 of record NC_041347.1, read on the forward strand.
GTCTTGAGAGAAGATTGTATGCTACTGTGGTGCCTGGGTTTTATTTTTCCCACCGAGTCACAGAATGATTTTCGGCAGGTAGATGGCGCTACAGTAACACATTCTGATGGGTCACAGATTTCTTTGGAACATCGGAAAATCCTGTGTTATTGTATACCATCGAAGCCAGGTAAAAGGAAGCAGGAGATTTCTTTATATAGGCCTAATTGTATTTTAATGTTACTTTGCAAGTTATCTTTTGTAATTATGGCTGATACTGGGGCAGGACCATCACAGAAAAGAAGGAAATTAAATGAAGAACAGCTAAAAGCTAAAAGGGAAAATGAATGACAACGGGCTATCAACAGATGGAGAAAATTATGGGATTGTAAATGATTCAAAACCCAACCGAATTGGCCCTCAGGTATGTAATATGTCTATTTCAATCATAAAATATCTTTACAGTGCATGATGTGGTTGGACGTCAGTAGCCGACATTACATACGTCCCCCTTCCATTTAGCGCGAACATTTTAATCCTTTTAGTCCGTGTTTGTGTTGGCCTACTATTTTCTTTTCCCCTGTAACGTTACTTGTGTAAAGCATCCGTGGGTTTCATGAAATTTGCTATAGGCTAAGTATGCAACACTTGTGTGAAATGCAACGATGCATCTGTAACGTATTCTCTTATTGTAAATTAATGATTTTCTGTCTGATCAAAACATTCATCGCGACTATATGACCTCCAGGTAACGCTAACTCAGTAACACAGCACCGTAAAGAAAAGAGCTTTATGACAGCAGGTGTGGTAAAAACGCTACCGCTTTTGTCCAAAGTGGCCGCTAGAATCAACACAGACTGAAAGTTACATTCAGCCACTTTAAAAGGGAAATAAATAGTGTTTTAGTGTGACTTATTTACAGTAAAGGACTTTATCATGTATGTGAGGAGTAGGTAAGGTTGTTGATTTAAAATTTAAAAGGAAATTATGGTTGGTGTATTATTTTCCCCATTTATTCAGAATCAGTTGGAAGGTATGTTGAAGTGTAAGCTTCCTAGAGATCATATAACAACTGAGATTGGACTCCAGCTAGGGCTCTGGCACATTGATTTGGAAGAGTGATCGTCAATTTGACTGCTCCTGACAAGTTAATGCTTGCGGCGGCTTGCTGATGTCACTTGTCAAGGGTTACCAAAATGTAATACCACTGATGTTTCTGAGCTGATGCAACCATTTGAAGCTTGACTGAAAGACAAAAAACACACGGTTAGACTTTAGCTTTGATACTAAGTGGCTTTAAAATGCTTATTGCAGCGGTTGCCATAGAAACACAAGATAACCCATGTTAGAATATCTATTAGTTTGCCAGTGATTTGACTAAAAGCTTCCTACAGTTACTGGCAGCAGAATAACCTCCTAGACAGGTCAAGGAAGAAGGCTTTTAAGAGATTATTTGAACTTTTTAACTCCAAAAAAATCATGTTGCCTATGTTTCTCAGAGATATACACCCGCATATATTGGATCCAGTCTTAATTTAAATAAGGTTGTAATTGAGATCCTTTTGAATTTCACACAAACCCCTTTTGTCTAGAAATTCCCTTGCCTCGCCTATTTGAAATTCATCATTTATCATTATCTGCAGCAGAGCGAACCGAAAACCAGTTTTTCATGTTCATTAAGTTTAATTGTAGGTCCCCTATCTGGAACAATATCTTGCCTCAGTTGGGTTTCTCTGCCATTTCCATTTGCACAGCAAGTTGTCATGGCACTATTGTCACTTATATTTTCCCTAACCAAGGCAATTTTCTCACTAGAGCCCTGCTTATTCTATACTGCTCAACGCTCTGAACCACAGGGTGTTATTGGCCTCTTTATTTCTGTGAGAGCACCTTGTCGTCAACTCATAACAGATTAACAATAAAAACACATACCACCGCTATAATTTTGTAAAATAATGTGAAAATGCATTTTGTTGGGCGTTGGACGTTTCTTGACATGGTTAAACATATTCTTCTAAGATGGGTCTTTAACAAATGATGTGATATGCATTAAGAGTTGATTTCACTCCCTGCTGCAGATGACAGATGTGGCAGATGTTCCCCAGAAGTTTAGCATTTTTGGGCACATGACTTTTATGGTTAAAACACTATCATTTTAACCATAAAAGTCATCATCACAACTGAATATGGCAAATTAAAAATGCATTTATACACGTTTTGCTAGCTGGAATTAAATACAGCTTGCAATTTATTGTTTAATATCTTCTTTTTAGTTCAGATGGTGGATAAAATTATTACAATTATTACAATGATTGTAATAAATATGATTAGATGTCCAAAAGATAATGTCTTAATATAGTGGTACATCGTTACTCATCAGAGGGAATTCTTTTTATGACTGGCTAAATGTATTTTGTATGGACATGTCCATATCTGCTTTTTTGTTCATTTGACCTTTATTGTAGCTTTTTTACTTCCCCCTTCACAATCAATCAATCAATCAATCAATCAATCAATCAATCAATCAATCAATCAATCAATCAATCAATCAATCAATCAAACTTTATTTATAGAGCACTTTCAAACAACCAAAGTTGAACAAAGTGCTGAATAAATAAGACATAAAGTACATAACTCCCACAGGCATAAAACATTCAAATAGAACAAATTAAAAGAAATAAAACATGAGAAGACAGCCATACAGTAAAACAATAAAATACTTCTCCTATGAACTCCTCTTTCGAGATAACAGACATACTGATAGGAAATATGAGTTGACGTATCGCATAGCATTATCCAGGCTACACATATGTGATGGTAGGAAAGGGTACAAAGCTCCCTAAAGTTCAGAAATGACCAGGTTTTGACTGACTGGTTCAGTCCTGCGGTTAGAAACCTTCACTGCACAGTATGGACAGTATCTGTGCATGAGCTCCTCCAAAGCTTCAAGGTCCATTTCATATCACAAGACTGCAAAGCCAGAGCTAGGGAAACGGCTCTTATTACCATGATAACGCTTTGTAGTGTCATCTTAATTAACACTAACTGAGATCTTATTTTGGCCTTCCTTTGAGCTCCTAAAATCTCACAGCTCATGTAAAAGAAGATGTAGTAAAGAAAGCACATGCTTTGCCTTGAGCAGGATGTTACTGTAGCTGATAGCTTATCCCATCGGACAGAGACTCTAAACTCAAAATCATTTTACTTTGTATCTCCCTCACCAAGACTTTCTAGATGTTAAAGGCACTTGCAAAGTGATTGTCACCTAATTTCTTACCCTATTCTTACGTTAGATATTTTTTTTTGTGTGAGTACTTTAATAATTTAGTGCCAGAACAAACATTTTAGCATTACGTAAAACGCCCATTCCTATAACCAAGCAATACTGTAAACTTTAATGAACACAGTCTATTTTCTAGAGAACTCCTTAGATATGAAATATTTAATGTATTTCATTACTTTGTGGTGATGTTTGAAGTTCTACCATGGACTCTGTACATTTTTTTGTGGAAAAAATGCCTTACTTATCTTGTTTCAAGCCATTCTAGTATAGAAAGCCTGCAGGAAGAGTTAACTCGATTTCTGCCAGTTGTCATTAATATTCAACAAGCTATGCTGTTTGAATCTGATTGGCTAACAGCTAGCCAATGAGAGCCTGGCTGTCAGCATCCTTTACCCAGCGCAACTGGGCGAGCGCATGAATAGTAATGAGCTCAGGCAACATGATGTCAGACTAACCAGCTTTTGTAATTGGTCTGATTTCTCTGCTTATTTCTTTCCAGTGGCTAGAGCTGACAGAGGAGCTAGCAGTTCATTTTCACATTCACCACATAACACAAACACATATGGACCTAACAGATTTAAAAAAATACAAGGAAAAACAGTTTTGTGTGGCAGGGCACCTTTAAGAAGATTCTACCTAAAATGGCTGGAGCTTCTACACAATTAAAGAACAATGAGGGGTTGGGCGCCTGGATAGCTCTCCTGGTAGAGCGTGCGCCCCATGTACAAAGGCTCAGTCCTTGTCGTAGCGCCGCAGGTTCAACTTTGACCTGCGGCCCTTTGCTGCATGTCTTTCCCCCTCTCGCTCCCCTTGCACATCTTCAGCTGTCCTATATAATAAAGGCCTAAAATGCCCAAAAATAATGTAAAAAAAAAGTACAGATCATACAGTAGAGCATGTGTATGTTGTGTCTCTGTTTTAACATTTACTAATGAATTGTCCTGTTTTTCTTTTTGGAGTGTCTATTTGTACCCCCGGTACGAATAGCCTCGGCCACACAGCTGAGCTATTCACACCCTGTGACGTAACAACAAAAACACGTTGCTCGCGTGCACCGAAATCAAGGCGGACGTTCATCTTCCATGACTGCAGAAACTGGCATATTAGGAAAGTTTTGTCTCTAAAGTTTATAACAATTGAATTTCTAGCGGAAAATTGATACTACAGTTGCACTTTCTGTCTTCAGTGAAAGCATACAACCGTTAGTTTGTTAGTTATACAGTATGGTTACCTAGCAACCGAGGCTTGAAGACACCAAGTGGTAAACAGTTGTGCAGCATCCTGTAAGAACTGAGGTGAGTGGTTAGAACACTGAGCTTTAGTCTGGGAGCCTGGAGTTTGATTCCCCAGTGAGATGATCTTATTATTTTCATTTTGGATTCGATAATTTGCATGCCATTGCGCAAGTCAGGGCGTGCAAACGCAAAATTTTATTTTGCAGGGTGGTAAGGGAAGACTCATGAATATGCCTGCTCTGGTTGGGTTGGTTAGGTTTAGGCAAGAGGAGGGGGATTGGTTATGGTTAGGGTAACAATGTCAGGGCGATAGTATTCCAAAAAAGTGTAATACATGAGTAGCATGGATAACTGTGTGTAAATATATGCCAAGGTACTGGAAAGGCACAGGGTTGAGCATACATTGATATTTGTACAAGATAGGGTATTAATAAAACACATTGCTGTGTGCACCAGGGTACAAATAGCACTTCTAATTGCACCAGAGTGCAAATAGCATACACTGCTAATTGTACCAGGGGTGCAAATTGCCTCACCCTTTTCTTTTCTTTCGTCCTGTTTTACTCTGTTTTATATAGAAAATGTTACTACTGTATAGCTTTTGTCCTTTTTATTGTAATTTCTACCTACCTAATGGACTACAGATGGAAATTAGCCTTTGGGCTACAATCTGGCACTTTTATGTGTACCGCTGTACATGTTCATCAAATGTGCATTGTCCTGAAATAATAAATAAAAAATAAAAATGAAACAACACAATTGTTTTCACAATAGCCCTCTTGTTGCTCTCTCACTTGTCACTTGCATTCTGCTGTAGAGAACCTCTGGGGAGCTTTATGAACTTTTTACCTGACGCATCACAACATTTGAATCTTCCCTCTAGTTTCCAGTGTCTGCATGTGTCTAAACTAAACTCTGCACTGGCTGACTTGACTAATTAGTTCCTCCAGTTGACGTCGTGATTTTTTTTTGTGAGCAGCTCCTATCTACTATCTACTTTTCTTTCCAGATTGTACAGTAGTTATAACCTCTAGGTGTGTTGGCAAAGGTTTTGATGAATGCATTTGGCCTTTAACAAGAAAGCGAAAAGGTCAGATCTGATGAAAGCGATAGGCTACTAACGATCCACACTTTCTATGTGTGCTCTTTCAGTGCATTCGGAGAGAGCTATTACTCTTGCAGTACTCCCTTCAAGATTTTGTTGTTGTTGCAGAATATTAATTAATTAATTAATTAATATTAATATTCTCAGCTTCTTGAGTGTCTATGTGCTCTGTGCAGTGTGGAGACTTAGTGCAACTGTGATGATAGTTTGCCCATAATGAATCCATCAAAACTTTAAGAAACCTATATTAAACCAAATTATTCACTTCAAATCCCTGCCTTAAAAAATTTATTTGCACAATGATAGTAGGTTGGTGGCTTTTTGATAATATAATTAGACTCTTATTATACTTGCCCTGCAGATATTCTCATTCTCCATATACCTATCTTAATGTTTAAGCTCGGCAAAGACTCTATTAAGGGCTGCTTGACTAATCCTAGAATACCCTGGGGATCTGATTTAATGTGCTGTCATATGGATGTGATGAAACTGAGAACTATTCTCCACTGTTTTGTTCTTTGGCAGCGGCTCAACTCACTTCAACATTTCGGCAGCCTTTAATTAGAAACTTAAGGGTGATGGAGGAGGTGTTTTAACCAGGACAACTGTGAGGATATTTTTAACTTCAGTGTGTGATTGATCTTCAAATGTTTCTGCTTTGAAAATAAAAACGATATCAGCCCCTGTAACACTTCCAAAGAAATCCATCTGTTGTTATTCCATGGTTCAATCCAGGAAGCAGTGTTGGTTTCATGTGCATCCACATTTTGTTTTTATTTTATTTTATTATTTCAGGACACTGCACATTTGATGAACATGTACAACAGTACATGTCAACAATGCCAGATTGTAGCCCAAGGGCTAATTTCCATCTGTAGTCCATTAGGCAGGTTAAAGTTACAATAAAAAGGACACAAGATATACAATAGTAACATTTGCTATAAAACAAGGAGAAACAGGAAGAAACAAAAAGGAAAACAGGACAATTCATTAGTAAGTGTTAAAACGGAGACACAATTCATTAGTATGCTCTACTCGGCTAATACGGTACAACATACAGTTAGAGGTGGTTGCACGATTGGTTAGCTCTAAGCCACACCTTTACTTGGCTCTTAAAGGTGGCCAGAGTGGGACATTCCCTTATAATTGGGGGGTAGTGTGTTCCATAATGCACTACCTTTAATAGATTATCGATGAAAGAGGTTTTTCTAAAAAGAACTTCACAGTCCCTGGCACAGCAGCTCTTACTAGCTGTCTGTTTTTAATAACTATTCATATTCAGGGGGTTTCCTTGCTCAGAGTGTATTTTTTGGGGGGTGACTAAACACGGCAGTAAGCATGATCAGTCCTCGTACAGTAAAGGCAATGAAGCTGTGTTACCTTATTTGACAGAAATCTATGCCTTTACCTGTTATTTCTGACAATATGATGAACAAAATGTACATTACGCTTGAATAAAAATAAAAAAATAAGTAATTAACAAAACTGGTTAAAAAAATATTTTCATATTTAAAGCTTGTGCATAACTTTTTGATATTTATGAACGTATGTTACATTCAAGCCACTGCCAAATGAGTTGCTACAAAGCTAATCAAGACTATCAGCTTAACACAACTCTCTCTGTATGTATGGTAATGTTCAGAAGATTGTGTCGTCCGATGACTTTCCCGCGCAGAAACTCGAGTGACGATAATGACCTCTTCTGAAGAGCATCATGTTTTTAATCCTCCGTGTCCTCCTTGGCTACTAGCAACTGTGTAGAGGAGGGGGGGTGGGTTTTGTTGTCATTACTTAGAATTCCTCATGGGGGCGACAGAAACTACGCACTATAGCTTTAAAAAAATCATGGGGGAGTCCGGTATAGCCCGACTCTGGATTTAAAACTTAGATTAGCTCTCATATTCAAGTTTATGTTCTGCTTGTTCAACTGTTGTTTGGTAAATTGCTCTTAAACACATTTAGAAAGGATTTAAATTACTATTTTTATTCTCAATTCATTTTAGTACTGGTGATTTTTCTTTTAGGGCAGGCTAAAACCTCTTTCGGGGGCGCCAGAAATTTCTCTATGCACGAGAAACCCTGATATTCAAACATATATACAGATGATGGCATCAAACAAGTTTTATTTTTGGAAGTTTTTTTTAAAGGTCCAGTGTGTATCGTGTTTAGTTGTTCATTATCAAAATCTGTGTTGCCCGTTCACAAACTTGTCCTTTTTCATGAATATTTACCTCCACCATCAATTCCAAGCATTCCTTTTGGCTTTAAATTTTATATTTGCATTCACATGAACTGGGGTAGACGCTCCATATTCATGCACCATCTTGAAATACGTTAGCCGGTAAGGGACATACTGCTCCGCCTTTCGCGTTTTCGCTGTCACACGAAGAACTCACAGGTGCTGCTAATGCTGCTAATGGGTATCGTAGCTTCCCGGCCTCGGCAAGTTTGAAGAAGGAAACGTGGAGGACCACACGTATTCAAAATCCAAATTTCAGGAACATGAGTCTTCTTCTATATACGTACTTTGAACTGCGTGGTGCGAGAGAGTTGATTGCGATATATGATCTCAAAGCTAGATTGGGAGAAATTCCCACACATTGGACCTTTTAAGGTTGGATAAAAATGTTACATGAAACCTCACTGTTGTCAGAATGATAATATTGTTTTTTATTTCATGATTGCTCTGAATTGAGAACAATTTTATCCAATCCATTAACATGCTTATTACCCTGCCTGGCATTGAAAAGAGAAGACAGTTAATGATCCTGATGATGGGATTTTTCTGGATGGTTAAATTTTTCTTCATAACTAATGAGTTTTTTCCTCATTAATGACTGAACTTTGCGTTTAATGGGCAGGAAGAAAATGCTAAGAGTACTTATAAATTACCCACAGAGGCATAAAATGTATCTCTCACTTAATAAAAATCCAACTTGTTGAGTGCAATCTTGGCAGGATGACGTCTACTGTTTCAGAGCAATATTTCCTTCCATTTGGGATGGTGCTACAGAAAAAAATCAGGGGGTCACCAAGTCATAACTACACATTAGGGACATTAGCGAAAACTCTGAAACAAAAAAAAAACTCAAAATATTGCAAAAAATGTTTTTATTCTTGGCATTAGTGGAAAAGTTGATGTATTGATTAATACAAAAAGTGAATGTGAGTGCAATGGAAAAAGGACTTGGGGGATAAATCATGACATACATGGAGCATCTTAAACATCACTCAAGCTTCCACTGAAGAGACCAAAACATCCGATCAACATTCCTCAAACTAATACATAATAAAGAAAATGAATTTCCATGAATATTTCCATCACATTTTCGCCGTTGTTTTCCATCGTTTAAGGCTCTTTATTACCTCATCACCTCTGTTACCTCTTCTTGTTGTGTCCCCTTCCTCTGCAATCGTTTAATGGCAGCTGACTGGAGAAATAGCACCGCCAACTGTTTCTCTCAATTAGCCAACTCCACACATTCCAAATGGAATAACGTGTGGATGGAAATACATTAATTCACATTTTTGTTTCCCGATTTTCTGAAAACCTGTTGATAATTTCAGTCTGAACTAAATGAACGGACGTGGTGGACTGAGCAAACGACTGTTGTCCTGCTGATGCACAGGCACCCATATAAGCATATCTTCAGACTTTCCTTATTTTTGCACTGAAGGAGATTTATAACAAAGGATACATTGCTTGGTTACTCATGAATCCTTTCTCTAGACTTGTGACACTGTCTAAGTAAAACACAGAATTCAGTCTTCCGAGCAGTAAGGGAGGAGCTCAGTCAGTTAACAAAGTGTTTGCCAACATGATTCTATATTTTATGGCTCTTGGAGGTTTGAGTTACTTCATGTCAGTTAAACCATTTTCCTAAGAGGCATTCAAATGTGCATCAGTATTTTCCAGTCAGAGGAAATTGCATTATCTTGCAGCGCTGGCCATCATTTTATTTAGCACTGATGGAAAGTAGTACGGGACCTGCTCACCTGCATTACAACCAGCAATCCACCTGGACCGAGCCACTCAGAAAACTGTGCACACATTCAATCAATAACTCATGGCTGATTCTCAAGCCCTATTCGCATGAGACTAGTATTCCCAGGGGATCTGATGTGAGTTACAAATTCCCCAACCCACATCTGTGTTTTGTTTGGCGCATTTGCACAGAACGAGTGAAGTCTGTGTTTTACCCAAATTTACTGACATTATCCCCACACACAATATGTCAAAGCTTTGACAAACTATGTCAAAGCTTTCTTTTAGAATTGCCAATACAGCCAATACAACCCCGAATCACAGAGATGCCGATTCAACCTCTGGAATATTTACTTGACGAGGCAGATTCAGAGGCGATTAAGATCACAGACAAGCTCTGCAATTATTACAAATTACTAAAGGTCCCCAGGTAATACTAGTTCCATGCGAATATGGCTTTAGACTGCTAATTCGCTATAACTGTATAAAGGTAGGTGAGAAACAGTTTGGGTCTAACATGAGACTGAAAGCAGGCCCGCAGTGCTGGCTGGATTTGTCTCACAGTAGGCTCACTAAAGCTGTGTTTAATCACTCTGAAAAACTCTCTGCAGAACAGTTCCTTGTCAAATCATGCACCGCTTGTTGTTTAGACAGCCATATGTGTCTTTTATCATTTTGTATATGTGTTTTGTCTTTTGTCGAGATGCCGTTTATCAGCACAACGGCTATGAATATCATTACTGTTCATACACGTTCACAGCTCTGCGGCTCCTAGAATGACAAACTGCCTGTGGAGAGCAGTCTCGTATAAAAGCAGCATCTGATGTACATTAACAACACAATTAACACACGCACATGCTGCGAAGCTCACATGGATAATCCGTCCAATTTACCGTGCGTTTCAGGATACTGGTTCATTTCTGATTGCGCCGATGCTGTACTGATTGATTAAATGCCGTGTGGTTATAACAGGGCATGACAAGTTCATGGTGTAAAGTGAGCAATACTTCCGCGTAATTGGCGGGGGCTGACGGAGCAAAGCACTTCATTGACAAATCTCACTCTGCCCCTTCAATAAACAGCCGAGCAGAGCTCCCAGGCCTTCATGTCGCCTGTTATTAATGAAAACGAGGTTAATGACATAATGGAATATTATATTTGATGTAGCAAAGCGCTATACATTCGGATCTTTTGATGTGTTAGGTTATAACTGAGACTAGTAGCCAGAAGTATATCAACATGTTCCATCTACACTTGCAGATTTGCCTGAAATAAAGTCACGATGTTGTACGACTCACATTTTTTCTGAGATTCAGACTTCAGTAGGCTTATGAAGACAGTAAATGTTTGGCAGGAGGGAGTTCTTCTATTCTCGTATGTGGATGGGGCTTAGGGAGCTGCCTGGACTAGCATGAAAGGGAGAAACAGCTGCTTGTAGCCACAAAAGCCTGCAACTTGAACTCAGGAGGACTTTTTTTTTTTTTTCTTTCGTGGTGCCTGCCTTTGCATCTCTGAGCCTGGAGTGGCTGAGGGGTCTGAGGAAGACTGGAAAGTCCCTGATGAACGAGAGAATAATCTCTGTATATGAGAGCAGCAGTGACTTTCCTCAAATCCCATTTCACAGCGGCAAAAAACTGATTATTCTACGCAAAAAAAAGAAAAAAAAGCAGACGTTTAATGCAACGTGACAGGCGAAGCCTCCAGTGCGGAGCGAACGTTTCTAGCAGACCTTGAGGATTGAGCTAGGCTGTATGTTTTACCTGTTCTCTCCAGCAGCCTGTCACTAGACAATGGGTGCCTCCCCTGACTTACAGCCTACTGTACCAAGAAAGTCAGGAGGGCACCTTTCATGCAGTGCAGTGTCAGCCCTGTATGGAGGGAAAATGAACCCATTAATTTGGCTTATATTTGATCTGGAGCTGTGAAATTAGGACGCAAATGTCATTAGTTGTCATTTGAATATGAATAAGCTTGATTCCCTAACCTTGAATGTCAACCGAGGACTTGCCTTGTTTTATATGGTTTGCAGAATAACTAATCATACGTCCACGACCTGTTTTAAATCATGGTGTCATAACCCGCATAATTGGAACCAATCCCTCAAATTCTACCATTTAGGACATCAAAGTGTGAAGAAATGCTTTGTATCATTAATTTGATTGATAGGATAAGGAAGGAAACTAAACTTTACGGTAATATGACCTACATTAGGGTCTTTATAACTGATTTGCTTGTGGCAAATCAAGAAACCCATCTGAAGAAAATGTGTCGGGGGACCTGTGGGTGTGCAACTTTGGGGAAACGTAAAAAAAAAAAAAAAAAAAAAAAAAAAGTCATGGCGCTACACTCCTGCCTTATTAAATCATATTCCGCTCAGCAAATTTGTACATGCTCCTCAATGGGGTATGTTCAATCAAATTGCTCCCTGTGCGTATACAGAACATACGTGTTGAACTCCTTTGTGATGTTCGAGCGTCACGGCACGCCAATAGCTGCGGGGATTTCTGCAGCGGAGAGGAGGCCGGCTGAGAGTTTGGGGAACGACATGAATCAATGAGAGAAGAGTGAGAAGCGAGGTTGGAGTCAAACATACTGCCGAGTGGGAGAGAGAACAGATAGAAGGAGAGGGAGAAGGAGGTCCATAGTGAGCGTTACTCAGTTCTCTGCAGGGGTTATTTTCAACTGAATTAATCTGTTTTGAAATGTGCAAGTGCTGCCAGGACTGATGCCTTTAGAGTTTGGGAAGAAGAGTAAGAGTGATTGTGTGTGTGTGTGTGTGTGTGTGTGTGTGTGGGGGGTAATCTGGGAGGCTGTGTCATGAAACAAGATCTGAAAAGGCGAATTCCCCCACAGGGTTTGAGTCCTTCATTCCAAGCCACCCTGTATTACTCTGTCTCAACCTATTCCTCCACCCACGCATCCAAACACAAGACACATCAGCGTAGCCTATAGGCCATAGACTGTAGAGCATGTCGGCATAGAGGCTATCTTGTGGTGGTGGAGGTCGCTCGTGCTTGTACCACATCCGCTAGCCAGATGTTCTGTAAGTGCAGGACTACACAGTTTTACAGTCCTTGACATATTTGAACTAGAAGGGCTCTCAGAGAGCGCAGACTTCCGCCAGAGCTGTATTTCACAACGGTAATGCAGCGGGAATTTTCCAAGTCGGTAACTCATTTTAAGGATTATTCCGACACCACATGAATGCAGCACAAATCTCACAATGTTAAAGAAAGTGAAATATTTTTTTGTATCCGCCCCCTGATTTGGATCTGCTCCAAAATTTGATTCCTTTTAGCAGAAAAAAAAGAGCTTAAAACGCAACTTGCTAGTGCAGAGTAAATACTAGACAGTTAACAATCAGTTAAGAAATAGATTGTAAAGCCTTTTTTTTTTTTACTTAATATTTAACGAATTTCTTAATTTACTTTTGAAATATTTTTTTAATAATATTTTAACTGTTTTACTTTACTGATAGCATTAATTGGTCAGTATGTATTGTCAGTTAATGGTTAAACAGTTAATTATTAACATCCCTGCTCGCAATCTATAACCTACCTTGTTTAAAAATGCAAAAATGAAAATTTGTGGTTGTGCTGGAACTATTTCTTTCTAAACGACATGCAACAGGTTATTTGGTTTGATACTGTGGGTGTTTAACTTACAGTAAAGCTAAGCTAAGCTAATCACCTGGCTGCAGCTCCATACAGTACTTGTTGCACAGACATGAGATATGAGGTATTTATCGTCTTATCTTACTCTTGAAAACATGTCATTTTCAAAATGTTCTATTCTTTCAAGCTACATAGTACTTGATTACGTGTTTTTTTTCTGAAACTACTGGCCACCAGTACATTTATTAGCAGATAGTTTCTGATTTCTTCCTTACTCCTTCATTGTGTTACTGGTGTTTTAATTCACACAGTGGATACAGTTTGGCCAGCAGTAATATGATGGGTGCAATATTTTGGCTAGTTATCTTCATCATTGACTGTTTACACTGTGAGAAAGAGGTGCGGAGACAAATGAGAGATGAAGAGAGGAGAGAAGCGGAAGCACAATAAGCGAACCAAAGGGCCCATTACCAAGAATAGTGGAAGACTCTGATCCGGAACTTCCTTCCCACCAAGATCAGAAGACTTAATAAGCAATCACTTTGGACTGGCCAATTAGCACATTAGAAGGAGTTGTTTGCACCCACAGTGTCATGTGTCTGTGCCGATAATGTAGCGGTTTCAAGTGACAGGACAGATCAAGCCCTCAGAAATCAGCTGGTGCCATGCAACTCGGCTGCTCATATCAACATCCCGTTTAGCTAGTTGAAGTGCTTGTGCGCGAGATGCATTCTTGAAACAATACTTAACACCTTACCAAACAAATTATAGTTTAAGACACACCGAATACCTATCCTTTAATGTGCCTCACATTTCCAAAGAAAGTGGCAGGCGTTCATTTAAATTTAAAGCCCCCTTTGACTGGAATAGCCTGCCTCGGTCACTAAGATCAACCACATCTTTGAGTCGCTTCAAAACATCTTTGTTCATTTACTGTAATTGCAAACAAGCAATTGTTGTAAATGCTTTCCCTAATGCTTGACTGTTGCTTATTGGTGTAATTGTTTGTGGTTTTTCTGATTTCTCACATTTTTCTGTTATTTCTCTTTATTTTTGTTTTTAATCACTACTCACACATTCTCTGTTATGATCATTTCTAACACTAGTAACATCTGGGCATGTGTGTGTGTGTGTGTGTGTGTGTGTGTGGGGGGGTTATTGGGAGCTTGTATGTGAGTAAATGTGTATGTTGTACTGCAGTGTCTTGTCTTCTGTATTGTCCAGTCCTACCGAGGACCCTCTCGAAAAAGAGATGCCACATCTCAAGTGGTAGTCCTCGTACAATAAATAAATACTAAATACTACATTTTGCATCTCTTTAGCAACACTGTAAGTGTCTGTGACTCCGGTGGATTTGTAATGCACTTAATCGCATAACTTGTCAATCACTGGGTTTACTTGCATTTAAAACATGTTAGATTAGCGTGTCACAAATGCCAAGTGTTAGCATTTTAACAAACAATGCACCCATGCATCCATTTTAAATATAGCCTGTCCTGTTCAAGGTTGTGAGGGGGCTGAAACTCATCTCAGCATGCAATGGGTCGGAGGCAGGGTACTCCCTGGACAGGCTGTCAGTGCTCATAGACAGAAAAACACACTCACACATACAGGCATTTGAAGTGTATCCTTTGTGTGTTTAGTTTGTGGGTGGAAACCCAGCTGGTGCGTTTACATGATGAAGCGCATGTTTTACTTGGCGTAAGATGCTTCACTAGTGTACATTCAAATATCCTGCAATCATCTTCATATCATGTATTATACTGTAAAAATGGCAGCTAATGTACAGAAATCGTAGGGCTTATATAGAGGGGCACTTAAAATACAAAGTCATTTTTTATTTATTTTTTATTTATATGTATGTTTTTGCAGTTGTCTTGAAACCAAGCAATAGCTGGTGACTTATTATGGCAGAGGCCTTCTTCAGCTCAGTTGAGTGCATTCAACCTGGTGGGCAGGCATGTCAGGTCTGTCAGCATGCATTCTGGGAAATTGTGCACTCCGCAGTGTGCTTTTATCTGGGGAGAGAGAGACCCTACAGTACATAAATATGAGTGATGTTTGTGTGTGTGTGTGTGTGTGTGTGTGTGTGTGTGTGTGTGTGTGTAAAGAGAGAGAGTTTATGTGCACTTCCCTCAGCAGCACACAGCCTAAAGATCATGCTGCCTTGCACATAAATAACAAAGAGGTGTTGCTTATATTAGTAGCCTGTATGATTCTGGGAGGATTATAACGATGTATCCTTAGAATCTTTTCTGAGGATGTGGTTTTTTTCATCGTCAGGGCTCAGTGGATAGCGACTGTTTGGCAGGTTGGAGAGCCGAGGTCTCATCCCCGTCTGCAGGTGAAGGTTTAGACAGCCAAAAGTTCGAGAGTCTGGGGATTTACAGATATGGATAGGGTGAGAGGAGCTGGAAGCTGTTAGCACACATTCTAGTCAAAGAAGCTGTGTTTCATTGTCAGACTTCAAAGACGATTAGCTCTGTGGCCGGGTTAGCTCATTTGGTAGAGCAGGTGCACATATATAGAGGTTTATTCCTCGATGCAGCGGTCTCGGGTTCGACTCGATTCAATTTATTGTTATTTATAGTGAATTATCACCATGGACCATGGTCTCAGAACACTTCACAACAAAAATTGAAAATTTACAATTTAGCCAATATAAAAGGTATAATTAAATATGACAGATAAAATCAACAAAATATATATATACACATATATATATATATATATATATATATATATATATATATATATATATATATATATATATATATATATATAGATAGTACAGGCCAAAAGTTTGGACACACCTTCTCATTCAATGCGTTTCCTTTTTATTTTCATGACTATTTACATTGTAGATTCTCACTGAAGGCATCAAAACTATGAATGAACACATATGGAATTATGTACTTAACAAAAAAGTGTGAAATAACTGAAAACATGTCTTATATTTTAGATTCCTCAAAGTAGCCACCCTTTGCTTTTTTTGATAACTCTGCAAACCCTTGGTGTTCTCTCAATGAGCTTCATGAGGTAGCCACCCTTTGCTTTTTTATTAATAAGGGAAAAATTTCCACTAATTAACCCTGACAAAGGCACACCTGTGAAGTGAAAACCATTTCAGGTGACTACCTCATGAAGCTCATTGAGAGAACACCAAGGGTTTGCAGAGTTATCAAAAAAAGCAAAGGATGGCTACTTTGAGGAATCTAAAATATAAGACATGTTTTCAGTTATTTCACACTTTTTTGTTAAGTACATAATTCCATATGTGTTCATTCATAGTTGTAATGCCTTCAGTGAGAATCTACAATATAAATAGTCATGAAAATAAAGAAACACATTGAATGAGAAGGTGTGTCCAAACTTTTGGCCTGTACTGTATATATATATATATATATATATATATATATATATATATATATATATATATATAATTGAAATACCACAGGTTAAAATTGTTAGGACATGAAATAAAACAACGAATGATAATGCATAATAAAATAAACAATAAAACAATGGTTCAAAAGTTATGGATTTTAAACATGTTCATAATACTTTGAGTGAAGAAATGTTTTAAGTCTTGATTTAACGATATCCACTGAGCCTGCCTCCCTAACATTGGATGGAAGACCATTCCAGAGGGAGGGTGCGCGAAAGGCAAAGGCCCGGTGACCAGCTGATCTTTTTTTTAATATTTGGAACGATCAGAAGACCAGCATCCATAGAACGAAGGTGCGTCCCTTTGCTGCAGGTCATTCCCCCTCACTCTCCCCCTGTCTTCATCTGTCCTGTGAAAATAAAGGCCTAAAAATGCCCGAAAAGATGAGGATTTGAACAGTTAGTGCTAGAAAATCTATTCCATGATATATGGCACATTTAGTAGAATGTTTTCTTGATGTTTTATCACATTCCCACCATGGCATGTTTTATTTTTTTCATTTTGAGCTGCTATCCTTATCTGTGCCACTGCAGAGGCATTTTATTTTTTTTAAACAAACCCACTTATACATTTACACAGATGCAAAAAAAAAAAAAAAACATTTGGGAATGTAACGAGGGTCACACAGGGCGACCCAGATTGATAATGCATTATGCCAGAGGCAGAGTGCTGCCAGCACCGTCACTAACGTGGCTTTCCCATCCAAGTCTGTTGCCTGCTGAAACAACAGGCTGCGAGCTATGTCAGTGAGACTTTATGCAGCGTTAGCAACAGGGTGCTGCGGGCAAGTTAGGAGTCTAAGCTGATTTGACATAGTCAGGTGAAACAAGTTCTGAGTTTGGTGCTTTTTCGTTTTTTGTAGAAGTCTTTGGCTCTCATGGCGGGTGGTGGAATCACCAGTAGAACAGCCTGTCCTTAAATGGGGAAGAAATAGAAAAAGGACTGGCGTTGTGTCACCGTTTCAGGAGTTGCAGGTTAGAACCCAAACGCAGGAGGTTGCAGGGAGAGTTTCAATGATCTCCGACGACGTTTCAAAATGTGCTTAAAGTATTAAAAGTAAAAGCAGTCAGTGCAGAAAAACCCTCACATTTTAGGGACTGGAAACGAGCAAAAAAGTTCTGTCAATCAACTAAGTGTTTAATCAGCTAATCATTTCAGCCGTACTCGAAGGCTTGTGTGTTGTTGGGTAGTTTCATTTATAATAAAACATGGTGTTTTATAAACTACATGCGTTTTGGGTGCAAAAATCTTAATTGGTAAAGTAATTAGTAGCTAAAGCTGTCAGATGAATGTAGCGGAGTAAAAAACGAAGCAACAGGGATTATGCAACGGAACTGTAACCCAGGCATGAGATGGAACCTACCAATTATCTTGAGCCAAATTGATTAACTTGTTTGCAGCAATTAAGGTATCAAAATGAAAGATAAACCGATGCTTTAAAACCTGTTCACCCAATGATGAGTGACTGAAGGCGTGGGTATTTGATGACGCTGTGTGATAAAAAAAAAAAAAAAAAAAAACAGCATCCCATCTCCCTTTTACATTCTTGCTCTCCTTGTCACTCAATTTACTACAGCAGCGTAGAACTGACAGAGGGGACTCTGAGAGGCTGCCGGCATATGTAGATGAATGTTTTCTGCCTTTGCACATGGCCTGATCTGTCTTGCCCCAGCCCCTCTTACATCATGGCGCGTGCCCCAGGGCTTTCTCTACAGAGCAGGCGTTCTGTGTTTAGAGCCTGAATTATACACAAACACACACAAACACACACCACTGGGGAAGACGCAATGAGTGTTCTCTTCCCTACCGCAATTGCCAGCAATATAATCATCTTCCCACACATGAATGGGCCTTTAAGGATAGCATTCAGAAACAACGGGGGGATCTCATGAAAGCAAATGGTGATTTTAAAGAGAGTGAATGGAAAAACAGAGAGATGGATGGTTTGAAATATTCTAAACCTAAATCAATTTAAGGTTACTAAATAAAAAAGAGTTTTATTGTTCTCTTATTCCTCTTCCTTTAGGTTTTCAGTTGCCATTTTAATCTCCTCTCTTTTCTCCCACTCCCGACCTGGTTTCTAAGATTTGCTGTGGAACTCAATCAACACCCTGCAGATTTTGTGAATAGTGATAGGCTCGGGAAGAGGAATTGGCCTGGTAAATGCGAAACATGAGGAGAGACGAAAAATAATACTGGTTTCTGTTTTTCTCTTCTTTCTTTCTTTCTTTCTTTCTTTCTTTCTTTCCTTCTTTCTCTGTCTGTCTTTCTTTCTCTGTCTTTGTTCTCAGGTTGTTAGAGAGCTCGATGCTCAACGCCGAAGTGAAGGAAGGAGAGATTCTACCTCCTACCATTCAGAGGCTGATGAAAGGATACAACAAGTACCTCAGGCCTTTCTTTGACAGTAAGGAGACTGCAGACACATGGAAATGATGGAACACTCAGGGGAAACGGGTTTGACAGAGAACGAGAAGGGTTTCAGATTGCAATTTTGTGCTTGCGTGTTCCTCTGAGTAATAAACGCTGACAAATTTAATGATACAAGATGAAGTCAAGTCTTTGAAATTGTCCCACAATTACTTTGGGTGTAATGAAACAATAATAAGGAAATACATGCAGAATAAACCAAGCAAACACTGATATGAGGCCTGTCAGAGTGATATACTTAAATACTAATATCTTTATAAATCGGAAAGTATAATGTCGTTAGTAGCTTAGCCAAGATAAGAGCTGCTAATACGCGATTCAATTTTCACATCGAAGAAAAGTCTTTCTCATTGTACGCTTTCAGAGGAACGATGTTATGTCATATCCTGCAAATCCCTCGCCACCGTTATTGTTCTGGGCCCTGGGAATCCGTCACACGCAAACACACATATTCACACACCCACACACGTGTATCTGCATTACAATGTAAGAATTTCCATAGATTTATTTTCATTTCCTAACCCTCGAGGAATAAAATCACCCTCAAAATGCAGATAGATATGTGATACCTGTTATGTTGTCAGACCCAGAGGCATACATAAATCTGTAGGTGGGCATTTGATTTTGGTAAGCGGGATCCAATGAAAACATAATAGGCAGCACCGGTACAGGAGTGTTAGGTTATAAGCACATCCTCCTTATCTATCCTATATACACTGTACATATGCACGTCATCACGCAAAGTCATGGCTGTATTCCATTTCTTGGGCAGCACAGACGGAATTTTCACTGATCTGGATACAAAATATTAATCAACATTAAAAGTTATTATATTTAGCAGGTCAGTGGAAATGCAGCCGAACTGGGATGCCGCCTAGGAAAAAAAACACAATTTGTGAACGCGATTTCAGACCAGCAGAGCGATACAAGTAAACATGACATAAACATTGGAGATTAGCCAGGACCTTTGTCATAGCTTTGATTACCAATCTCTATTTTGATGCTTTTTTACATGCAAAGTATACAGTATGTCTTAATGATTGAAAAAATTAAACTGTTTTTGAATTTTTCAGATGAATAATGATTTGGGATGTAAAAAACTATGTATTCTTATGCTCTGCCATTTCTCCTCTACTGTAACTTGTGTCACTCAGGGCTGAGCACCACACACAGAGTTAGTTTAGAGACATGTATTTTTGTTGACAGGCCATTATGTTTCGAGGACTATCTCACATTCACACACGTTATGCTTTTTTGTCGAGCTTACATTGAAATAGTTTTTGGGTCTACACTTAAAATGACCTGGTGGAGGGAGAGATGCTGTGCTGTACCGAGTTTTTATCTTAGCAGCAAGTCACTAAAAGGGTCTAAAAAGTCCTTAAGTCTAGCGAGAAAACCGTGAAGTTGGCAACACTGCAGTACGTGTGTATACATCAGAGGTCTAGGCTAAAAACACTCCTAATATCCATTATATTTTGCTAGTACGACTTTAGGGAGAGAGGCTCGTCTAGAGAGGGCAAAGGTGAGTCAGTGGCCAGACCCCGGACCCCCACCCCACCCCCCTCCATGCTGCTGGGACTGAGTGCTACCATCATGCACTCTTCTCACTCTCTGTTTTCGTGGCATTTTTAGCCACACAGTGCAAGTTGAAATATTTTGTTGCAGAGTTTCACTGCTTGTCAATGTCATCCTCAGATAGCCCCGGGCACAGCCCGCAGGTTTGCTCAGTGCAGTCTGACCACACAATCCTAAAGCCGATTGCCCCATTACTCAAAATGTAATCATTATTTCTCGTGCTGATCAAGTCACCTTAAAGGATTAGTTTGCCGTTTTGCGTAATACGCTTATTCATTTTCTTGCCGAGAATTAGATGAGAAGATTAATACTACTTTTACGTTTGTAGCCTGATTATAAAGCTACAGCCAGCAGACTGTTAGGGCAGCTTAGCATAGACTGGGAGCAGGGGGAAGGAGTCTAGTCGAGCTCTGTCTTGTGTTTGTTTTTTACACTTCAGCTTTTGTACAGACATGTCATACATCAATCCACCATTAATATGTAGATTAATGGTGGATGGATTTTGTTACCTTTCGACAGAGCCGGGCTAGTTGTTTTGCTTTCAGTCTCTGTGCTAAGCTAAGCTAACTGGCTGCTAGCCATATCTCTGAATATACAGTTCAGACATGAGAGTGCGATCTTCTCATCTAAGTCTCTGCTAGAAATCGAATAAACATGTTGAACTATAACTTTAAAGCCAAATATTGTCATTTTAAGTAAAAAATGTTGATGTGAAGACATGACATGATGTAAAGAAATACACAAACTGTGTGTCTCAATTCTGATACTTCCTTGAATGCACTGTAGTGCCCTGTGCACACTTGTGCAGTGCGTACATTTTGTCAAGGGTAGTTGTCTCCTGTCAGGCACGGCTGTTAAGCACAGACCGGAAATTCTTCTTCTTCTTCTTCTTCTTCTTCTTCTTCTTCTTCTTCTTCTTCTTCTTCCTCTTCAGAGTAATGGTAAATTGCAGCCAGGCGGAGCATTACCCCCACCTATTGTCGTCCGCCCCACTAGTTTTCTCACTAACTGACGACAGTGTAGTGGTACCGATCGAACAAAAACATGTACATTACAAATACGTTGGTGGTCCCGTAGCTGGTGGTACCGTAGCTGGTGGTCCCGTAGCTGGTGGTCCCGTAGCTGGTGGTTCCGTAGCTGGTGGTCCCGTAGCTGGTGGTACCGTAGCTGGTGGTCCCGTAGCTGGTGGTCCCGTAGCTGGTGGTTCCGTAGCTGGTGGTTCCGTAGCTGGTGGTCCCGTAGCTGGTGGTCCCGTAGCAAAGCCACGTAACGGAAAATGCCGGCCCTTGAGTGCGTGTAGTGTCCAGCGATCCACACTCAACATTTTGGCCGCTTTGAGTGCAATATCTGGGTACTCTCAGTGCACTGCATGTGGCCACACTTCGTCAATGTGAACGCACTATGTACTCAAAAGAGCAAGTGTACATATGTGCGTGATTTGAACACTTGCTTACAGTAGCACATGCTGCAATTACACACCCTTACCCACACCCCTACAGTAGGCACACACACACACACACACACACACACACACACACACACACACACAGCACAATGACGAAAGGCTCATTAGTCTCTCTCACATAAATGAAGATTAGTGAAATAGAAGGAGAATGGCAAGATGAAACATAGAGGGCAGCAAAATTACCTCTCTTTGATGGTGAATCAGGGAGAACTAATTCCCTCAAGGGGGTTCACACTCGACAGACTGCAGCTGTTGATGTGCCAGCGATGGGGGGTCTTTAGCGTTTTTAAATATGCTGTCCTTCAAAAAACCTTTCATTATATAACACTATGCTTTATTATACAACCATATATCCCTATGCCTCCTCACTATACACTGTTATGTCATATAACAAAGTCACATGTATATCCATCTGTATGTATGCATGAACACTCACTGTCACACACATCAAAGGTCCCATATTATGCTCATTTTCAGATCGCTACTTGTATTTTGGGTTTATACTACAATATGTTCAAATGTTTAAATGTTTTATTATTGCTTTTCTACTGTCTGTCTGAATTATCTGTACTTCTCTCTGTCTGAAAGGCTCTGTTTTTAGCGTCTGTCACTTTAAGCCCCCCTCCTGATAAAGCCCAGTCTGCTCTGATTTGTCAGCCTTTGGGTCTTTCACATCTGCGCTCTAGGTATCTCATTGCAGCCAGGGAATGACGGTAAAGGCACTGTGTCGGCACTTTCTGCCTATCTATGGTATTGTTGTGACATCACAACCCTACAGGGGTTCTGACGGCTTGTTTAAAGGCTTGGTTTGTAAATACGGGCTGTGTGCATTCCTCCGTGACTTGAGCCATTTCGTACTTTCATATATAAATAATATAGCACCTTGACCTGCTTTATAATAACACAAAAAACATCACACACTTTTACAATATGGGAACTTCAAAGCATAGGTATATTTATTTATAAGGTATTTCTTCTTTTGTTTCTAGATGGTCCTGTAACAGTGGGTATGAGCATGGACATTGCCAGCATTGACACCATCTCAGAGATCAACATGGTAAGACAATATTTTACAGTATGTTGAATTTAATATACAAAGCTGGCCGGGGCCAGGGGCACCCAAATGTGCGTCTTGCCCACCCAAAAGTTAAGAAAATGTTCAGCTAATACAAAAAATAGAACCGTTTCTAACTTCTGATTGGGTGGGCAGCCTACAGCCTGAATACAAATCCCCAGCTCACCTTTATATAGCAGGCTAAAACCGGCCCTTATAAGTAATTTAGTGTAGCATGCAGTTGCTTATGGGTTGTTGTTTTTGCTTTCAATCCCAGGCCATCATTTGTTTAATTGATAGTTTAAAATATGGATGTATTACAACATAGATGTATTACACTTTTTCACAATGACCATGGCGGTTAAAAAAAGAAAATGTGCATGCCCTGGTTGAGCGTGCGCCCCTTATACCAAGGCTCAGTCCTTACCGTAGCGGCCCGGGTTCGATTTCAACCTGCGACCCTTTGCTGCACGCCGTTCCCCCTCTATCTCCCCCCTTTCTGGTCTACAGCTCTCCTATCAATTAAAGGCAAAATAAACTCAAAGAATTAGCTTAAAAAAAGAAGAAAAAAATTAAATTAAGAAACATTTCATGTAAATAGTTGCGGTTAATATTTGCATGAATGCATTTGATTTCTGCTGGTGTAAAAAAATGAAAGCTCATTACACATTAGTAATCCAACTAATCTGGGAAATCTGGGAAGTTGTTGGTTTAATTAAACTAACATAATTTAAAGATGTTAGTTTAGGCTCTGAGGGATTATGATTTTTTTGATATTTTCTGACATTTTACAGACCACTTACTGTAGAAAACAACTGGTAGATTAAACAATAAGAAAAATAATTGTTATTTGCAGCCCTATGATCAACTAATTACACAGGCAATAATGCACCGTTTAGAGCCTCCTCCCCCAATTCAGCAGAGTGGGACTCATCCAAGCCTGAAATCCACATTCCACTTGGATCTCAATAACAGCACACAAGAATCAATTAGAACAAAGCATCGTAGCGCATTTTTCACATAAGTAATAGGACTATTGACATGGTGATTGACAGATTTCCACTTCATGGGTAGGCCTCACTTAAACAGTGGACAGGACGATTTCATTTCACTGGGACTTATTACTTCTTGTGGGGCTGAACATGTTTGGCTAGGAGATTGCACTCACAGCTTGTTGCCACACAACAGAAGGAATTGATTCAGCAGCTACAGATGATGTAACATAAGGACTTTTAGAATGGATGTCCTGCTCAAAATGTGTTCAGTGTCCTAAAAACCAGAACAGACTTGCTGACGTGAAGCAATGCTGTGGATTATTGTTGCTTCAGACACATAAGGGCTTAGCGACCTGACGCCATTAATACCCAACAATGCAAAAAATAAAGCCTAAAGCTGAATAATGAAATACAAGATATACAGTAGATGCTTAGGTTGCAAAAACCTAACTTGTTGGTCAGCATATTATTGCAGGGATTGTTAGCTACGTTGTGACCTTTGAGCACCAATCCTGCAGGACTACACCGCCACCATTTTCCTCCGCCAGCGCTGGACGGACGAGCGCTTGGTGTTTGAGGGCAACAAGAGCCTGAGCCTAGATGGGCGGCTAGTGGAGCTGCTCTGGGTCCCTGACACCTTTATCGTCGACTCCAAGAAGTCCTTCCTCCATGACATCACCGTGGAGAACCGGCTGATACGCATCTTCCCCAACGGGACCGTCCTTTACGCGCTGAGGTGGGATAACGAACAAGCTTGTTGGTTGTTGTGTTTGTTTATCTCTGCTCCAACAGACAATGAAAAGTAAAGGCCAGGGAATGGAGAAGAAATGGGCTGAGGGAGGAAGCGTGGGTTGAATTTGACATAATGTGATTGCAAAGCAGGGAGTTGTGTCAATTCTAGTACTTGGATATTGGATTGTATGAATACAGCATGCCATCCGTCAATACAAAGAGTTGTGGGCTATTAAAGCAACAGCAAGTCCCGTTAGCATCTTTTCCGGCAGTGATTGCTATGTGTGCGAGGGCTTAACATCTGACAAACTCTTGGCAAGCTTCTGAAACATGCATTGCTTTGACTTTCTGATTAGACATTGGGCCAAGCAGACAGGTTATAGATAGAATGGTTATAGATGATCAAGCAAGTGAATTTGTTCAGCTCTGTTAAGCCTGTGATAATGGGATTTACACATCCTACTGCTTTTATGTCACATGCATTAACCTCAGCCTGTCTATGGGTTGTGTAAGAGCTGTCCAATTGTACTGATTTGACTCCCCTCACTCAATGCTTATGTGCCTGGATCTCAGTGGTGCTGAACTTCTTTTCACGCATACAGTTTTGTCGTGGTTACACGTGTGTCCTGGTTACGCAATGAAAGAGACAAAAGCCCATGGGAGACATTCTCACTGTTCTTATGGCAACGTTGTAACTATCATGGGCGAAAGCATGTACGTGGGTGTCACGTTATAGTATATTGGGTTGGGTATGCAGGCTCAGTTCAGTCTGGCCTCACAGTTAATCATGTCTCCAAACTCTGTAAACATCAAGAGGGCACTGCATTGCTCCATGGTGTGTGAACATTTTGTCTGAGAGTTTTGATTTATGCTTTTATTTTTAACAAGTACATGGCATTGTTATATACAGAGTGACTCCATTTGGGGATTTATGTTGTTCTGAATGTCTGTGTGTGTCCTAGACTTTACGGACCTTTGCCTCCATAAAGAGAACTGCACAGTTTCAGTTTTGGGGCTTTACCCTGACAGAGGAAATGTGGAGGAGTGTAGCGCTCCCAGTCAGAGAGCAGAACTAGTGAGTGTAAAACAAGGCAAAAATGATAGTCAGGAGAGGGATGGCCACCTCAGGGAATTGGGGCTGTGAAAAGGGACAGAGTGAGGTGAGAAATGTGAGGTGTTGAGGAAAGGACAACTGTGGTAAATGTTTTTAGTGCTGTGCCAGAGGGAACACATGAGAAAGTGCCGAGGTAAAGGTTGAGCAGTTAAGAAGGCAGATTCAATAAGAATTACCATTTTCTACTGGTTTTACGAGGGTCCAGTTTGTTCTCTGACGAAAGAGAAATCAGAAATTTCCATACAGTAAAGACTAGAGATGCCTATCAGACGAAGGCTTATGTAAATTGCTGTAACTGCACCTTGAGTGCATGGTGGGTGGATTTTCAGATAGTCAACCTCCATTTTCCCAAGTCAGTGTGGTACAACCTTTTAGTGTATAGAAATGTAAACAATTTTAATTTCATACACAAGCTCAGTGTCCCCTTTACTAATTATGAAGGGTTATGTATAATATTTCTAAGAAAAAGTATTAATCTTAGTTAGAAAGTAGGACTTTGAAGCTTTTAGCAAACTTTAATTTTGAAGTGGTGACTGGAGTGTTAATTTTTCTGATACGTTTTTTTTATTTTTTATTTAATGCTATGAAAACGGGTTTAAAAGCATGATTGACAGCTGTGATTGACTCGCGATTGGTCGGGCGGGTGTATGGGCAGGACTGTCATACCACGGCTCCACCGCCTGATCATTACTGCACAGACTCTTGGTCCAAAATTACAAGAGGGCAGCACCCATATCCAGGATATTTTGGATTCACTTATGTACAGTGGGAGGAAGTGGAGACGTGTCGGCCAACTTTAAATACAGTCTACGGCTATGTGAAATGTGGACCAAAGTTATGTCTACCAAAAATACCCTCCCTCAAGCACCGAATCAGTTAATAGAAAGCCTCCAGAGAGTTGTGTCATGGCTGCATCACATCAATCATCAGAGCTTCATGCATACTTTGTCATGATAAGGACTGCCCATCATTAGTTGTATCAAACGCCATGACTCAACATTTTCATGCTAGCAAAAGGAAAGCTTGTACACTGAAACTGTATTTCCCCTACAGTTTTGTCAACAATATAAATACACGCAATTTGGCCGTAATATTCATCAAAAGCTTATACTGTGTATACACGCCAACTAGGGGTAAACAGTGCAGATAGGCTATAATCCACATGGGTAATTAATATACACTCGCATGCAGTCCGATGACGTCATTCATGTGAGAAACTATCTCGTACACACAAGTTAAACTTACTTCCATGGAATTTCCCTTGTAATAAAAACTTTTTTTGTTTTTTTAGGATTACCACCACCGTGGCTTGCAACATGGATCTGACCAAGTATCCCATGGACAAGCAGACCTGCACGCTCCAACTGGAGAGCTGTAAGGACACTTCATACTTAATAAAGAAAATCCAAACTGTGTAGCTCCAAGCTGTGGCAGTGACTTGGTTGGTGGGTGGGATGTCTAATGAGTCTGATCAAACCGAAGGATCAAACAGATCACTTTCTTTCATCTTCTAGTGTGTGTGTGTGTGTGTGTGTGTGTGTGTGTGTGTGTGTGTGTGTGTGTGTGTGTGTGTGAGAGAGAGAGAGACTGCATGCTTATGTCACGTAGCAGACAGAAAGTTTGGGTCATGATGTAGTATTTTCCTGTGTATGTCATAAACCTTGTATCTCGGGAACATAAGGTCGTAGAGACTTGGGACCAAATTCAGGGCCGGCCCAAGACTTTTGGGG
This sequence comes from Perca flavescens, assembly GCF_004354835.1. Lineage (NCBI taxonomy): Eukaryota > Metazoa > Chordata > Actinopteri > Perciformes > Percidae > Perca > Perca flavescens. Next base: position 1,604,440 of record NC_041347.1, read on the forward strand.
GCCCTAAGCCGGATTTGATTTGGGGACTCTCCACATTGTAACATTTTGCCACTGCACTTGGCACTAAACCAACTTGTGTATTGTAAATATTAGTTTAATAATGTACAAATAAGCATTTAAAGACTAATGTGGGACCAATTAGCAGCAACACTTTATCTTTAAATAGACCGGCTCTGTTATAAGCTCAATTGTGAGACATTTCAAGTGCTCTTGGGGGCCCTCTGGTAGCCACGGGGCCCTAAGCAGCCGCTTAGTTTGCTTATGCGTCGGGCCGGCTCTGGGACCAATACTGCTGGTTCAGGGACCATGGACACCTACAGATGGACAATGGTTCAGGATAGGGTTAGCAGGGGTTAGATATAGGTTACTTGTGTCTGTCGTAAACTGCTGCCATGAAACAAAGTTAAAGTGACTCTATGAAAATTGTTTACCTCTTAAGGGCATAGTTCAACAGTTTAGGAAACATGCCTAGTTACTTTCAGAAACTAGAGGCAGGAGACCATTAGCTTAGCTTAGCATTGAGACTTAAAGCAAGTGAACAGAGCTAGGCTAGCTGTTTTGACTGCTCCCAGTCTTTTTGCTAAGCTGAGCTTATGGTGTCATGTCTCTAGTGCCACAGTTAAAGGTTCCCTGTGGAATGTTTGACCAGTAGTAGCAATATGGAGTTATTTTCATGAGTGGGACACATGTGCTAACCAAATGTTACACACATATATTTTGTTTGTTTATAACACAGATGTAAGAGTGATATCAACCATTTAACTTTCAACAAAAAAAGCGTATTTCCAATTTCAAACTAGACCTTTAACGATCCAAACATGCTTTTTAAGCCCATAAGTCCTTAGGAACCACATTTTAGGGTCGGTCGTGTCCCTGACAACAAGCCCACCTTATTTTACAAAAATCATTTAAAATCTTAAGAATGCAAACCTCTGCCAGTAGGCTTAGAGAATTGTTCACTTGTTTAGATTTCAGAAAAAGGGGATGTTTTTAATGGTATCAAATACAAATGCGATGGCACCATTTTTATAATTAAAACCATTGAGATTAAATAACATGGCAAGATGGATATTTTTTTTGTTCAAGGGAGGGAAGGAGTCCCCCCCCTCCCACCTTCCTCAGATTCCCCCCCTATTCTGCCATTTTTGCTTTCCAGCTCAATGGTATTAAATGACAGCCAGCCAGCCAGCCAGCCAGCCAGCCAGCCAGGCTAAGCTAAGTCTGATGTCTGCCAGAAGCCCACCACGACCTCAGTCCCAAATAAAACATTTAACAGCAGCTGCAGTCCCACTTTAGCAGAACAAAAAGACATCTGGAGGTTAACGGTAGGTAACTGAGAGGATGATGGATCCTTCCTCCGCTGCTTTGATAATTCCAGGCTAAATATCTGCATATTTCTCTCTCTCTCTCTCTCTCTCTCTCTCTCTCTGCTGTCTGTCTTTACCACCTTCTCTTACAATCTCTCTCATCCTGCTGCTCTATCTTTGCTGTTTTATCTGTGTCTCTCCCTCCGTTCCTCCTCTCCTTCAATCTCTACCTCCCTCTTGTTCTGCCTCTTCATGAAGATGTATATTCAAGGATTTATTTCTTTTAATGTCGTGCCAAAAGTGGATCCTCTGTGCAGGAGGAAGGTTTAAAGAGAGCGTCGTTGTGGGAGGTTGCGAGGTTTTTAGATCAGGCTTGCAGTAAAATATTGAGTGCGTTCTGACAGCAAAAACAGTCAGAAGATAGTCACAGTCTTTTTTGGTCTTTTTTTAATTAAACTTTGGTGGTGGCTGTGAACAACTCTTTGATTGTAGATATGGCCACTGGTTTGCAAGGGGGCAACAGGGCACTGGAAGGTTGAACGTACCCTTTTGTAACTCTTTCCATGCTATTGCATAGCATGTCACTACCCATTTGTGTCTCTCATTTGTACTGTAATGTCGAGGCTTTAGGTCGGGAAAAATAATGAGAGAGAAGTACAATGAGAGAGAAAACAGTGAATATACAGGACCTTTGAGCATCAAAGTCAACACAGAGCCCTTCATTAGGGGACTTTGCTCCCAGCACCATGGCTCACACTGGTCAATAATACATGACTCAATATGTGTTTAAATGGGGATAGCAACAGCAAATTCATGAGCATTTCATGTAGAACAGATTATAGAAGTGAATTTGAGCTTCAGCCAGCTGCACTTCCTGTAAGATTTCTTATTCTCTTGCTCCCTCTGCAGAAAAACGAGAGTAATACACAGAAGGGGTTGTTAATCACATCTTTTTGTCCTCAGCAAATTTGATCATGAGAACAACACCAGTTGTTTTTTAATTGATATGATGAAAGTTACAATGTACAGTACCATCAAAAGCACTGCCACAGTTAGCCGTGGCATCTTGGACCATATTCATTTTGCATGCCTTCTTATTCCAAGTTGTATTCGGGTTATCGGGGTTCTCTAGGGAGCAGTGCAATATGCATGATAAGTCTGTTATGGTACGAGGCAAGAGATGAGCTCCTCATCAGGACTTTTTGCTACCCCCTTTGAAGAAGTGAACACAAACACCACAAATGCATTTCCATTAGCAAATCTTGTTAGATCTATCCGTGTCAAACTGTGTTAGAGGTAATAATGGGAGGATAACATTTGTTTCCACTGTGACTGTAATTACATACACAAAGCATAAGCATTGTATATTAAAGAGTTTAAATTGTTGTACAAAGTACTTTAGTGTTGGTGTAGACCTTGTCAGAGGTACTATAACGTCTTAACCTAGATTTTCAGAGGTTGCCAAATGTTTCTCTTGTGCAGATATTAAGCATTAGAGGGAGTTTACCACCCACTATGGGTTGAAAGCCCCAAACAACTCAACCATAAGAGGAACAGACTTCAGCTTAGCTTGAGCAATTAACATTCACTGCTGTTCTCCATCTAGCTACTTTAGGGTTTAGTAAAAACTATTAATTCTCTATCATCATTATCTTCATCATCTTTACAAGCAGCTTTCTATGCTAATGTGTATTCTGCTTGTCATATCTGCACCTGCACAAACAATAAAACTGCTCCAGGTGAAGAACATAAATGTGTTTTATCTACCGTGTAACACATACCTGCCAACAGTCCCGTTTTTTAGCCCTATCTCCCGGACCCGGTTTCTCCCGGTTTGTTATTTCTCCCGGGAAACTGCATAGCCCAAGATCCTTTATAAATAATCGGATATGTTTGTCTAATGTTGACCAGTTGCCAGATTTTGTATGAAACGCATTTCAACCCGTTTGTCACCTCAACCTGGCAACCTGTAACCCAGTTGCGCAGTTGATCTCTGCGCAAGCTTCGTGGAAAGTTCAGACCCGAAAGCGAGCCGACAAAAATGGCAGCTGAAGGCGGGCGGTGTTCCCGCAAAGAAATCGGAATGTAGCTGTAAATTTCAACAGCGTTGGGCGCAACAATTTACATGCATCTTACCTAGTCATATCGACAACCTCTACACTTTTTGTAAGGCGTGTCGCATTGATTTTAATGTAGCGCACGGTGGGAAAAATGACATTTAAACAGCGGGTCTTACATTACACTACACAACAGTACCCCCCCACCCCCCACCGGAAAGCGCGGCCATGCCCCCGCACAAATCTCCAGGATTTTGAAAACCAAATGTTGGCAGGTATGGTGTAACATTGACATATTATCACCTTATAGCGTTTCATAGTGAACGTGTTAGCAAACAGTTGCCCATATACACATCCAACAGACATGGAGCAACATTAGCATTCTTAGTACATAGTACATGGTTGTGTTTGTGATCACCTGACGAATGTAAGTCAGATATTCACCCTCTTTTTAGCAGGCTTGGTCTACAGCTAGTCGCTAACTTTGCATGTCAACAGTTAGGGGCTGGGTAGCTGGTGAACGGTAGGGTAATCAGAGCTTTTTGTCTGAAAGCAGCTGCCTGGTTACAAGGTTAATGAGAGTGGGAAGTCTGAACCAAAACAGTAAAGATGCAGGCTATAAAACCATAAACTCCACTTTGCGTAGAGCTTAGGGGAATTAAAGCAGTGTGTGATTATTCTCTGTGGGTTCCTTACTACGAGCAACACATTTCACATTAAACATACTCATTGGATCCATTGTTAAAATGAAAACATTGACTGGTGCAGCTTTAAGTTATTTTCTGTAATTTTCCAAAGAAAGTTATTTCCATCTCTTTTCTCTCCTACAGGGGGTTACAACATTAATGATGTCATGTTCTACTGGACCAGAGGAAATGAGTCCGTCAGCGGTTTAGACACCCTACAGCTGGCTCAGTACACAGTAGAGGACCACTACACATCTGTCTCAGAGGCCGTTTACGAAACTGGTAACAATGCCCTTCAATCCACCGATTAGCGTTACACCCAGGGCTATACTATACACAGCAGTCAGTATAATTAGAGCCCTTATGGGTGGGATTACTGATTCACACCACATCTTTTCTGTTAATAAGTACAGTACTGTACATTGACGTACTTGTGTCCCTCTTTTCAAAGGCAATTACCCAAAGCTGGTCTTCCACTTTGAGCTCAAGCGGAGCATTCTGTACTTCATCCTCGAGACTTACGTCCCCTCCAGCCTGCTGGTTGTCCTCTCATGGGTTTCCTTCTGGATTTCGCTGTCCTCTGTTCCAGCACGTATTTGTATAGGTATGGGCCAAAACTTTCTTTTGTACACTCAAATGTGAAAATGTGCCTTCCTGGGTAAAAAATGGTGCAGACGGTGCTGCGTACTGTTGTTACGATATTAACAATCCTCCTTATTTCTCTCCTTCATCAGTCATCACAAATATAAGAGACTGTTATTCTCCTTAAGTGAGCACAGATGTTAGTTTGGATTTGATTTCAGAGGGCTGAGGGTTATTACACGTGTTGTTGCTTTTTCTTTATATGATTGTCTGGGCATCCTTTTCATATCATGACTGAATGAAGTTAAATTAGAACATTTATCTCATATTTTGGACATATGAGAAACTCCAGATTAGGGTATATTATTTTCTGGTCATCTATCTGAATGTTGGAAAAAGATGACTTGAGTTGCATTAGCCTACTGAAGGCCAAACTGGAGTCATCAATAGGGAGTGCAAATGAAGAGTTGGGTTTGTCTGGATTGCAAGACATGGCCAGAATGATTCTTCATATTTGTATTTCTGTCAGCAGCTCTGTCTATTGGAGTACTCCACTCTCTTTGTCATTCTTTATTTTTTTTTAAACATATTTTTATTGTTTTTTTGTTTTAGTACATCACCATAAACACTTAGAACATCATGAACATATGGCAGAAGTGAAAACAATAATTAAAACATTAATAATACTGAAAGGACCAAAATAAGTGAACAAATAAATAAATACAGATAGCAAAAAAAAATAAAAATACAAATAGAAAAATCTTGATGTATGTGTGTCATTCTTTTTAAACACAGTTACATACAGGATAACATACATGTCAAAGGATAAGGCATTATCCATTATTTATGTTATTGTCAACAAATCCCATCTAAAGACCAAAACCCAGCCATGACCTTATCCTTTTCAACAAGTATTGCCTGTGTATCAAAATCCCTTAATAAAGTTTATTAATCTATGCCATTGACCTATTTTTACAAAACAAACTCATTAAAACATATTAATTAGCCACACCGTTGCAGCAGGTTACATTTTTTCTGTATTTTTTCTTAAAGCAAATATACTGTACACCGAATTCACTTAACAGTTTTTTGGGTAGTTGTCTGCAGGTTTAAAGCCCACTGGAAAACCTGGAAAATATTCCATAACATTTATTATATAAAAACACAGAAATCCCTCATGTTAAAAACCCCCAAAAACAGTTCCAGCTTTGGCAGAAATTGTGTGTTTATGTAGCAGTCCATCACTCATATAAAGACGAACTGAGATAATAAGTGTTAAGGCCTTTCATGATTGATCAAAGAATCCGTATGTCTCTTTGTGTTGTTTGTGCCAGGAGTGACCACCGTACTGACCATGACCACTCTGATGATGGGAGCCCGGACGTCACTGCCCAATGCCAACTGCTTCATTAAGGCCATTGATGTTTACTTGGGAATCTGCTTCAGCTTTATCTTTGGCGCGCTCATTGAGTACGCCGTGGCCCACTTCTGCACCCTCACTCACATGGACTCCCACATGGTCATGGTGAGACCCTCCTGGATGTAACTGTGTTATTGTTAATTGTTGTGGTCACAGTCATTAGGTGTGTCTCAAAATGTGGATACTTTCGTGAGTACACTTACATGTAGTGCGCTGGGTAGACTATGTACTCACTTGTGTAGTGCGTACATGTATAAATTACATTTGTGTTTTTGGTTTTTGCCGTTTGAATCGCAAACGCTGCAGCTTTGTCGCTATACAGTATACACGAGTTTGAAAATACGTTGGCGGTCTGTAGCAAAGATTGCGACGGTTGGAGGCGCAAAGGAGTAGTGCACTGCATTTGGCCATACTTCACCAGTGTGAACGCACTACTTACTCAAAATAGCAAGTATAAATACAGAAGTGCATGATTTGCACAGTAATTGTCTCCATATTTGGTGCTCATCATCATCATCATCTTAATCATCATCATCAACATCATGGCATCATGAACACTTTGGGGTGAGTTGAACAAGTGCTAAACGCTCTCAGATTTCAATGTGTCACGTTTTTGTTTCTATTCAAAAATCTTTCTTTCTCTGGCTCTCACTCTCCTGCAGTACTCCCACCACATGCACGACTTCGACGATGAAATGAACGGCATCATCACCACCATCTCCAATCACAACAGGGCCAAGAGACGCAAGGAGGCCGCTGCAACTCCTACCCCGACTCCCGCCTCCCTAGAACTCACTGTCAGCCCGTCCAGCCCCTCGGGCAGCGAGCCTAACCCCGAGGCATCGCCCCCGAAGCACACCCACTGGTGCCTCACTGCTCTGGCCACTGTCCGCAAAGTGCTCCGCTCCATAAATTGCTGTCACATAGAGAACCCCCACCACATAGACAACTACTCCAGAGTCACCTTCCCCCTCTCTTTTGTCATGGTTAACCTGCTCTACTGGATATATTATCTGTACTTTTAGCATTCGCTCGAGTACAGCATGTGTCCCAGAGAGTGTGAGACTGAGAGTGTATGTAGACAACTGTATGTATGTACAGTAAGTGTTATTTAGGTGTGTTTTGAGATGAGTGTGTAAAATGTCTGCATTTGGATTCATGAGCAAAGTAGCATACTTGCATAGGGTTGTTTTGGGAAAAGTAATGCTTATGATTACAGCTCCATTTTTCACTGCTTTAAATTTAATGCAAAAATATGCCCATCTGACACTGACTGGATGAGGTTTGGTCAATGCTGATACACGTTGAGATAAAAAGGAACTTTGGTTACAAAGGAAAAAATGGCCAGTCTGCCTGTTTTAGGCTATAGTATATTCATTTGAAGTGTATCACCGTAAAGGGTGTTATTGTCTGAAACGCAGAAGATGGAGCTGTAATTTGAGGCTTTATGACAGAATATGCTAGCAGTGCTAAGGGAGAGCAAATGCCTGTTCCATCTTGATTCTCTGTTGTGAAGGAATGATTATTGATACTACAACTTCATCTTCTATTTCTGCCTGCAGGTCCCTACAACATTTAGAGAGAAATAGCTAAAATAATGGATGAGAGAAGAGGGATAAAAAGAGAGCTGAGCGAGCTGGAAAAATAACTTAACAAGGAGAGTGCGTTACAAACTTTAAGCCAGTCTCCGTTTCTGCTCGCTGTTGAAATCTCTCTTTCTTCTGTGTCCTTCTATGACTTATTTTTAATTCACTGAGCAGTGCTCTCTCTCTTTGCCTGCATTTATTTTTTCGCTGACACTATAAATGTAGTGGCCTTTGATCACTTTGATCAAATCTGGCCAGCAGTATGATGACACTTGTCATCTCACATTGTAAAGCAGTTTCACACGAAGGGAAAAACTGTTCTTCAGTTTCACAAGGGAGGGAATGACACCACAATATGTTAAATAATAAACTACATAGCATAATTATAATGTTATGAAATGAATAAGCATATGAATACATAGAGTGCAATATATACATATGTTCCTGAAATACTTTATCAAATTATTAAAATTTAACTAGTTATTATAACTTTTTTTAATGTTTTTTATTTTTCTTTAATTTCATTATGGATCTTATTTTATTTTAGAAGGTCCTTTTTTAAACCTCTGTTTTAGGGCATTTTCCCAAATGACACTTTTTATTTAATAATTTCATAATGCAAAGCCTCCATTAGCAGGACTCAGCTACAGCTAACATTACCCAAATTTGACCAGCTAGCTCCTGCTAGCTGCTGCTCAACAACCATGCTAAAGTAGTTCTAAATCAAGCTGCTGAAAATAAACAGTGCAAAAATGCTGAAGTTTTTGTCTAACAAGGCTATATCATGCTTCCTACCTAGCCAGCCAGCTAGCTAGGATAGGTTGTAAACTTGGGTTATTTACACGGCATCACACTGAGAAGCTAGTGGTAGTTACTATCAGATTTACCTTGGCAGTGTTATGCTTTTTCTTGTTGGTTCCTCTAGCTAAGAGGAGCTATAGCTAGCTAGCTAGCTAGCTGGCAGCAGAACTCTGTCTGGCAGTCGGTGGTAAATGCTAGATCGGTGGTAGATGCTAGCTCGTACCCACCGAACTACGCACGGGCCGTTATTTGAACCCTGAACGTTTAGTGAATAAATATGAAGCTAAACGCTTATCTACCAAAACATTCATTATAGGCCTACAGGAAAACATGACTCACCTCATAAGTAGTGAGATGTAACTAGGGTGACCAGACGTCCCCGGTTTCCGTGGACAGTCCCCGGCTGGAGCTGTCCCCGGAAATGTCCCCGGTTTTCACTGTGACTAACAGACCCGAAATTGGAATAAAATAGTTGTGCACCCTACACGCACAGGCTCAAGACAGCCAGAGCCCCAGCAAGCCTCAGAGATGTTCTAGAATGCCAATTTTACGAAAAATTACTTTTTATTTACATGGAGTCTGGTGGGTTTAGCAAACGCAATTTCGTGGACTTTTTACGTTTTTAAAACAGAAAGTTTTAACAGAAAGATCGACCTCCTTAGAATATTAATCTGAGCCTGTCAGTGGCAATACAAGCACTTTTATGAATGTAAATACAAGCTGGACAATTGACGTCCTATTAATTTACATTGTAGCTTGTTTCACCATTGCCGACTGCAGCAATCTCGTTTAATAGTGGACCAAAGTCAAAGGAAAATATTTCCTCAATAGTTTTAATTTTATCCAATACTCAATAAGCTGTTGTATATATATATATATATATACTGTATATATATATATATATATATATATATACATATATTATTATATATATATTCATATTTCTACTGTATATATATATATATATATATATATATATATATATATATATATATATATATATATCAGTAGAAATTATTTCTACTGGTATGCTTCCTAGTGACATTAATGCAAAAATATGAAGAAAAAACTATTCCACCTGTGTGTGCATGGTTATAATTCTGAAGTGCAAAATAGTTCAGGCTACAGCACAAATATTTCCTTCCATAGATAAGAATAATCAAATAACCTCTGAATTTCTTTTCAAAGTGCACCAGATTGATGCATTTAAACGTTAAAATAGACAACATTTTCTTACAGGGGAGCATGCCCATAGATCCCCCTAGGGAGGCTTGTGCCCCAGTGCAGCTCTAGGTCTAGTGACCCTAACTCAAACCCTGTCTTTCAACCAAACCCTTCATAGCTAGCTAGCGGCTAACTTAAGTGTTGACACTAGCGCAGTACGCCAGTTTCATTGGGTAACTCGTTCGCTGGGTTCAAGCTAGCGTCTACTGCAGTGGGTGAGCCTGCCAGGTGAGGATGGGGGGGCAAGGAATAAAATCTTTTAAAAGGAATTTTAAAATCTAAAAAATAATAATAAAAAAATCCTAAAACTGATTTTTATAAAAATAGCATTTCATAGTAATGGGATAAGTTATTAAATTATTTCACAATTTATTGATTTATTTATAAATGTGACTTTATTCATTCACATAATTGTGAATTTCATTATGTTTTTATATATTTATTTAATATTGAACATTTTGTATCTTCATACTAGCTGGGCAGGTGTAACGCAACATTGTGGATATACAGAGCAGCAACACCTAGACATACAGGGTGCCACTAATAGTAATATATGCAACACTCTTTATGGGCTGCTGGTAGTGTTTCTTACCGTGCTTTTGTAATACATACATAGGCCTAATGCAGTAGTCAGACCTAAATGTGTCAGACATTTTTGAGTGATTTGAATATGAATGAAATGGCCAAAACATTTCAACAGGATGTCATCATCTGTGCATTATCCAAATGGAAAAAGGCCTGGATTTGCTACGCTTGAGGTTTCCCTTCGCTCTTCCTTTTTAGGCTGTTGTCATTTTTGGCTGTGTGAGTGTTCAGGTGATACAGTGTGTACGTTACCAGTCATGTGAACCAAAGAGCCAAAGATCCAATTTGATTTCCTCTTTGTTTCCCTTTAGTTCCTCAACTAGGAGATTTTGGGTGCATTATAAAAATGTTAATATCATGTTTGTTCTTGATAGAATTCTGAAATAGCATGCAGTCAATGACCAGATGAACATGGCACTTTACATTTCAAATAGAAAACAGGATTCAGTTTAAAAACAGAGATGCATGTTTATTTATTGCTGTATTCAATATAACTGTGACATACACTCACTCATTCATTCCAATTTCAGGAACGACCATGCAACGAGTATGATCATAAGCTGAATTGATAATATTTATTTATATTTCATTGCCTTTAAAACTGTTTATGTTCATATTTTATCTGCATTATTTCTCTTTTTTTCTAGTTTGAATCTAGTTTTGAGTATGTCATCAATTACCAACATTTTGATTTCTCTTCTTGCCTGATGATAATAGAAAATTGACTTCTGTTTCTGTTCTTCCTGCATGGTTATCAAGTGCAACTTTTCTTTCTTCGGCTTTGCTTGGTTTTGTTTCAGTTTAATATGATGGAGAAGAATTACCATAAAATGCTCAGCTGAGGCTATTGAAAGGATTTGTTCTGTGATGTCTAATGATGCAACTTGGATTTGGGGCCTCATCTGGGTCCAGGATGGATGGTTAAACTCCTGTTCTACTTTTCAGTCATTTGAATCTTATTGAAAAGGAAAAGTGATCAGTGACAGTGTTCATTTGCCTTTGAGCTGCGTCTGCTCTGTGGAAGTCGGTGAGCACTGACCAATTGAAAAGGTTAATATGATAAAACACAGACTTTCAGGTTTTGTTCAATATACTGTAGCACCACAGTTGTAGCTTCTCAGTGAACAGTACAAGATAGGAATGCTATTATGGAGCCAAAGAACCACAAATGCAACCACTTAGAACGTTTTCTCACTCGGTGATGAAGTTTATCCACACGCAAAGCTCAATAGGAACCATTATCATATGGCTCCACGGTCGCAACTACGTACATTATCAGTGCCGGTTTGCTCTGAATGAACAGCATTTTGGGTGGTTATAAATACCCGATGAAGGTGAGAATATATTGCGGAAACAAAGGTGTGAAACAGAACATTATGGGTAATATTGCCAGCACATTATGTGGAGCAACTTTTCAGCAACTTTGAAATGGAAAATGGCTACCGTTGGACTGCCCTTTCTTTCCTGTTGTGATACATTGGCTACCAACAACACAGTTCCTGGGAAATTTTTATGTGAAAAGCATTTATATACTGTACCATGCTAATATAGGGATCAGTTTGCTTAATCTGTTGTAAATAAATAGTAACACTGTGCATGTTTATTTGGTGTATGAATATGAATGATAGCAATAAAAGAGGGTTAACGTGTATTGGTGACACTTTTTCTACATTTCACTTATTGCATTAATGTTGGATGTTACCTTAGTTAGTCAAGATGGTATCATAATTTAACAAAGCAGTTTCAAAATCTGCTCATTTTTTAATATGAATTAGAGGTGCAGTGGGTTCTGCAGACATGCAAATGTGTATGCTTGTGTGTTGCAGATGTTAGGGCAGCAGTGTCCTAGTTGGAGTTGTGTTGAATGTGAATATTAATTCCCTGCAGCTCCATTAGCTCTGAGTCAGTAGAATACAGAGGGAGAGGGTGATCTGAGATCATCAACCAGTAAATACCCACACATTACTTTTATGGGTGAATCCTGTCACATGCTTTCCTTTAAAGATGTATGAGGTCACTTTGCTGTTTGGCAGTTCCAAGTGAAAGCAAAGATATCTGAAATTTTCATTACCTTAACGTATGTAATTTGAGTAAAATATGGACTACATTTCTTTTCATTAAGATGGTGAAAAAAAATTGCAGCTGATTCCAGCTCTGGAAAGACTAATTATTTTGTGCAAGTCTGATAATCCAGGCATTGTTGCTTTCATTCATTAAGCTGTGCTGTATGTGCTTACACAACAAAGCAATAATAAAAACAAATACTAATTTAGTCTTTAGACAAAAGTACACTTATTCCAGCAAGCACCACAGTAGCAAAGAATTAAAGTACACAATACAGTGATACATAATGCACATTTAAATGTGTTAACATAGGCTAAACAAATGTCAACATCACAAGCAATGTAGAGCAGTTGGATTTTATTCTCTGGATGAACAGGCATCTTCATTTTGAAGACCAGACAGTCTGATAACACCTTTGTTTACTCAAAGTTGAAAAGAGGAATATGAATACTGGTGCTGTAATGCATCCAGTCTTAATAATCCTCATACACCTGTAAATCCTGATCCTCTACTGAATCAATCTCATTAAATTTTGAAATCCCTTTAAAAAGAGATGTACTGTATTTATTCAAAGGGATTACCATTAGCTGATGCCAACAGCACCAGATGGTCTTCCTGGGGTCCAACATCCAGTACATTATATTCATCATATAAATATACAACGTCACATTTGTATTAAGCTATGTTCATCATCACATGTACACCTGTATTGTTGTACATTAAGAAAGTGGTCATTTTAATTTTCTCAAACATTCATTCTGATGTACATTAAATCACATTGCCATTAAATAATTAGTCTCAGAAAAGGTCTATGAATTAACCTCAAGGGTCATCACCAGGAAAGAAGAATTTTAATTTGCTTGTATCGTCCTTCATCTACCATTGCTTTTTATGATAATTTACATAAACTGTTAAAACAATGTCAAGAAAGAAAGGAGCTAATTTTAATGGGCGATTTTAATATAAACTGGGAAAATAACTCTGATCAGAAAAAACTTAAATACATAACAGACAAATTTAATCTCACCCAGTTAGTTATTGGTCCCACCCGCATCACTCATTCTTCTCAGACGCAAATTGACTTAATGTTTACAAACAGACCGGAAAGGATAAGAAAATCATACAATTTATTAACAGGTTTATCTGACCATAATATGACATTACTGGGAAGGAAACTCACTAAAAAACGTTTTAAGAACACAACCATAGTGAAACACTATCATTCGAGTATTCCTAAAAATGATATGGACAAATTTAAATCTGCTTTAAATGATATTGACTGGACTGATCTTTTGGCTATTGAAGATATAGAGAACAGTTGCAATCTGTTTTCAAGCACTATTAATACTATAATATCCTCATATAGCAGAACAATGAGATACAGACCAAGACAGAAAAATCCTCTACCTTGGCTCAATGAGGCTCTCTGGAAACAGATGAGGGACAGAGATTCCTCACTAAAGATTGCACTTAAGTCAGGACTTAGAAGTGACTGGTATAGTTATACATCCCTCAGAAATAGAGTAGTAAGGAATATAAGGAAAGCCAAAGTAGATTTCTATATAAAAGTAATTGATGATGCAAAGGGAGATGGGAAATTAATCTGGAACAATCTTAATAAATTAATTGGTAAAGATACTCAGCATTGCACACCGGCACTTGAACTGAAATTAAATGGAATCATAACCAGAGAAGACGATATTATAGCAAGCACTTTTAACAATTTCTTTATTCAATCAGTGGAGGAATTGACACAGAATTGCATTGCTAGTAATATAGTGGGCATTCCTATTAATATTGACAAACCTGTTTTTTGGATTTGAGGAAATTAGTGAATTTGAGGTAGAGAATACCATAAATTCATTAAGGAACTCAAAAGCTAAGGATGCCTTTGGTCTTGATTCTGTATTTTTAAAAACTTATAAACAGTTTTTAATCAAACCTCTTACACATGTAATCAATCTATCAATTAAACAAGGTATTTTCCCAAGCTCCTCGAAAACAGCTGTGGTAACCCCCATTTTCAAGGCCGGTGATAAAACACTGGTGGAGAACTACAGGCCTATCAGTATACTACCTGTAATATCCAAGGTAGCAGAGAAATGGGTGGAGAAACAGCTAACTACTTATCTTAGTAAAGGTCATACACCACTGCACCCAATGCAGTTGGCTTTCGAAGTAATCACTCCACAGAAACAGCCAACTGCTTTTTTATTGAGAACATCAAAATGAATCTAGATAAAGGAGGCGTGGTGTGCGCAATATTTTTAGATTTAAAAAAAGCATTTGACACTGTCAATCATGACGTTCTTTTGTCAAAACTATCTTATTTTAATTTTTGTGGTAATGAAATTAAATGGATGAAATCATACTTAACTGACAGAAAACAAAGCACACGCATTAATAACACTCAATCTGCATATCTAAATTGTAAAATGGGTGTCCCTCAAGGATCTATATTGGGCCCCCTTCTGTTCAGTCTCTACATAAATGACCTGCCGACTGTTTGTCCATCTGTACATTTACAAATGTATGCAGATGACACAGTCCTCTATGTGCATGCTAAAAATAAACAACAAGCTGCACAACAACTGACTGAGGCAATGAGTAAGGTATCCATATGGCTAACTAATTCATGCTTACACCTGAACATAAGTAAAACAGTATGTATGTATTTTACAAAACAAACTACTGTGACTTATGACCCTGAGGTAATTGTTAACCAAGAGAAGGTTAGAGTGGTATCTGACTTTAAATATCTGGGAATTATCCTAGACTCACAAATCTCATTTAAAAAGCATACAAAAAATGTTGCCAATATTGTTAAGTTTAACCTGGCAAATTTTAAGCACATAAGACCATACCTACCAATGAAGGCCGCAAAGCTCTTCTTGCATGCGATGATCTTCTCACATTTTTCTTACTGTTTAACTAGCTGGTCGCAAGCCAATAAAACAATATTACAACCATTGGAGTCACTTTATAAACAAGCATTAAAGACATTGGACCGTAAGGGTAATAGCTATCATCATTGTCACATAATTACAAAACACAACATGTTTAGCTTTGAAAACTTTAGAAACTTTGCTGATGCCTGTCTTGTCTTTAAGGTACTCCATGGGCTTGCTCCACCACCACTGTGCCAGTTTATAAAACAGAAAGATAAGGTCAATAGAGTAACCAGAGCAATCACCAGAGGGGTTTGCATAGTTCAATTTAGAAAAAGTAGGATTGGAAGCACAGCCTTTTCTATTAGAGCCACAATTTTTTGGAATAGTCTGCCCAATGAATTAAGGGACTGTAATAATCTCTCTTCTTTTAAAAAACATTTTAAATCTTGGATTAGGGACAATTACAATTGTAATCATACACCAAATACTTAAACCCATGAATGTAATTAAGATGAGGATTAGATGAGGTGAGCAACATATTGTCTGTTTGTGGGTATATTCATATTATTTTAAAAAATTCTGCTGTATTAATTACATTGCTACTGTATTTCTTAGATTTATGGTGTATTTGTATTGCTTTTTGTATTTTAGGCTAGGGACAACAGATGGAAACTAGCACTTGTAGCTAACTCTGGCTTGTTTACAGCAAGTAATTTATCTGTTGATCAATGAGCATTGTCCCTATCAAATAAATAAAAAAAAATAAAAAAAAGAACAGTATTGCCAATGGTCTTCCATACATAGCCAATGTCTGCTATACAGAAATAACAGGCCGTAGAATGCCGTCATTGACTAATCAGAATGGAGAATTCAACCAAGCCGTGTAATAATTTGCTATAATGACCGGCTCGCTCTACAGTACATTATCCCTTACTTAGATTGTTTCTTATGAGTTCAAGAGTATTGGAATCAATGCTGCTCATATTCTGCCTTAACCCTTGCGTTGTCTTCCATTCGACCATGCGCTTGTCGTCCTCCCGGGTCGACAAGGAGGAGAATTAACAGTTTTTCTGACGTTTTTTTGTCCCTTTTTTCTCGACACTTTTTGTGCTTTTTTCAATGTTTTTAGTGCTTTTCTTTTGCTGTTTTACACGTCTTTTTACTACCATGTATAAACACTACTAACACCAACTTAGTACCACTAGGTTCACACTTATTTTTGGAATTCATGTCAATAAATGAGGTCAATAAACCTCATTTATAGGAAATTATACCTAATCCTTGAGTTAAAAAAAAACATAAATTATGAATTGACTCATATTAAAGGAAGGATAATCAAAGAAGGGTATATGCCAACGTTTAGTCAGGATACTGTTTCGAAACATTACATTTTTTTTCAAAGGCAATTTTTTTTAATAAAACACCCAAAGTTCAATGAAAGTAGAGATCCGATCTTTTGTTGTACTGGGGAAGCGCGTTGTATGGAATCATCCATGTTATTGTTGGGTAATTCAAATAAGTTAGTTAAAAAGAAACCCATATTTCTGATAGAGAAATTTAGAAAATGGGTCAAATGTGACCCGAAGACAACACAAGACAACACAAAGGTTTAAAGGTCCCATGACATGGTGCTCTTTGGATGCTTTTATATAGACCTTAGTGGTCCCCTAATACTGTATCTGAAGTCTTGTGGCCTTGACCAACTGCCACTTTGCTCGTTTGAAAGCCATGATGTCTCTCTCTCATGGGTGTACTAAATTCTCTGGCCGACAAAGCAGAGAAAGGGGAGGTAACCTTGCTCCTTATGACCTCATAAGGAGAAGATTCCAGATCGGCCCATCTGAGCTTTCATTTTCTCAAAGGCAGAGCAGGATACCCAGGGCTCGATTTACACCTATTGCCATTTCTAGCCACTGGGCGACCATAGGCAGGCTGGGGGAACTCATATTAATGTTAAAAAAACTCATAAAGTGAAATTGTCATGCCATGGGACCTTTAAGCATTGGTCTTGTTTAGAAATCATTAAAATAATTGGCTGATATCCAATGGTTTTGTTAAAATCCTGCCATTTGACTCCACAAAAGAAATGCTCCAAGTGCATTATTTCATTTAAGGTTCTCCAGGATTCTTTACCATTTTGTTTAATGGCATGTATTGTTAATTCTTTTATTCAGTGTTGTCACTTGATTTCTCAATTGACAATATTTAAGTCCACAGACTACAACTTAATGCTAATGTAGATTTGGCTTCATCTCTCTTTTTCATTAGATCTTAAAAGACTCATTCAACCATGAAGACAGTCTGCATTTGGCAGTACACTTCTTCATGGGAGCATGTTTGTCGACAATCCCTATGAAGATGTTCATTAAAATGTGTAAAGAAGCATGATCATCATCAATAATTATTCAATCAATAAACATCTACTACCTTGCTACAACTACAACAAAGGCAACACAAGAAAACGTGGTAGGCGTGTGAAGAGAATCACTGCTTCGGTTCCAACACCAGCCAATATCAATGTCCTCTAGTAAAAATGTTTTACCATTCACATCTGCAACTCTGTCAATAAGCTGACATAAGTCGTTCAGATATTGAGTATTAGGTCCAGGAGGCCTGTAGCAAAAACCTATCAAGATTGGCTTCAGGTGAGGAAGATGTACTCTAACCCATAAAAATTCAAAGTTATTTCACAGATCATCAGTTCAAAGGTGCATGTTTTTACCTTCTCAAGTATTCTCTACTGCAATTACTTTATGCTCAGCTTTGATCATAAATGGACTGTCCAATGGTCAGTCAGACTTTACATTTTTGATCATACCCTCTCAATATGTATAGTATTGTATCCCCACAGTTTTAAAATAGTAACACTGGCAGTTTTCAGAAATAACGTGAACAATGCACCCCGACATTTCATCCGACATTTCATCACATCAAGTAATAGCAACACTTGCAGCCCAACGTGATATCATGACTTCGCATAAACATACACGGCACTTACAAGTGGCGTGTATCCACGTGTGTGTCTACACCGTATACAGCACGTTGCATTTTGAGCTATCTGCGTGTATGTCTACACCGTATACACCGTATACAGCGGACGGGATCTCAATAAGTGGCGTATGTTTGACACGCCAATTCGTGTACCATTTTTGGCGTGTTATCAAGACACATAATCGCTTTTCGGACAGTTGGGTTTAGGAAAACAACAACGGGGTTGGGTTTAGGAAAAGAAGAAAGCGTCGGTTGGGTTTAGGAAACTTGACACGCGGGACACGATCCCCGGTCTCCTGGGTGAAAGTCCTGTGTAGTTTGACCCATTCACCCCCCCAACCAACCTCCCTATGCAGATTTTCAAGCGTTCATACTACTCGCTACGGCGTAAATTGACATACAATCGAAAGGTAATGTAAGTCAATGGAGGCCAAATGCTAAAAAAGCGATTATGTGTCTTGAAAACATGCCAAAATGGCATACGAATTAGCGTGTCATACATTCGCCACAAATTGAGATCAGTCTGTGCAGCCACTGTCAGGCCACAGCTCCACAATAGCCCCTCCTGTCACATGGAGAAACCTAAGCCCTAACAAAAGATAATCACAGTTATTATAAATAAACACAAAACTCAACTGTGGGATACGGTGTATAAGCATTGTGTGCTAATACTATTCTGAGGACTGAGCATTTATTGAGTCGTATAATGTACGTACACTAAGGACATCATTTTGTGTTCAAAAGGAACATTTTGCACGAGGAAACTTGTCTGAGCCCAAGCAATTCTAAAATACTGTAAAATCTAAATGGACTTTAGTGTCAAACCACTGTCAAATATTTGATATTATCTTAAAAGCACACATGCACACACTTGTTAAGACTACAAAAATCCCAATGACTAATGGTCTCTGAAGTGACTACAGACAAAATGCTTTTTAACATTTGCGGTATCCCAGACAGCTTTTTTTCTATCTGTATTGTGGCTATATGGTACTCTGTAAAAACTGATAAGAGATTAAAAATAATTTTGCGGACTCTGTTACTCTCCCCGTGGTTAGAAGAAGCATGACAGAGAGAGTTATCACAGCATCAAAACAGATTATTCAGCATGAGTCAGACCGATACAGCATTGGACTCAAACAAGTCGCACTGGAATGTGAAATAATGTGTGCAATAATGTTTCCTCACAGTCTGTGAATTATCAATAGTGGTCCAATCAAGTAGTAACTAAAGTAACTAAAATCTTGCTTGGAAGATAAATGTCTAAAGTCATTGAGATTATTGACATAGTATCGACGAGACCTTTCAAAAGCATGCAAGAAATTGATCGTAGGACGAGTGTGCGTGTTTGTGGATGATGGGTTCTGGAACGATTTCTATTTAGCACTCAAGCACTGAACTTTGGTCATTTTTAGGACAATTTTCTGAAGCTTTCTTAGCTTGTGTATTTCCACTTTATAATACTTTATACTTTATACTTCTACTGGACTACGTTTTGGAGGTGGCTGTAGCTCACTCTGAGGGGAATTGGCTTGGGAACCGGAGGTTTGCGGTTCAAGTCCCTCTAGAAACCAAGTATGCAGTGTGGACTGGTATCTGGAGAAGTGCCAGTGCCCTTGAGCAAGGCACTGAATCCCCACCTGCTTGGGGAGCCTGTCCATTGGCAGCCCCCTTGCTCTGACATCTCTCCAATAATGTATGTTTATAGATCCTGTTTGTGCATGCATTTTGGGCCTATGTGTAAGAAATATCAATCCCCTTGGGGATCAACAAAGCATGTCTTCTTCTTCTTCTTCTTCTTCTTCTTCTTCTTCTTCTTCTTCTTCTTCTTCTTCTTCTTCTTCTTCTTCTTCTTCTTCTTCTTTTTCTTTTCTTCTTCTTCTTCTTCTTCTTCTTCTTCTTCTTCTTCTTCTTCTTTTTCTTCTTGAATATCAATGCATCACTAAGTATAATCCAATGATATAATATATAATTCTGAAATTGGCCCTGCATAATGAGCACTTCTTGTTTGGGTACTTTAACTATATTTTGATGCTTATGCTTTTGTACTTTCAATTAACTGGATGCATGACTTGTAACAGACTATGTTTCACACTGTAGTGTTTCTACTTATACATGTAAAGGTCTGAATACTAATAATTCTTCCACCACTGCCTGTGTCTTGTCTTTGTGCCTGCCGTATTACCCACTTGTTTTGTTTCTACATCTTTGCACATCAAACCCATTATTAAGCTCCACATGGCTGCTTTTAGTATTAGAGAGTAAAAAAGTGTGACGTGTCCACAGCCAGCTAATTCTGTAAACAGTCACACTGCGAATTTAAATCAGTATACCATTCCACCTTGCAATACCGTAACATGTTCTCTTGACACAGCCAGCAGAGCAAACTGTGCTGCTCTGAGTCAGCACAAGATGGCAGTGTGGAATCACATTTCACCATCAAGTCCACTGCAGTGCCAAGGAGCCACACCGTGAAGCAAAGCATAAGAGCAATGAGATTTACTCATGTGCTGATGCACTGAGAAATGATCAGCTGTCATCACAATTGATTGACAATCCTCCTTTAATGTTTTAAGCGGATTGCATGTGTGTGACTCGTCCGTGTGTTTGTGTTTCTCGTTCAGCTGTTACATTTCCAATGTTCCTCTCCTGAGGGAGCTGCAGGTTACAGTCACAGGAAAAAAACATGATGCAGAAAAATGATGCTCATTAAAATGAGGGTCAGCTCGGGTGATGGGATTGTTTGAGTAGATCACAAGCTGCAATGTTGACAAGAAACTTAAAGGAACTGATAAGACTATAAGATTGATCAACTAATTGATTGATTTTGCCCTCTTTTTATTGATGTCATACAAAAAAATAATATCACTCTTTAATGCAGAAGAAGAAATGATGAAATTGTACTACTGCTGCCTTAGAAAGAAATAGAAAATGTTTCATTTAATGTACATTTGTGAACAATATCTTAAGGAGAGTGTAAACTGATCACAAGTACAATCATAGTATGTTATAAGCATTGTATTTGGTGTAATAGCACTCAGTCTTCTTTTGTTCATTTTCTTTTCTCACCTGTAACTTAAAAACCCTTTTCTGCTATATACTGTTCACATACAGATGCAAGGATTGGAAGGGTATTCATTCTTTACTTAAAGTGCTCATATTATGCTTTTTGGTTTTCCCCTTTCCTTTATTGTGTTATATATCTTTTTTGTGCACGTTATAGGTTTACAAAGTAAAAAAGCCCAAAGTCCACCCCAAAGGGACTTACCATCTCCAACAGAAAACACTGTTCACAAACTGCTCCAAAAAGCTCTTTACTTCCGTGACGAACGTGCGTCACTTTGTAACACGCGTTATAATGCTCGCCTAGCTGCTAGCGTGGCACGCCCTCATACTCTGCTTCTGACTGGCTAGTAGTCCTTACCTAGGTACTGCGCATGTGCGACTCCCACCAAAGATGGAATAGAAGTGCGATGCCTCACTCTGTAGCTAAAACAGAGAGCTCAACACACAGGGTGAAAAGAGGAGCAATGTGCAGTACAACAAAAATATGGTGTTTTTTGAAAATTAAACCATGTAAACCTATTCTGGTACAACATCTAAATACAATTATGAACCTGAAAATGAGCATAATTATTATTTAGGTGTTCACTGTGTTTCAAATCTTCACTGTAAATGTTTCACCATAGCTTTGCAATTGGAGGAAAGCCCCTGTGGTATTGAAATGGCCCTGATAAGAACAAACAAATGAGGGCCATGTGATGCTATGGCACACCGCCGAGACTGCAGACACTTGTCATAGTAGGAAAAGCACAGGTGTTACTAATCACATTAACAACGGGTCCTTTCTATTCAAGTGTGCAAGTAAGCCATGATAGTGTGACAGTGAGTCAGCATGCATGAAATCTGGACTTGTACTGTAATTTAGCCATTATGTATCTTATTATTTACAATTAATAATTATTACATTTATTGTTTCTACTACTGTGAGTTGTCAAAATATATTCTGTGAAAAACAGGCCTGTGAGCCAATGGGAAGAGAGTAGGGTCCCAATATGTGTAGTATCGCATTGCCAGACCTCTCTCCACAGCGCTGTGGAATAAGGTCTGGCTACACCACAGATACATTCCGGGATAGAAGAAAAAAACTCTATATGTCGTTTGAAGTAGGCGTCGTCTCGGGGAAGGAACTTGTTTTGGTGAAACATATGCAACCCGCAAAAGAAAGCGCCACATACAATATTAAATGAAGTTTCCTATGCTGTTTTCCATCCATCCAGCAGATGTCCTTGGACTTTCTTTCTTTCTCTCTCACCTGACTGCCTCACACATCTACACACCCGTTCATACTTCCCTCATCTCCCATTCCCCACCCACCTCCTCACCTGCATCTTATTCCCTCATCAGTCTCTCACTACATATACCGGCCCACTGCCATTGTTTCTTTGTCAGATCGTAACAGTTGCAATACTGCTTAGTCGTGTTCAAGCCACCTCAAGCAGTATCTGTCTGGCTCCCTACCTCCCCTGTATCCATACAGCCTTTCTGCCTGTCTGCCTGCTTACCTGTACCTGTCTGTAAGCCTTTCAACTTCAGTGCCCCGCCGATATCACTGCCTCGACTGTCTGCATTTGGGTCCTTCCCTTGTTGCCACCCTCTCCATCATTGTTGGGCCACTGATTTACTGACTTCATAAAGTCAAACCTGGATCATGATTAAAAAAAAGGATACTAATAGAAATGTAACCTGAGTAAGTCAGAATATGGCCACTAACCAGCTTTCTGCATGTAAAGGAAGAGGAAGTGGTTTCACAATCTCTGCTGTGGTTATCATTCAGTTATACCATTCTACACAATCAACCACAACCGTCTTATCAGATGGGGCTCTTTAGCACAAAATCTTATCAAATGTGTTTCCCTGCTCGTTGTCATGTGCAGCCTCAGAGCATGGACTAACCCTCATAATCACTGCCTCTTCCACCACACACACACACACACACACACACATACACACACACACATCTATCTGCCCCCCACTTTGCCCATCCGCGAGATCACAACAGAATGGCAGTATTTAGCCTCTATTGAGAGCCCCCGTGCTGGGCATGCTGGAGTGATCCCTAATCTGCCCTGAGATCTGTGTTTCTCCCCGTGGCCTGTGAACACCATGTAATTGGGCTCAAATTGGAAGCAGGATCTGAGCTTGTTTATGTAACAAGCATTTGGTGTGATAACGCCACTGTGTTGTCTGCCTCTCTGTCGGCGTGTCTGTCTCTTTTCTCTGCTGAACCTGCAACCATAGCCCCCAGTGAGGCTCTGAGGCAGCGGGAGTAGCCACATCTTTGATGGTGGCCGAATAAATCGATTTAGGTGGACAGTATAGTCTCGCATTGACAGACCTATCTCCACAGCGCTGTGGATGCATTCCAGGATAGGAGAAGAAAAAACAAGATCTGGGTTGTTTGCATTTCTTTAAACCAATCCCAATCATCCTGGGCGGTGCTTAGCCTCGGATGCAGCGCATTTGCCTTGCAAAATAGATAGCGGAGACAGCGGAAGGGGAGGGGATGCCAGGCTTCATCCGGACACAGCGACGGTGGCTCTGCGAAATAGTCTCGGGGAGGAACTTGTTTTGGTAGAACAATTAGCTGAATACATGATTAAATGTAATTTGCTCATACCAGTGTATCGCCATTTGTACTTGCTAGCTCGAAGTTTGTTGTTGTTTCTCGTAGCGAAGGGATTTTGAAAACAGCAACACACAGAGAGCGGAAGGTGAGGGACATGTAATATCCTTCGAAATATACTTCAATTGATCCAGACTTTACAGTATCAACAAAATAGTACACATTGAAAGCACAAAGTAGTTTTTATGGTCAGGTATTTAAAATTTTACGTAGACCATATGAATGGTTTAACTGTTTTTTTTTTAAATGGGTATGTGAGTATAAATGTATGGATGCATATGTGTAATTGGTATGTATATTTATTTATTATATTTTTCTAGGGCTAGACTTTCTATTTTTCTAAACTGATGTGAATTCTGCTTTTTATTCAGTTGTTCAACTGTGAGCAGGAATTTAATAAAACTCAAAACTCATCTTTAAATCTTGATGCTGCGAGTTTTACATCCTTATAATGCCTTTTTCTCTGTTTGTCTCTTCCTTGCCCTCTGCGTCTTTTTTTTTCCTCTTTGGGGGATATGTTTTCAGAGGTTATTTTAGTGGAGTGGCTACAACCTGGCGGTGGATTTCAAGCCCATGTTCACACGCTTGTTAAGCCCATTCCTCTTAGTATGTCTCTCTGCCGCTGTATCTGCCCCTTTTGTGTCTGACCTCAGAGATCTCGCTGAGAGCCCATGATGAGTCATAGCTCAGCCTGGAGCCTCTGCATCACACTGGGGAGTCGGAAATACAGAGCAGCTCCGGCGTTTTACTAACACACGCACATGCATGAAGAAAGACAAACCGGCAGAGGAGCAGGGAAGCTGATTGGAGGACACATTCACATATAACATGACTGTGCATATGTCCAAATATGCATAGACATACAAAATATGCACGTTTCAGAGTGAGCTAGAGAGACATTGCAGTATAAGAGTGTTTTCAAAGTTGAATGCATTTAACAAGGTGTAAGCTCATACCAATACCTTCCAATTAACAAAAAAGAATATTCATGGACACACACACACACACACACACACACTCACAAACATTGTTATTCATAATAATGCTTCATCCCCGGCAGCAGATTATCTTATTGTCTAACCCTGATCCTGTAATATGCAGCGCTGTGACGTTCCTGTGATCTTATTCACTTTTGCTGGAATCGTCAAGAGCCCTCCACGTCCCTGATTAATTTCACTCGGCGCTGTGATTGAAAGTCACGCTACCACCTAACACACCGCCACATTAAGACAGTTTCCGCTGTTGTATCCCTGCCATCTCTCACCGCGTAGTATTTGAGTTCCCTCTCTCTGTGACTAAGGAGCGTGTTTTCCATTCTCCCACCCCTGCACCCCCCGAGACTGCAGTGGGATCTCAAAAGAACAGCATGCTCTGATGTATATTTCAGCTACTTCCTTCAGCAAACCCTATCTTAAACCACCCCTATTTTTTTCTCCCACTCTTTCTCTTTGCTTTTGTGCTGCAGTAGTGGCTATGTAGTCGTGACATCGACTCTGGAAACGGTTTAGCTGGGAAGCTTCTGCGTCGGCGAGGCTCTTTTTTCAAAATCTTAAACAAGTTTCTGCAGCTCCCCTGATCAATGACTTGAGCTATGTGATACGCCTACCTATGCATCAGAAGTGAATAAAGGGGGGCAGAGATGAGAACTGTCTCCAATTTACCCAGGTGAGCCTCACTGGGAGTTTGAATGCATGTGGCCTCCAGCGAGTAACTGTGGAGAGATGAGTCATGTTTCAGACACATGCTGGCTGGAGGAAATATGCCACGTGTCCTGCATGTCTCGCAACACAGAATAATGCATTTACAAAACAAATCAGGTGTATCTGAACATGCAGCACCTGGGTCTCTGTTGTGAACTCACTGTAACACTGCAATATGACTGCACAGTAGGGAAAAAGCAATGCGCTTAAACCTCCTTGGATTTCAGCCTGCGCCTGTCTTAGCACCTTAACGCACGCACACACACACACACACACGCACACACACACACACACATACTCCTGCAAACCAAGTCACACACTCAGACAAAAATGTGCTTTACAGGTGAGTCAAAGAGGTTAAAGAGGTGCTCCAGCAATTTAGTATTGCACTTTCATTAGTCTCACATTGCCAGACCTTCCTCCATAGCGCTGAGGGTCAGGCTAGTCCACACAGCATTCCGGGATGGGAGAAAAACGTGCTCTGGTTTATTGGCATTTCTTTAAACTAGTGCTGTCAGTTAAACGCGTTATTAACTGCGTTAACGCAAACCCATTTTAACGGCATACATTATTTTTAGCGCGAGATTAACGTACTTTTTGGCCTAGCAAACTTTGTAGTTTTTTTCACATGCTGTTGCAACAACTAGTAACGTTAGAAAAACTACAACACCACACCGGACCGATCTAGACTGGAAGCAAAACAACAGGCACGCCGCACACACTTGTTTGGGCTTGCGAGCCGGCCAAAGAGTAGTAGGCTAACGTTACATTTTGAGTGGATGGCGAGCGTGAGATGCCAAAATGGATGCTGATAAGATTCCGAATGAAAAGTTTACTTTTAAAAAGTTGCCAAATGGTTCCATTGATAAGACCAAAGTGATTTGTGTGTTTTGTCGTTGTGAACTGAACTATCATCGCAGCACGTCCAGTCAGACATACCACTTGATGGCCAAGCACACAGCTGATGGGAATTCTCCCCCCCCTCGTCAAAGCCAGGCGACAAAACCACAAACCAAGCCGATCCACTTTTCCATGTTGATAAAAGCATTAAAATGAGAAAAAATAATGGGACAAAAAGAAATCAAGGGACATTTAGAATAGATAAAAATGTGTGATTTATTGCGATTAATTGCGAGTTAAGTATGACATTAATTCAATTAATTGCAATTAAATATTTTAATTGTTTGACAGCACTACTGTAAACCAATCACAATCATCTCGGCCTGTGCTATGCACCGAGCGGAGCCACGCTGCCGCTGCAAAATAGCCTCGGGAAGGAACTTGTTTTGGTGGGACATGTGTACGTTCAAAGGTTGTTTTAGTCGTGCAACAGAAAACTCAGATAGTCTAGCTAGCTGTCTGGATTTACCCTGCAGAGATCTGAGGAGCAGTTAACCATAGTCCTCAGAAATCCACCGGAGTTTAAAATTCCAACACGAAGAAAGAGGAAGGTAACGGCACATCCAAAAAACGGACGTCCGAAATGAGTGACATCCGGCGGAATAGAGCAATCCCGGAAGTGGAACATCGTGGATGTATACTACACTTTCATAAAGTTGTGGTACTTGCTAGAGACATTTAGTCTCCTGTATGGGTCAAGCCACTGGATCCTACATTTTTCATGATGCAACTCGATGTTGTATTTCATTAGCAACGGTGCATGTCCACAGGGAGCGTCATTTCCACACTTCCCATCCGTTGTCTATGTAAGCAGCAGTGCGTAAAGTTGGATTCCATGCTACTTAATGCAAGCCCGCATCAGCGCCTCTCTAAACTCCCGAAAAATCTTTTGAACTGACCGTCGTCAATCCAAAGTGAAGACAGATTCAGCAACTGCATAGTTTATTTCTCACATAAAATATTTTCAGAAACACATTTTTTTGAAGTATTTTTGTAGAATAAGAGAAAGTTTCCAAACAAGCCTCCATATTGGTCCGTTTAAAAATCCGGGAGCAGACAGCCCGAGACAAAGAGTTCGTCCAATCAGGTGCCGCACAGCAGGTGTAGGAGGGTGTAGCCTAATTTCTTGGCTTGTCAGTGGTAATTGAAGAGAAAAATATATATTAGGGCTGGGCAAGTTAACACATTATTATCGCGTTAACTCATTAATTAATTAACGCCGACAATTATTTTATCGCGCATTAACGCAGTTTTTATTATTTGTTTTTTTTGTATTGTAAAAGTCTGTTGCTCACAGGCTTTTATTTTGTAAAAGTCTGTTGCTGACTGCTGCCGCTCTTACAGGAGCCGGAAAAGAAAAGAACTGGCGCATAAACAAACATGGAGAAGGTTACGGAACTTTTACATGGCCATTTTCATTTTAAAGTTCTTCCAAAGAGGCGCAGTCGACAAAACCAAAGTTATTTGTAACTACTGCAAAGTTTAATTTTCTTATCACCGGAGTACTTCCAGTCTGAAATATCACCTAAGTGCAATATACATAGTTGATACCAGCAAATCATTCAACGAAACAAACAGTGGTGCGTCGGCAGACTACGTTAGATGCAGCATGTGGGAGAAGTATAGATAAACAAAGGCAAGAGAAGCTAACAAATGCCATAGAGAGGTGGATAGCTACAGACTGCAGGCCCATTAGTGTTGTGGAGGATGTCGGTCTGAGAAAATCAAAACAAATGACGGTAGGTTTGAGATTCCCTCAAGACGCACCATCACAAGAAGAATACACGAGTTGTTATGAAAAGGAGAGGACCGCTCACCAGCTTAATCAGAGAGAGTAGATGTAAGTTTGCCTCATTAGGTCCTTTCTGTAGGGAGGGGTTGGGCAATCCTATGGGGAAGAACAATAGGGAAGATAGTTCTGCAGTAAATTACATTTTTATAATATTTGGGGTGCCCATTGTTGTGGGTGCAGATATGTATAATAGTAGTGCTGTCAAACAATTAAAATATTTAATCGCGATTAATCGCATTAATGTCATAGTTAACTTGCAATTAATTGCAATTAATCACACAATTTTATCTATTCTAAATGTCTCTTGATTTCTTTTTGTCCCAATTTTATCAACATGGAAAAGTGGATCGACTCGCTTTGTGTTTTTGTCGCCTGGCTTTGAAGAGTGGGTGGGGGGGAGAATTCTTGTGTGCTTGGTCATCAAGTGGTATTTCAGACTGGACGTGCTGCGATGATAGCTCAGTTCACAACGACAAAACACACAGATCACTTTGGTCTTGTCAATGGAACCATTTGGCAACTTTTTAAAAGTCAACTTTCCATTCAGAATCTTATCGCCATCCATTTCGGCGTCTTGCGCTCACCATCCACTCAAAACGTAACGTTAGCCTACTACTCTTTGGCCGGCTCGCGTGGTGTTGTAGTTTTACTAACGTTACTAGTTGTTGCAACAGCATGTGAAAAAAACTACAAAATTTGCTAGGCCAAAAAGAACGTTAATCTTGCGCTAAAACAATCGACGCCGTTAAAATATATTTGCGTATGAGTATATTTTGGTGTAATTTTTGTTAATGAAGACAAATTCTGAACTTGAAAAGCCTCCTCTCCAGTCTTCAAGCGTGACACTGCTTTTATCACATTTTATATAAAAGGTTTTCTGTATTAAAGAAAGTTGTTGTAGTGAGACATCATGTCATTGTGAAGTAAAAGGTAAGGCATTTTGTGTTTTCATGGATTTTGAATTCTCTTACTCTCATTTTCATTCAATTCAAACACATTTTTAAAGTTTCTGTGGGTGAGCAACAGTGTTGTTCTCGCCTATGCGATTTTTCATAAAGAGCCTTTAAAAATGTCTTCTTCCATGTGTGAGACACAGAAAGGTGTGAAATGTCAAAAGACTGAAAAAGAACAACACTGAAAGCAATTCCACACCTGTGGAATTCATATGCCATCTTTGTTGCTTCACAGATGCTAACAATTGTCAGTGAACACAGCACACAAGGGGGTAAGGGCAAAAAGTGTCAGCAGCCGCAGAAGATGTAGAAAAAAATAAAAATCTATGTTCTTGAAATCTTTCATATCACATTTCATTGTCAGTCTGCCTCATGTGTTGAGCTGGAGAAAATGGAGAAAGTGGGGGTTTTATGGCATACCCCTGTAGAGTAATCAGAAGCGGGGGCTAAGCAGAAGTGACAGCAGCGGTTTGGGATTAGGGTCAGTAGCTGCACACAGCTCGCTGCTGAGAGGGAGAGAGGAAAAAGGAGGGGAGGGTGTGCCAGTGGGCACACCCTCCCAAGGGGCCAGCTGGCGGAGGGACGGCCTCGAGGCCTGGGTTAAATCACAACGTTTTCATTCCCCTACCTATCAGAAACAACACATCTGCAGCAAAGGCTGATCAACCGCCCACTCGCCCCCTGGAAAGAGAGGTGGGGTGGTTTTCGGCTTGCGTGTGCAGGGCTGCAGTAATTAACAGGTGTCAGAGGACTTTTTTCTAAAGTGTAAGATTATGACAGGACCCCCTTTCACTCTGGACTCTGTGTGACCTTGTGCTCATTAATGGGGTGGCGCAATCAAATGTTAATGCTCTTCTGGGCTTTTTGGATAATGTTTGGCCCGTAACCAGGGCGCTCATGTATTGCAGCCATAAATGCTTATATAGTGCTTTCAGTGACACTCATGATGGGTCTAAATCCTTTTGCAATCAGTTTATTTTGGGACGGCAACGGCACAAGTTCAAGCAAATTAAAAAGAGTAGACCGCTCTTGAGATTAGAAACAGCGCTGGTATGGTTGGTATTAGATGCTTTCTCATCCACCCTACTTAGTCCAAAATGTCTATTATTCCTTATTTTAGCTATTTATTTTTTTTATTTAATTAGTTTAGGGCACATTGAGTTCCTAAGGAAGACGAATAAAGCCTCTTCATATAGTGTAATAGACATGATAGGACCAAATGAGGGAGACGAAGAACGAAACATTCATTATACACAGAGGAGCAACTGAAACTGCCTCTAAAGAGTGGACATAATAAAAGCCTTGACAATCTCCAGTACATTCACCCGACAAGTACTTTAAATGCACTATGACAAGTCATTTTTTTCAGTGCAGTGCAGGCAGACTTTGCTGTAAAAAAAGAAGAAGAAAAAAAAAATACCAGTTGTCATCTAGTATTCAGCCTGAAAAAATCGGAGTTGTGATGTGTCAACGCGTTCTCATGAAGTGGTTCGTATGATATTGTACAAAAACGTATGCATGTAACCAACCATTCACATGAACCAGTTTACATTAAATTACATTACATGTCATTTAGCTGACACTTTTATCTAAAGCTTCCAATTGAGTGCATTAAATCGTGAAGGTACAAACTTCGGACAGCAAGAATCAAGTGCAAGCCCATTAGCTTCAAATAAGCCACAGCACAAAGAGTTGTATGTAAGTGTAAGTGCAATTTTTCATTTATTTTTTTTATCCAAAATGTAGTCAGAGGATATGTGGTTTTAGCCTGCTGCGAAAGATGTGTAGACTTTCAGCCGTCCTGATGTCAATGGGAAACTCATTTTAGGGGCCAGGACAGCAAACTGTCGGGATTTGGTTGAGTGATTGGGTGTCCCTCACGGTGAGCAGGTTGGCCGATGCAGAGCGGAGTAAACGGGCTGGGGTGTAAGGTTTGACCATGTCCTGGATGTAAGCTGGGCCTGATGCTATGCAAGTCCTAGTGTCTTGAAGCTGATGCGGGCAGCAACTAACCAGTGAAGGGAGAGAACTTCTTTTTAATTTAGTGGTCTTTACAGTTAAATTTACCCAAGAAAAGGTTACTGTGAACCGGGTACAGGGCACAGTGAGGAGTGGCTGGGTGCTACGATGGATTCCCTACCATAGCCTCCCCACAACGAAGTCAACGTCAAGTCAACTGATGACTACAAGTGACTTTACATCTCGCATTCCAGCGACTTCATGCCTCGCATTAATCATCTTTCATAATTAAATTGTTCAAAACGGATCTGGTTGATGGTGTGCTCCTTGCTAGTGAATAGTAAACAAAGAAAAGCAGCAAGTCCTCACAAATAAGGTGCTGGAACAAATTAATGTTTGACATTTTTGGTAATAATTGCTTGAAAAAAAATCACACATGTTGTCAATTCATTTTCTGCCAACTAACAAATCCATTAAAATCAATCGTTCCAGCACTAAGTTCATTTGTATTTAGCTGCATACAGATATTTTTAGAATTTGACAAGTTGCGTTTTCTTTTAATTTATTACCAGTGCTGAATTTTTATGTTAATTTCCTTTGCTCCTTTGGAAAATTGGTGTGAGACATGTCAAAGTGTGCTCTTAGATCCCGTTGATCAGAGCAGTGTGAATGTCGGAGACACACTTAAAAGTTGCCACCGGAGCTGAAACACAAGACTTTAATGATGCATTGGTGTAACGTGGGCTGTGTGGAGACTTTTAAAAACTGTGATTGGTCTTCTGTGGCAGCTGCATGCTGTCTCTTACATATTTCCAGTAGTGTATGTTTATCGCAAAGACTAATAACTTCACCAACTTCAAAAAGCAATTTCCTCTGAAAGAGCAAGTTGAAAAACTAAGTAATCTTCATCTGTCTGTAATGGAAGACATTGCATTTTGTGATGTAGCAGAGCTGTTCTCTGTGCAAACCTTTCTCCTTGCCATGGTTGTCATTATCAATGACAAAGGAAATAAGATCATGTAAAACTTCAGATACATAACAAATGCACCACACTGTTTGATAATGCACAACACATCCATCATGTGTTGCAGCGGTACTGACAGGGAAATAAATGAATAGCCTGGTGGATATTGTGGGATTGGAGGAAACAAATGGGAGCTTTACTGTACACTATAAACTGAATTGATTTTTACTTCTATAAATACAGGTTGCATTCAAGTTTGTTACAACATCTACAATAAAAGCAGTGGAGCTTTTTGTGCCACAGTGCTAGATTAAGTGGTGGATTGCCAAAACAGAAAAAAAGAATCTGACAAAAACTGGACTAAATCTTTCGGAGTTTGTGCCAATGACAGATAGTAAAAGGACTGAACTGCTGATGGAAAAACATATTTATCCAGATGGGCTGGGATAAAAACAAAGTGAAAAAAAAAGCTATATATATTCTCCTTTGTTAGCAGTAACTAAGCGAAAGTCTCATAATATTTTGACAATAATGCATTGATCAGTTGTAATTTCATTAGTGTTAGAGAAGTGACAGTTTTTTAAGATTTTCAAACGGCATCTTCCAGGCCTGAAAAGTGAAGCCAATGCTGAAGTGCCTTAAACCTGCATTCTATCTAATTTCCAGCAGGGGGCGACTCCACTGGTTCTGAAAAGAAGTATGTTTCAATAGCAGTCTAAAGGAAAATGACCCAACTCTACCTTGATCCATCACCTCAAAAAACATTTTGCTAACAATTTCATGGCGTCAATCGCTAGGTTCAGGTCTTCTTGAATACAGAATGATTATCGTTTTGTAGATTATGGTCCATTTATTTTAAAATCGACGATAAAGCAGGAGGTGTGGCTACACGCAGACCTGTCAATCCAACACATTCTCAGGCCCATCACGTAAAATACGGACGCTTAGGCATGTGCCATTGGCGTTGTTAAAGGAACACGCCGACTTATTGGGAATTTAGCTTATTCACCGTAACCCCCAGAGTTAGACAAGTCGATACGTACCCTTCTCATCGCCGTGTGTGCTGTAACGCTGTCTGACGGCTCCAGCGTCAGCAGCCCATCACAGATCCTGCAGGTGAATGGTTCCAGTAATCCTACTGCTCCAAATTGTGACAAAAGTGCCAAAATAATGCCAACATGTTCCTATTTCCATGTTGTGATTTGTAGAGTCACA
This sequence comes from Perca flavescens, assembly GCF_004354835.1. Taxonomy (NCBI): domain Eukaryota; kingdom Metazoa; phylum Chordata; class Actinopteri; order Perciformes; family Percidae; genus Perca; species Perca flavescens. The sequence continues at coordinate 1,637,803 of NC_041347.1, forward strand.
GCGTGTACAAAACAACGTAACATGAGACACAGCCATCTTCTAACCGTAAACAAACCGGGAACTATATTCTCAGACAGGCTTGCTGCAAAGCAAATCATTCCGCCCAAGTACTATATTCTTCCGCCTGAGAATATAGTTCCCGGTTTGTTTACGGTTAGAAGATGGCTGTGTCTCATGTTACGTTGTTTTTTGTACACGCCAGACTTATAAATCACAACATGGAAATAGGAACATGTTGGCGTTATTTTGTCACTTATTGGGAGCAGTAGGATTACTGGAACCATCCACCTGCATGTTCTGTGCTGGCCTGATGCCGCTGGAGCCGTCAGACAGCATTACAGCACGCACAGAGATGAGAAAGGTATGTATGGACTTGTCTAACTCTGGGGGTTACGGTGAATAAGCTAAATTCCCAATAAGTCGGCGTGTTCCTTTAATGCCGCTAAAAGTCTCCTTTAGCGTCATATCTAAACGCGCTTGGTCGGAATTCTTGGCGTCACTTTTTGACGCCCTGGATCAGGACATACATTTAACTGACATGCAGCACAAGAACGGGACAGTTAGGTTTAGGAAAAGATCGTGGGTGGGGTTATAAAATGTACGTTTCAGTGACACGCGGGACAGCAACGGGACAACAAACCTGGTCTCCTGGGTGAAAGCCTTGTGTTGCTTAACCCATCTACCACCCCAACCAACCTCCCTACGCGGCATTTCGGGCTGGCATACCACTCGCTACCGTTGTCGCTCTTAATACTTCGTCATCTGGCACCAGTACCAGGAGGTCCTGGAAAACACACCTGGGTTGAATATCGGCAACTTTCCCTCCTTTAGCAATTAACTTGAGCGCATTGAAACTATAGAGACACTGGCTTAGACTCGTCACTCTCCACAGCTCTGCCAGTTTGTCCATAATGGTCACATCTGGTTCCAAAATATCAAGATAGCCAACGACCAATATGCAAACTTCTGGCTTCGAAATGGCAGTCCACAAACCAATGGATGACATCACAGACGCTACATTCAATCTTTTTGTTCATTCGGAGATTTTATTGAATTGGCAATAATTGACACTATCTTTTGCTGTAATAAAAAAAGCATATAAGATTACATGCATGACTAAATCATCAGATTTCATTTTAAGCATATGTGATCACTTGAAGTTCAATACCTAGAGACACATATCCTGCTTACATTTAAAATCCTATCCAGCCTCATGTGTTCTGACCCAGGGAAAACAAATCAGTCACCACTCCCACGTTGGCTGTGTCACCCTCGACTGTTACCATCTAGACAGCAATCTAAGTGAGATTTGGCAGCTGCTGGGCCGCGCTCCCCTCACCTCGCTGAATCGTGATGTATGATGTTTACATAGCCATAAAATCCCCTCCAGAACTGCAATGCTCACTGCTTCCTCTAATTAAGAGCAAGTAGATATAAACACAGACGCAACCTCACACAGCGCAGGCACACACACATACACACAGGCGAGAAGATACACCATTATATTGTACGTGCGTGACTTAACATTCACATAGACATGCAGAAGGATACAAAAAATACACAAAGACACACACTCAAATCACATATTATATATAGGTTTCAGTGAAGGTTTCTGGTCTGTAAACATCAACAGGAATGTATTAAGATGAGACAGATGCCTCCCCTGGTACTCTTTATACGCAAACCCACTAACATGAAGTTATTGATCAATACAGTGTCAATCTTTTAATATTACAACTTAAGTAATACTTCCGTCCTGTCTCTTCAATTCATGACATAGGATTGCAGGCATCTGGGGACAGTTAAAGCAAACTCAGTGTAATATTTATGAATGGGGATGAGAAGGTGTTGAGAGACCTATGATTTTATTGTCAAAGCTTGCAGTGAAGTGTGTGTGTGTGCTGCACAAACACCTGGTGCAGACATGTCTACACACACACGTACACGCACACGCACACACACAAACACACACACTCAAAGGAATAAGTTCAGTTGAAGAGCAGCCCTCTCTAGATTAACTTGTCACTGACGTTGAGGGCCACAGTCCTCAGGAGGTGTCTTATCCCCGGCAGATTGGCCCGCTAGCTGCTCCGTGTTATTTAGTCAGCTCTTATCTGCCACTCTGGACCCAGGCAAGTCAAACGAGGATGGGCACACATAGCTGCTACCTCCAGCCTGTGCAAAAATGTACTCAAAGCACCATCCAATCTCAAAGCCTTGGGAAGGAGCAATGTTTCCAATGCAGCATTTGAATAAACTTAAATTACATTTTAGAAATTAGATATATATTACTTATCAGAAACAACAAAGATGTTCATGTTGCATTGGTAGTGTTATGGAAAAATGACTTTGTCACATTATCAATTACTTTTAGCTAACTATTTCACATCTGTTAATTTTTAAATTATCAGTTAGCTACTGTAACTATTTCACTTTGTCCACTATTTCACATTATCTCTGTGTGTGTTTGTGTGTGTGTGTGTGTGTGTGTGTGTGTGTGTGTGTGTGTGTTTAAGTACTTTGCCAGGTGTTTATATGTTTGTCTACGGACAGATATTGTCACCGCCATAGCATCACAACCGTGCAAGATACATTCTGGAAACTTTACAAGTGTGTAGTTGAGATTTAAAAAATAAAGGGCCAAGTTTTTTGTTGTTTGAAGATGGGAGTGGTCAGAGCAAGGGCACCCGATGTAGGGGGATAAAATGTAGGGAAGAGGCCTTGCCTACTTAACCCCCTGACTGTGCTATATAACTGTGGGATATAGCCAGGAAACTTTACAGGTGTGTAGCAGCGATCAAAAGGAAGGCTGATTTTGAAGATGGGTGTGATCCGAGCAAGGACACTTTTAATAGCCCCTATCCTAGGCGTTGCGGCTGGTGTGATCCAATCGCAAGATGGTCTCTAGTTTTTCAAATCAAATTGTAATTCCAATTTTTTCAAATTAGTTGACCTTATCCACAATCTATCATTCTATCACAATCTATCTACCCTGTCAACTGCCAAAGTACCCCTGGTGCTCAATTACCCCTGGTTGGGACTGCTTTAAGGCGCCATGTAATGACACAGTCAGAAGTGTGTGAGAGACAAGAGAGCCTGATGGCTGATAAAATACCTCAACAACAACTGAGGAGGAAAACTGTCAAATGCAACCTTGCTTGAAACTGACAGGTGTCGAAAAGCACTTGCATGACTGAGGCATAGTTATAACGTTTCAATGGGAGATGTGCAGCCTGAGTAAAGGTCAAGCACAATTTTCCATTACCATGAGCTGTAGACAAGTTGTGGTACAGTTGAGGAATGAATTAAATAAAAAATAAAAACAAATACTGAGATTCAGACCCACCTTCACCTGACAGACACGGTGTAACACACACACACACAGACAAAGATTTGTTTGGCATTCACTGGAGTGTTAAAAAGTACTGGACAGCTACTACCTTCCACGGATTGAAGTTATCAAGTATAAGAGTTCATGTACTGCATGTTTAAAAGTGTTCATTCACATTTTCCCCAAATATCATATCATTTAAGCATAGGAGATACATTTACAAGAATATGTGTTGGTAATTACAGCTGCGGGAGGGAGTGTGAGACTTAAATCAGATACACGTCAAAACAGATTAGAAATGATTGTAGATCCTTTTTATTCCAACACTTTCGATCAGTGATGATGACTCAGATGTGCAGTAGGACTTTCCTAACTAATTTGAATCAGCAACTTCTCCGAGATACAGTACTTAAACTTGTTTATCTGCATGAGTCACCACAGAGAGTTCCGGCTGCTGGAGAGTTTTAGGAAGCCTAAACAGATTTAGAAGATGTTTACGAAGCCATGTCTACTTAACTGACCTCTCGGTTACACGTTGCATGCGTTTTGAAGAGAGATTTAGTTTTTTTCTCAGAGAGGAGAGTAGAAACATGTCCAAAAATAAATAAATATATATATATATATATATATATATATATATATATATATATATATATATATATATATATATGTTATTATTATTATTGCCAACTCTGGAAATCCTCTTGAGAAACCTTTGTATGGTTGGGACCTGCTAGACTACGTTATGAATGTTATACAGCAGAGCCTAACGGATTACTGGATTTTTTAAACTGATATCAATATTGATATCCAAGGCTCAGAAATGTCGGATGAAGATATATTGTCCAATATTGTTCTTTTTTTGTATTTTTAACACAGAAAGTATGTTTTCTAAAACAAGCAATCACTGATTTTCTTTGGACTGAGACACTTTACATTTCAAAAAATAAAACTCAATAGGCGTCCGGTGGGAAAAATACGTAATGCTGCCTCTAAATTATCTCATAACATATCTCTGGCATGAACACACTTAATTCATCAGTGCAGGATTCAATTACAATAAACTCCTAAAGGAAATAAGAAATTGCTCTGGCTTCAGCAGTTACACCACTTTGAACGTTAATCACGATTATTAAAAAATAAATAATTATAATGTTTCCATGACATTTTGCTCAGTACCTCTTTCTTTCAACATGGCAGTGCATTTTAGAAATGCACACTGCAAATTAATCAACACATGGTTTTAAAGTAAAATGGCATTTGAATATAAAAACCAAAGCAATAAGTTCAACAGATAAGTTAGCAATTTTCCCAATAATTTTAAGAGCAGGCTAAACTGGGTATTTACTTTCAATATTTTGCATAGAGATACAATTCCATTCGAGGATAAACAACGTGGCATCATGACTTTGCATAAACATACACGCCCCTTTCCTAAAGCCAAAAGGCGTGTTAGCTGTACGCATGTTGAGCTATCCACGTGTATGTCTACGCTGTATACAGCGGATGTTAAAATACACACCACGTGGAGTCGCCACGTTGCGTGTTATCGCGAGAACGTGACGTACTATCGCGAGAGCGTGACGTACTATCGCGAGAACGTGACGTACTATCGCGAGAACAACGTCACACGTGTGTGAAAAAAAAGGTTGCGTTCAGGAAAAAACGACAAAAAAAGACAAAAACGCGACGGTGACCAACGTCACACGCTTAGGAATACAATAAACGGTTGGGTTTAGGAAAGAAACATTGGGGAAGGCTTTAAAAAGAAGAAAAAAAAAACACCCCACGCGGTACGCGATCCCAGGTGAAAGTCCTGTGTTTTACCCATCCGCTGACTTACGTCCCTTCATACTACTCGCTACGGCGAAAATTCACACGTAATGTAGGTCAACGGCGGCCGAACTGCGTTGATAAACACGCTAAAAAGCGATTATGCGTCTTGATAACACGCCAAAATGGCATATACGAATTGCCGTGTCATACATACGCCACTTTATGAGATCGGTCTGGGATAAATGTGGTTTGGCTTAGTAATGACACTCAGTATATGCAATTAGTCCCTTACATACAGCTTAGTCAAAATGCATTTCTCCTCAGTGTTTAGCGACCCGTGACAGAAGCTATTATCTCTTATGACTCATAGGTCTGCACTAAAGGCCGCTGTTGTTCTTGTAGTTTTCCTGTAATTGTGAGTTCTGTTTTTCTTGGTGGTCTGAAGGCAGTCAGAGACTTGATTGGGATGTTACCGGCCCACGTTCTGTCTCGTCTCGTCGTTCTCAACACAATGACAGGAGGTGACGTCACGCAGCACCAGTCTGCGGGCTGCAGGCAGTTTGAGCTGGAGCCTGCTGGCATCTGGGCTGCATTGGTGACCACTAAGCCACAAATGAAGAACCTATAAAGAGCTCAGCCTCATGCAAAACCAGTGGAGAGGAATCAAGGGGTCAGATGGTTTATTTCAGTCCGTATATATAGAGTGGCTGGGTACTCCTCTGTGAATATGCTTGCGAAGAGATGATGTTTATTTGTGGAAGGATTAGTGAATTTATTCACGTCAATTTTCAAGTGTGCTCATTTGTGTGTCTCATTTTGATGCTGAATTATTTATTTTTTCCACTGGAGGTTCTGAGAATAGCTTGACCCCTTGGTGACTGACCAGCAGACACTTGACATGTCAAGCCTCTTTGAAGCTAAATCCTGTCCGACCGTCTCCTTGGAGACTCGTGGACAGACAGTGCGGAAGTTATTTCAAAAAGTAAAATAAGAAAAAAGCTTTTCTCAAGCCTAAAACAGACTTCTGTCTTTTTTTTTTTTTTTTTCGGATTCTGTCCTCGTGCGTCAGCAAAATCCATAAAGGTATGCTACCTGTTGGCTGTCGGCGGCCAATCGTAGCTCGCCGCGGCTTATGGCCAGAGCCGAGGCCCTGCAGAGCCCGCTCCACGAGTGACGCCAGGGAATCAGGGTCAACATTTTGCTTGGCACGCTTCCAGTGTCTTGAACTGGAGGGAGTGAAAGAGAAAGGAATGGAATGAGGGAAAAAAAAAAAAAAAAAAAAGAGCGAAACAGGAAAAAGAGCTATGATTTTTAACTCCTGCAGTGCGTTACTGAGATGTATGGGCCCCGTCTGCTGAGGATAAGATCGGCCAGAAAGAGGAGTATCCTCAGCCAGGATCCTTAATCACCTTCTGAAGTCATTCACAACATACAGTTTGCCTCAGGTTATGTTTCCATGACAGCCTCAAGAGGTAGTAAATATCTCCTTGTCTATTGTTCTAGCCATTTTTTATATAGCTTTTCTCTTCTTTGTATATGTACAAAAGAGTCTGAGATGCTGTGCATGTGTGTCTCTCTGAGTGAGCCGTTTTCTGTGCATCGACTGTTGATTCAGCTGGAGCCTCCCGAATGCCTTGACAGCCAACTGACATCCTCTGTCACTGGGCGCCGATGCGCAATCATGACTCAATAAGCCCAGGAAAATCAGGGGAGGGAGAGAGTAAAAACACACACACACACACACACACACACACACTCACAAATCAGGGCCGAGCAGAGTAGAGAGCAGCGGAGCAGAGGTTAGCCGGCCTCGGGGGTTTGAGGACTCAGGCACTGAGCTTCAAGTTACATCCATCTTGTTCCAAGAAATCCCTGGAGAGTACAGTATGTGTGAACATGAGAAACCCTTTGGGGTGAGTTGACTTTAACCAGGGTCAATCTACTCTCCTTAGGAACATTTGCCCTACGCAGCCAAACATAGTGCATATGTGTCTTTGGTCAAAATCTGAAAAAGACTGAAATCTGACTTTTCGCCACCTGTCTTACCGAATAGACTATTATTATCCAATAGAAATGCGACTTCCTTGAAAAGAAAGTGCTCGCCATCCAATCGCCGAAAAATCCCATTCTTGCAGAAATGTCAAATGTTGTTTATACCAAATCGCAGCATCGATTTTTCTATGGTGTTCCTCAAGGTCTCGGTGTCGTAATTTGATATTTTGAAGGGATTTTTCACAATTTTTATCAATTCTTGAGTGGTAAAGAATTGTTAAATTGTGCACCAAATCTGTGTAACAAATGGCATCAAGCCAAAAACGTCTGCAACAATTTATGATACGGTGGAATCCACTTGTGCTAACCCTGCAGCTCTGACCAACGACTGCTGGACAGCTTCCACAAATGAAAGCTACATCATAACTACATGTTTGTTTGTTTTTTTGGGGGGGGAATTTTCTTAAAAATAGTTACCAGTTAATGGGTTAATGGATGTCGGGCTATCAAAAGCCAAATTAACCGACCCCTACTCACAACCTTATTGTATGTTGCACAGTTCGAAGCCTGAGAAATGTGCATTTTTTGTTTACTGAATTCAAATTTCAAAGTTTCTGTAGTTACTCTAAAGTAGGGGGTAGGACTGTATAAGCATTCTGCCTGCTCCTTTTCAAATGTATCCTTTTTTTTGGGCTCTTTTGTGAAATCTGATTGATTTTTCTACGTTTGCGTTTAATCTTTGTGTTTTTATCTGATTTTGTTTTTCCGTAGGGCAGCGGATGTCAATCTAGGACAACGTCCTATATTAATGCTCAACAAGTGCAGGACTGAATTAGGACTGTTTTTCCTGGGTGGAGTAAAAAAAAAAGTGTGATGTGACCTTGTCTGTGAGACATACATTTATTTCAAACCGCCACCCTTAACATGGAAACTTTAGTGAGGGCAGAGAAAGGGTGCAACGGCATGCTTCGGTAACTCCAGCTAACGGCAGTCGTACAAAACCTGCAGTTGCTCAGAAGCCCTGTGCTGCCACATCCAAAAACTTTGGGAACTGACATCTTTATGGCCTCGTGACAGTTATGTAATGAAGGTAATGCATTCCCTGCTCAATCGTGTTAAAGATATGTAGCTATTTTCACAGTGCACCCCTCCATAAAGGGAAATAATTGACATAAGCAATAAAACTAAACAACGTTGCTAAAATGCTTGTTGTACAGTATTTCAGTCAATAAAACATGTCAATGGTCCAGTGGTGAAGAATGCAGCCCAGACAAAGGTCAATAGCAACTGCACATTAGTAAATGGAGACAGATGGGTGGAAATTTCCTGCAAAAGATACTGCAAAAGAGACTGCTTAGACTATCTCAGAAAAGTCTTCAAAAATGATTCTTGTACATTTGTAGTCACTATCTGGATTTTCCCCAGTTTGGTATATCTCCATCTGGTACTCAAAGAAGTCTGAATGAATTAGGGTGAGGCTATTTGCACCCCTGGTACAATTAGCAGTGTATGCTATTTGTACCCTGGTGCAATTAGAAGTGCTATTCGTACCCTGGTGCAATTAGAAATGAATGCTATTAGTACCCTGCCGGTGCACACAGCAATGTGTTCTATTAATACCCCGTCTGGTACAAATATCAATGTATGCTATTTGCACCCCTGTGCATTTACAGTACCTTGGCATATATTTACACACAGTTATCCATACTACTCATGTATTACACCTTTATGGAATATTATCGCCCTGACATTCTTACCCTAACCATAACCAATCCCACTCCTCTTGCCTAAACCTAACCAACCCAACCAGAGCAGGCATATTCATGAGTCTTCTCCTACCACCCTGCGTTCGCGGGTCCTGACTTGCGCAATTGCATGGAAATTATTCAATCCAAATACACAGTACAGTATATTGTTATGTTGGGTTTCTGTGCAACCTTACCAGGAGGCATCAGAGGCAGCAAATAAAATGCAGGTATGATAGCTGCTCTGCCTTCCAGCTGCAGAACCAGTCGCTGATTCACTTATAGCGCCCTATTTTAACGATCTAAGCGCACGGTGTGAAGCTGCGTTTAGGGCGTGTCCAAATTCAATTTTGCTATTATGATGGAGGATTTGCACCGTAATATTTTCATTTGCAATCTTTTGCATGTTTGTGTGCTGCTGCGCTTCCCTGTGTGTGTGTAACAAGCATAGTGTGCGTGCGCTGTGCATAAGCGTAGGCGCATTTTACTAATTTGCTGTTAAAATAACAATGAAATGCTGCGCTATTGACTTTAGACCAGGTTTTTGTTGGTTAATGGTGTGATCACTTTCCGCTGCCTCAAGATAGCAATACGCCCAGAATGCACCTGAACACACCTCCCTGTAAGACCAGCACGCCCATGGGCGCAAAGATGGGCGCAAGTGCATTTGCTATTTAAACGCAGTGGGCGCTGGACGGGAAATTGACAACTGGGTCGGTCTTAAACTAGCAAAGAGATTTGGGTCGGGCTTTGTGCTGCGCCGTGTGTGCACCTACAGGTAATACACTGTGTACACTCATGCAGTAAATTCGACAGGGTAGTGTTGTCTCAAAATTGCTCATGGCCATTTTGCACTGACCAAAAGTGACTCTTCTTCTTCTTCTTCTTCTGTTTAATGGTAAATGGACTGGATACTCCCGTCATGGCTCGCGTGTAAAATAAACCTGCCGCGTATCTTTATCGGAGCGGAGAGCCGCTTCACGCCTTCTGGGACACGCTGTGGCGCGGCTCGTGGAATATCAAGCATCGACTTAAATGGCTGCGATTGCTCGCAGGGACCGTGGCGCCTCCAGAATGCAGTGGAAAATAGGGGTAAGTACAGAAGTGCACGATTTGAGACGCAGCATTAGTTTAGTAAGAAGAACCATCTCGATTTCCCACGGAAGCCCTCCGATTTAATAAGCTCAGCTGTTCAAGGCTGTGTGCTGTTTTAGCCCATCTGGGAATGCTCCATGTATGACCCTCTGGTTTTTGAGGCCATGGTTTCTTCCTCCTGGCAATGCCAGACGTGTCCTTCCTCATTGTGCCCACAGCCCGCTGCATCCTCCCAGTCTTTGCTGTGGCAGAGCAGCGGCGGAACATTTTGTGGAGAGGCCAAGCAGCACAAGCCAAATAAGCGGTTTTGACCAATTAGAGAGCATTTTGAGCGCAGGGTTTTGGGTTTGGATGGCACACTGAGCGGCTCACAAAAGTGCGAAAGCGTCGGAGCAGTCGGGCGCAGGCGGGGGAGGATGGCACCAGCTCATCCTGACCATGAAATGTCCATGAGAATGTGTTGCTGAAAAGCCCAGAGTTGCTTCACTCTCTTGGCGAGCTGTCTCTCGGCGAGGCAGGGCTTAGCTGGAGGTTCCTGCGGTGAGAGACATATGCTTTCTTGATTTCCTCCTATCCATCCTCTTTGATGGGGGCGGCAAACAGAAAAGAGATGTTTCTGTATGAAGGCCACGATGAGTGGATTTGCAATTGGAAATAAAAGGACGGTTAAAAAAAGAAAAGCACTTGCTGGCTGCACAAGCATGAACTTGGGCCTAATACACTTGCACCAAAGTGTCCAGCTGTAAGCCTCACTCAGCAGCTATAAAGAACAAGACGTGTCCAGCATGAGGCAATGCATGTCTTTTTAATAGAGAGGGAGGCCGAGAGATAAAGAGAGAACCACCGACAGGCGTGAAATGTGAGCCATGGGAGAGCCTCAGCTCTGGTTCTATGATGACCTATCTCACTACTGAGAACAAGTAGCGATTATGCTACAGAAGTGGGCCTGATAGGGCAGACTATGGGAGCCATGCCTGTTTACAACCTTGCTATTCTAAAGTTTACAGCCATCGGGGTCAGAGTTCACATGCAAGCCGCCCCCCTCAGGGCTGTTTTTAGATTCAAACTATCACACAATACATCTTTGTTTGAAATAAGTCATAAATAGATTCTGGTAATATATGCTCATTTTAAACATGTTTCTGCGTTTCCGTTTCCTGTTCATTGTTTGTAATATAAACAGTCAAAAGCCAGTCTGTTGGGTTTTGTACCCCATCTTCTAAAGAACAGTACAATACAGAGTAGTTTCCCCTCTTTCCCCAACAGGGCCCAGTATTGTCACTTCATTCCCATATTCATGATTGGATCACACTGGTGGGACTGTTTGGTGCATCTCTCTCTCTCTCTCTCTCTCTCTCTCTCTCTCTCTCTCTCTCTCTCTCTCTCTCTCTGTGTGTGTGTGTGCATGCATTTATGGATGCATGTATGTATCCTGCCCTTTCCCAGCTCTGTGAAATAGACAGCACTGCACACAATCCAAAAATATCTCAGATGACAAGTAAAGAGCAGCAGCAGAGAAATGTTTTTTTTATACTGCAACAAAAAGAAGTCAAAAGAAATAAACCTAATATTCTAAACACTTTAAAAGACAAAAGAAAAAAGCCACAGGAAGACATCTTTACACCTACCGTTTTAAAAGAGAACCTCATGAGATCAAAAGTGCAAGTGAATTCCTTGCACCCTGCCGGCTTATTGTTTTCAATGTTTTCTTTAATAAAAAAAATGTATTTTAAAACTGGTAACATGATAAAAATGACTTGGTTGAAATAGTATATTATTTTTGCAGTGCCCTTGCTCTCCTTCTCCTCTGCCAGGAAACGTTCCCATGGTACTCCATCTCCTCATTGGGTTCCCACTCACGCAGGCCGGATTATGGACGGAGACTAGAATACTTATAAGGCCGGGGTTCACTGCTGCACCACAGACAGAGCTGGGCTACGTATCCCCTATCCCTCAACCAATCCTCTGTGTCATAACAACAAAGTAAAAGCCACAGTAAACAGCCTTGGAGTACTCATTCGTGTCCAACTTATTGTTTAGGATCGGCAGGCGGGAGCAGAGTGACCTCCGTGGACACTAATGATGACAAACGAGCGGGCTGATGAAATTTCACGATGATCGTATCGAGACGTGAAAACAAGCGGGGAGCTTGTGTGCGAGCTCGTTTATGAGACTCGAGGGGAAAACGGTGATTACAGATGAATATACTCAACTTCCTGTCCGCAGCCTCGCTTGAAAACAATTTTGTGAACAAAAAAAAAGCTGTCATGTGCCTGGATTGTAAATGAGGTGAAAACGACTAGAGCTCAAACTCATTGTTGGCATCTGGTTTGTGATGCGGATGGCGCTGATATTCTCATGCGAGGGAAAGTGGAAGATGGCTGTGGAGGCAATAACAAATCCACACTCTCGTAAAGAGGCCTCAGAAGATTAATTCCAGTAGTCTCTGTTTAGATCATCATGCACGTTCCAGAGCTTTACTGAAGTCCTTGTGCCGTACCCTTGGTGGTTGGTGGTCACTGGGTCCACCCTGCCGCTGTAAGAAACACTAATACGCCAGCTCACACCACACCGTCCTCCATTCTCAAGTTTAAAAGTAGCACTGGTTTCCCGAATCCTCTTGGCACCTTATTATAGTGAGTCTCAGTTTATTGAAAGTAAATTCATCCCAGGACCCTCTTTAACCCGGAAAGGATGCCAGATTGTCCTATGCTTAACATGTAATTAGCTTTTTATACTGCGTTGTTATTGTTCTTGTTGCTCTCTGGTTAGAATTAGCATTATCGCTTTTTTGACTGAGGCAGCACTGGCTCAGATGCTAACTACTCACAGAGACGTTGGCTAAGTCACATCCTACATCTCCCTTTTCCTGTGTTATCTATAGATGTTTTTTAAAGAGTGCTTTATAAATAAATCTGACTTGATTTGACTTGACTTGTCCTGACCAAAATCCTCTGGGCTTTAAGCTGGTTAAAAGCCATGGGCTCATGTTGGTGGTCAGCGTGTCAAAACAATACATGTCACAGCAGCCCGGTGCCTACTCGAATTTTATCAAACTTTGCACAAGCACATGTTAATATGTGGGAAAGAAAGATTGAGTAAATCTGCTGATTAACAGTCTGGACAACTGATGGCTGACTCACAGAGAACCCAGTGGGTCGGGACCATCAGGGATTTGGACATGAACCTGCCTCACTTCTCATAGCTGGAGTTGCTAAGAATGGACAGTAAACTACACTAACTTCAGTTAAATTGCTAGATTGTATGTGTGAAAAGCAGTAAGCTGCTGGTGTGCGTGTGAAATACTGACCGAGTGCTTTAGACCAGTGGTTTTCAAAGTGGGGTCCGGGGACCCCCCAGGGGACCTTGAGGGGTGTTCCAGGGGGTCCTCAGCAAAAAGGCAAACCATTTATTTTCTCTATTCCGTACATAGTAACACAGTGAAAGAATGCATAGACTTTTTTGGTCATGGGTTTCATACACTTTCTGTAATAAAACACCTAACAGCAAAAATCCTATCAGAAGGGGGATGCTGGGATAGGATTTTATCAAATGGGGGTCCGTGGTCTAATTTTTTTTCAGTTCAGGGGCCCTTGACATAAAAAGGTTTGGGAACCACTGCTTTAGACAAGGCGAATAAAGTAAAACAGTTAGAAAAAGGCGCACAACATTGACACAAAGGTCACGTCCTCACTATCGTGTCTGCGATCGTCCGGCTCAACGGATCCCCGTTGCTGGGATAAAACCTGACATCCCGGTCCCTTCCGATATCTCCGCTATCTGTTTTGCAAGGGCAATCCGCTGCATCCGAGGCTTGGCGCCACCAAGGACGGTTGTGATTGGTTTAAAGAAATACAAACAAGCCAGAGCGTTTTTTTATCTTCCATATCCCAGAATAAATAAGTGGTGTAGCCAGACCGTAATCCAGCACTGACACATCAATGTGGAGATAGGTATGGTTATGTGAGACTATGTCTGCAAAAAAACTTGCAATTTTATTCTTTTGTTGGCCACTTGGGGGCAATGTAACAAGCTGTAAACACAACACTGACATATCATCATCTTAAAAAGATGATATGGTGAACATTCTAGCAAACATACAACATAACCTTGGCATTCATTTTTATTTCAGCTCTATTTTGCTCTCCACCAACCTAAACCTAAATGCTCAACTATTCTGGGCAAGTAGTGAGCAGAGGCTCTTCTATTTTGTATTTGAGTATAGTTTTGCTACAAACAGCTGCCTGCTGCACACAAAATCAATGCTTATGAGAGTGGGGAGACCTAACCTAACAAAAGTTGTGGCCCGTAAAACCAAAATAATGAGCTGAAAGATGCTAAAATGATTTGTACAGTACAGCGGCAGTGTTGGGTGATAATTATATGTGGGTTCATTACTGCGAACAACCCCTTTGACATTTCATAGTCAAGTCATTTAATCCATTGGTGATATAAAAACAAACAATGAATAAAACAGCTTTAAATTGGACTTTTGGATTGGATTATTAATTTTTTGGGACAAATATAAATAAAGCAATTTAGTATTTCTGCAAGTTCATTCACCAGCCTCTCAAAAAAAGTGCCAATAATATTGTGATTATACAAAATCATGTATTTTCTATTATTTATATATCATATAATTATACAAACACATTTGCTTTTTAGATGCAACTTCACATATCCTGATATTTCACATTGGAAAGTGTAGTAAAAATGTGTAGTGAAAATTGTGTTTTCCCCTTGCAATTGTCGACTGTACAAGAGAAAACTTTATTTTACATGCAAACAGAAATGTTGATGACAATACATTCACAGCTTCACCGATATAGAAAACAATCGGTTCGTATAGATAAGATAAGATAATACTTTATTGTCTGTTACACAAGGGTTACAGAAAATGTTCTTTGACAAGGCTCTAGTCACAAAGAGACATTCCCACAGACATATAAAAACAAGACATGGGGTGTTGAGGTATCAGCTGACTGTGGTGTCCAATATGGCTATTGCTGAGGGGATGAAGGATTTCTTGTAGATGTTTTTTGCTGGCCAGTGGTACCTTAAAATGCCTGCCTGATGTAGCTGGAAGGAGTGATGGAGGAGGTGAGAGTGGTCCTCTGTGATCAGGTGGGCTTTCCTGATCACTGAATGGCTGTACAGCTCAGATGGGGGGAGCCAGTTATTTTGGCAGCGTGATTCTCTATACGTGAGAGTCTTGTTTTGTGTTTGATGGTGAGTTGGTTGTACCAGGAAGAGATATTGAAAGTGAGAGCTGATTCAATGAGGGAGCGGTATAGAACCATGCACTTTAAATTTACATGTAGGACATTTTACCTTCTGCTGACTCTCTTCAGGCTGAAACACTGAGTAAGCATTATGGTCTCGTTGTACTGTTTCACACCCTACAGATAACACCAATATTAATGACTTTGAAACCAGAAACCACCTGTCACGTTTGCTAAAAGCCAAAACAACAGCTCTCACTTATCTTTTGCACTACATCAGCAACACAGTCCTGAAAACCAGAAGAAGTTAAAATGCTGTGAGCCTTTATCCAAAAAGTCATGACGTAATAATGAGAGTCTGTCATCCTGCGGTAGCCTGGCCTCTTCAAGTGGAGCAGGTAAATATTTAGCGAGGACTGCGATTGCTGCCGGCCATGGCCTGTTTACCTCTGTCACCAAATAATAAAGGAGAGCCGTGAACACTAATGTGACACAGGGAAAACATGAGAACATGCTCTGCAGAGTAACACTGTTTGCCTTGCTTCTTTTTTTCTTTTCAACTGACTCCATCCCTCCATTGTGCGCTAATGAGTCTTGACCTTGAGTCAACGCTGTGATCTGGAGTCGTTTTAACGACTATGTTAAACTGTAAAGTATTTTATAGCGGTTTGTGCTGATTAGTGATGCCTTTCATAACAGGCTGTCGGTGTGAAAACGCAGCCTTTGCCAGGGAGAAAACCTTTATAGAATGGGACTGTGTTTGTGCTTCTGTTTTCCATTAAGAGCATACAAGTAGCTCAGTGAACAGGCATGGCTCTCATCCAAGGAACTGTTTCTGCAGGCTTCATCAAAGATGGATCACTTCAAATGGTAATGTCAGCTACACCGGGGTGACTTTCCTATGGCTTCTCAGGGGGTCATCTGGCGGGAAGATCCTCCTCTGCACTAACATTCACCAGGTAAATATACATCTGTGTAAATAAGCGTGAGTGACAGCCCGAGAGGGCATCATGGGAGCACGGTAAGGAGGGAATAAGGCCTCCATATGTGGATAAACACAGAGGGGAGAGGGATGTGTCTTGCCCCGCACAGCCTGCTCCTGTAGGGAGAATGGATTCCATATTTGCCTGTCAGACAGGAGAATAGGGTCAGTGGGAGCGGCTTCAAATCCTGCTTTGTGCTCTCAGGCCTGCGTCGGAGACAATGTGGATAATGAGGGAGGAATTTGGCGCGGGTTGCAGTGCACGCATGCACGCATGCGCGCGCCCACACACACACACACACACACACATACACACACAGGGGAAGCACCTCGCCCCGGCCCCGGGGAGCCCAACCAGCCAGCTGTCTCAGCTTCTGTCTCTCCGGGGCAAGCCTCTTTACACACAGCATCCACCATCAACGGATATGATTGATGTCACTGAATACAGTGTGTGGGTTGTTCAGACTCTCCATTCTCTGACAAGAATAGGAGTAACTTCTGCATCTATTCACTGACTTCTTTTCTGTGTCAAGAGTCATCAAGTGGCCGGGCATGCAGCAGCTCCTATTGGCACCGGTGTTAATGAAAGGTGAAACTGTGTTTCTTATCTCTCAATCAACATCATGGACAGATGCGTTCATTTCCAAAATCACGCTCACGTTCTCAGACAACGCAAGAACATAAAGACAGATGCTAGTTACTGTAAAAAAGGGGAAATATATCAGACGGGGGGGCTTAAAGAGACAGGCGCTAAAACGGAGCCTTTCAGACACAAGGCGAATACAGGGACATTCAGACGGACAGTGAGAAAATAAAGTGGTTGTTTTTTTAACATTAAAACATATAAACATCTTCTAGCAGAAACCTAAAATATAAATATGAACCTGAAAATTAGCATAATAGGTCTCCTTTAAATCTCTTTCTTTTCAGACCGTTTCTGAAATATTCTAAGTTCAGCTATAAAAAGAGCAAGATGTTAATCAACTCCACGAGTCCAAGCGTGTGTTACTGTGTCAACCTGGTCACCTTCCAACTCCTGTTCTTTATTTATTGCCATCATTTAAATGAATGTCAGGTTTACAACTGTGTCCTTTGCTCGCAAAGTGCCTGACGCCTGCAGCAGCTTCTCATCGCAACTAATCAAAGTGGAGCAATATGGAGCTTGATACATTAACATGACACTGCAACGTACTTTTGATGGACACTTGAGTAAAAGAAGAATATGTATGTGATTCACATCTTTAAGATTCCATATGAATGGTAAGAGGAATGTTTTATGGAGAAAAATAACTCGACTTCTTATGAAACACTCTTGGGAGTGATTCAGGCGGTGATTCAACGTTTAGATCATTTTCAGTTTGTGTACAGGCCACAGAAAGCGGATAAAAACAGTTCCTTTTGCAGCTGTTCCCGAGTAAATGAAGAGAATAAAACAAACAGCAACACTTTTCATCACGCCATGTAAATGTTTGCGTATGACAAATCATGCCTGACACACAGTGCCACAGTTCAGCGCGCAATGCTGCGGATCCCAAAGTGGGGCCCAGGGACCTCCAGAGACCCTTGGTGGTGACACAGTGGAGGAATAGTTTAATTTCAGCAGAGATGTGGACTTGGTGACTTGGAGTCGACTCAAGTCACCGTTTTGATGACTCACGACTTGACTTGACAAACAAAGAAATGACTTGAGACTCGACTTTGGACTTGAGGCATTACGACTCAGATGACTTGTGTCATATGTTTGAAAGTTAGCTGTTAAATATGAAATAATATCATGTAATGTTGTCATGTTTCTGTCTACCTGTCAAGTATGCTATGCAGCAGCAGCAGCAGCAGCAGCGTGTCATGATTGAATGATTGGATGATTGCCAGACTTTCCTCCACAGCGCTGCGGAGGAGGGTCTGGCTAGTCCACACAACATTCCGGGATGGGAGAAAAAGATGCTGTGGTTTATTGGCATTTCTTTGAACCAATCACAATCGTCATGGGTGGAAAGGAACTTGTTTTGGTGGAACGTGTACGTTCAAAAGTTGTTTTAGTAGTCGTGCAACAGAAATCTCAGATTGGACAGATAGTCTAGCTAGCTGTCTGGATTTATCCTGCAGAGATCTGAGGAGCAGTTAACCATAGTCCTCATAAATCCACGGGAGTTTAAAATTCCAACGGACATCCGGACGAAAAGAAGGACATCCGGCGGAATTTCGAGTGGCAACAGAGCAATCCCGGAAGTGGAACGTCGTGGATATAGACTATGGCAACAGTAACATCAAAGACCCCTGATGGAGCCTCATTAATCGGACCAGACCACCCCAATGGCTGCATCTGTGCCCCGAGTAATCCCTTTTGGATTTAAAAATAATAAAAATCAATTACTTGATTTGGGATTTAACTTGCCTTTACAAAGGACTCGACTTAACTTGACATAACCTGAGACTTGACTTGACTCCCCCCCCCCCCCCCCCCCCCCCACCTACCCAAGATGACTTGGTCACAACACTGTATTTCATCCTGTTGGAATCACAAGATTTGCTCCACTTGCATTGTTGCTTAAGGACTTACAGAAACAATGATGTGAGTGAAGAGAAAGGAATCATCCTTCCCAATTGTGGTTCACTGATATCACATGTTATCTAATAATGGGTGTCTGTGGCCTCGTGTAGCCCTAATCTGTTATGGGATATGGCACGTTTAGCCACGCTGGAGTCTGTCAGGACTCGGCGGGGAGGGACTTTCTGGACACTGCGCAACAAGTGCTAGGGCGCAAGAAGTGGCTGATAAGAGTGAATGACACGGCATGCGGTAGCTCAAACAGGAGACTGGTCTTTATGGATGATTAGGTACGATTTACTACCTCAACTGCGCTATATTATATTTCATGTAGCCTACTGCCGCTTGGAAAGGATGTGTCGCAGTAAAGTTTATCCGGACTTTGAAAGCGCGCCGTTGGAAGTTTCCCCGCATGTCACAGCGCAGAATACAGTTTGGAGGACTTCTTATAACACAGAATGGCAAAGATCCAGCGTTTCACACCCCTGGTGATTTACTTTCCTTTAGGGTTTAATCGCAAAAGTAGCGCTGGAAGTTTACAGCTGTTGAGGAAGCAGCAGGTGAGCAGCGGAGCGTGAGATTTGGACTGCAGCCCGATCAAACGCTGCGCTTTAATGTGACGGAAGGCAAAGTGAAATGGTCCCGACTTGTTACAGAAGCTGGGAGGATATAACTTGAAAGGAGCGTGTTTTTAGAAAAGAAAAGAAAAAAAAGAAAAGAAAAAATTAATTAATTCTACCATGAGAGCGCTGACTTTACTGTGCGTAATTCTCGGGCTGTGGGAGTCGAGCCTGAGCAACAGAAACTGTCCGGACCTGATCGTTGACAGCTGTCACTGCTCGGCGGAGAGGTCCAAGGACCTGAGCAGGCAGCATGTCCGAGTCAAAGTTGTGTGCGATGATGTGGACCTGATGGACACCCTGCAGCCCCGCTTCCTACCCAACAGAACCGTGTCCCTGTAAGTAGCCTGGGTTCACTACTGCCAAAACCTTCTGCCTAAATAGACACTAATTGGAGCAGCAATATGTGTCACACGGAGCCCCACCACATTTTTGGAACATTTGTGCCTAGATTTTTATGTGGTAGCCTAGTTGAATATACGGAAGAGGATTAGGGCCACAAAAAAAAAAAATGTATTTGAGTTCTGACTTTAAAGTCAGAATTATGAGTTCAAAGTCAGATTTCTGAGAATAAATCAGAATTCTGACTTTATTCTTTAAACTCTGAAGTCCGACTTCATTCTTTAAACTCTGAAGTCCGACTCAGAATTCTGACTTTAAAATCAGACTTCTGACTCAGAACTCAGATGCATTTTTTCACATCTGTCCCTAATCCTCCGTAAATCTGTAAAAAAAATGTGAAACTGATAATAGCTATAATTCCAACGTTATTTGGGATACTGTCTAGTGGATGGATTTTTTTCTCAGGGGCCTTGGAGCTCTCTAAAGGGCCCCTGGAGATGCTTACATCCCAGTTAGGGGACCTGGATGCATGGGCAAGAACATTCAGTGTTATAAATTGTCCAGGATAAATGAGTTTTAGACGGGTTACCACACAAATCAATAAACTGCTTCTTATATTTGAGAGAATATTATAGCCTACTACAGAAATATTGTAGGTGAGGTCTATATTGATAGCCATTAAAAGTTACATTACGGTCGCTAAATTCCCCTCAAATGCACCCCCAACAACAATATTACAGAAGTGCTGTGATAGTACCTTAAGAAAGCAAAGAAACACTTAAAATAGATAAAAATGCTAATTTAGCATGTATAGAAACAGAACCTTTTAAAACGCATGTTTTGACTTTTTTCAAATCAATCAAACCAATAAAACTTAATTATATTATGGATATAATTTAGTGATTATATCCCTGTCCGTAAGACCTGCAACAATTAGTAATTTAAGTGATTAGTCGATCAACAGAATTGCCAACAACTGTGATAATTGATTACATGTCAAAAATTAAATTAAGCAACGATTCCAAGCCAATGCCATATTGGTCCAGCCTCTTCAGTGGGAGGATGTTCTGCTTTTCTGTGTTATATATCATTTCAAATGGAATGGGTTTGAGTTTCGGACTATGGGCCGGACAAAATAAGACATTTGAATATGTCACCTCGGACTCTCAGATTCAGGTTTATTTATTTTTCATAATTCCTTGTGTACTTACACACATAACGGAAAATGAACTGTTCTCCACCAGCCACTTGCAGTGCGACAGGAAAAAACAACAATCATACAGACAGATACATAGACTAAAATCCATAAAACCAGATAAAAAACAATAAAAAACAGTAAAAAAAAATAAATAAATTGAAAAAACAGTTGACGGCACAGTGTGTTAAAGTGCTTTAGTGTGTTAAAAAGTTTTAAAGTTAGCAGCACAGCGTGTTGAAGTGTGATGGTTCCCATAATGGATTAGCAACACAGAAAAGAAAGTGAACATGATATTTATCTCACAGCCATGCAGTCCTGAAATTACAGATTCAGATTTTAGCAAAGAAAACGTGATATGCTTTTGGACCCTTAGTGGTCCCCAGAACCCCACGTTTAAAAAAAACCCCAAAAAGTCCCAGCTGTGCAAACCGCATTCCAGCCTCACCTGTCCTGTGTTGTTACACTCGCTGCCTCAAAAATGCTTTGCCTTTTCACCTCACTCTTTAGGGATATTATTTGCATGGCATTCAAAGTTATTCAAACGTAGATCTTGCGCTTTCAAACAGGGACTTTGAGAAACCTCCCTTAGTGTTCATCTGCGCCTCTTTTGTAGATGAAATAGCACTTTAAACACTCGAGGGGTTGATAACTTTCCCCAAATGTGCCCCCTCTCTCTCGTTCTCTGCAGGTGCACAGATTGACTGCTAGATTAATAGATGGTTTTATTCTTGGCAGCTTGAGGTGTGCCTTTCGGAGTGTAAAAGAAAATACTAAATGTAAAGGCCCTTGACAAATTACAGCCGACCACTCATTCTAATCTTAGAGCACGGTTGATTAATGGTAGCACTTTGCTTACTGCAATTTATTTGGAGTGGTGTTTGCTTCCGTGTAGGCAGGGGTGCCTTTTGTTCCTTTAAGTGGAGAATGGTTAAAGGCTTTGTTTTCAAAGTGGGGCTTTTTTGTTGTTGCTTGCAGGTACTAACGAAGTGTAGATTTTGAAAATTGCTCCACCAAGATACGCTAAGACTTCAGGTTTGCTTTTAAACACAGCGTACAGTAAGTATCAAACTGACCGCATGTTGAAGCATCTCTCCCACAGAATGACACCTTTCTCTCAGTTCGCTTAAGAAATGCTGTGTTGTGATTAGACCTGTACAAATAATCCTATGCCTCACTCCGTCCTGAACTAAATCCTCCAGCAGAGCCCTAGCTGGCCAGGAAGCAGTTTTCCTGCGTTAGGAAATGTGACCTTTGTCAGGCTGAAGTGGCCTCCCTGCTCGCTCTTTTGTTTGGATGTGCTGTGCAAATAAACAGATACATCAGGGGAAGTATGACCCCCCCCCCCCCCCCGCCCAACAAATCTCCCAAATGTCTCGCGGCATGCTCACTTCATTCTCTCCGTATCTCACCAGCTACGTAGCTCCTCGTAGAGCCATTTCCTCAATGACAACTCGAGCACACTGTGTCACGTTCAAGAACGCTAACCCAGCTCCAAATGCCACCTTTAATTAAAGCCACAGATTGGGCTTTGTTGCTTCTCTTTTTGCCTTTTATTATAGCGTCTATAAAATGTTCATGAGGAACAAGCCCTGTAATAATGCAGCGCCTTGCTAACGCCAAGAAGAAGAAAAACTTAACAAGCAAATGAAAGAGCATTGGCATGAATAAGAGAGATAAAAATGAACTAAATGGAAAAGTGTGTCATAGGGACGAAACGATGCATGGTGAATCAGTTGAAAATCAATATAAATGTGTAAAGATTACAATGTGTTGAGATAAAAAAAAATGATTTCGTTTTAAAATGGCCTAGGGCGTAATCTGCTTTTGATTTCCCTTGTTTGGCTTCAGATCAGACGTCGTTACGTGTTCTTAGTTTATTTATTGTTTGGATGTACGATTTGTTTACAAAATCAAATTATTCATTTTTTATTAATTTATTTTGTTATTTAAGATGAAATACAATTTCAGTAGCACTTTTC
This sequence comes from Perca flavescens, assembly GCF_004354835.1. Classification (NCBI taxonomy): domain Eukaryota; kingdom Metazoa; phylum Chordata; class Actinopteri; order Perciformes; family Percidae; genus Perca; species Perca flavescens. The sequence continues at coordinate 1,660,633 of NC_041347.1, forward strand.
TGTTGTTTTGCACAGTTGGTATACATTTCTTTTCAGTCATCTGCAGCTTATTCTGTAAAAAACCCCTGACAAAATCCTATCGTGAACTTAAAATCCTATCGTGAATCGAATTGTGAGTGGAGTGTATCGTTACATCCCTAGTGTGTCATAAACTGTGTGTGAGGAACTTTCTGTGTGTCAGTTACTATCAGTGTCAGTAACTCTCTGTGTTTTAGTTACTCTGTGTAGGGTTGGGTGCCTTTCGCATCTGAACCGATATCGGCACCGGTACCGGTGCCTGGTGTTCGGTCTTGGTGTCAACGGTACTTTTTTCGGTACCTTACTCTTACTGAAACTGTAACGCCTGGTTGTAACAACTACAACATTTGATTACAATAAAAAAAAAACATTAACTCTACAACAAAGTACCGAAATTTGAACCAATACTTGGTAATACCAACGTGATTTGGTCGGTACCGGTAAAAGTACAGGGTTCGGTACCCAACCCTAACTCTGTGTCAGTTACTCTCTGTGTGTTAGTGACTCTTTGATTTAATTACTCTCTGTGTCAGTTACTCTCTGTGTCAGTTACTCTCTGTATGTCAGTTACTCTCTGTGTGTCGGTAACTCTATGTGTCAGTTACTCTCTGTGTGTCAGTTACTCTCTGTGTGTCGGTTACTCTCTGTGTGTCAGTTACACTCTGTGTGTCAGTTACTCTCTGTGTGTCGGTTACTCTCTGTGTGTCGGTTACTCTCTGTGTCAGTTACTCTCTGTGTGTCAGTTACTCTCTGTGTGTCGGTTACTCTCTGTGTCAGTTACTCTCTGTGTGTCAGTTACTCTCTGTGTGTTGGTAACTCTCTGTGTCCGTTACTCTCTGTGTGTCAGTTACTCTCTCTGTGTCAGTTACTCTCTCTGTGTCAGTTACTCTCTGTGTGTCGGTTACTCTCTGTGTCAGTTACTCTCTGTGTGTCAGTTACTCTCTGTGTGTCGGTAACTCTCTGTGTCCGTTACTCTCTGTGTGTCAGTTACTCTCTGCGTGTCGGTAACGCTCTGTGATTTCGAGTCGAGGAGTTTGGTGCTTGGCCTGACAGCTCTGATGACCCTGGGACCTATCTGGTGTAACTCTTTCACCGGTGCAATGCCTCTCTGCAGAGAGGAGCAGCTGAGATGGTGGCCGACACCTGTCTCAGGCAATGCTCTAACAGGAAGACGCAGCGCTCGTCTAAGGGAGAGGAGGGGACAGATTGTGGAAGAGACAAGGGGATAGAGAGAAGATGGGAGACAGACATGGAGAGGCAGTGAAAGAGCCATTAGGGGAGCACATGGGAGTGACAGAGAGGATGCTGGGAAAGCGGGGATGGTGGAGCGTGTGGTTAAATCGTCACTTGAGAGCTGAGACGCAGGCTGATGAGATGATGTGACTGCCACTAACAGGTTGTTGTGTCTGGGAGGCGCTTGTCGCACAGTAACAGCTGATTGTAACTGAGTGTCTGAGTTTCTTCACTGCTGGAAACTGCACGCAAAGAGATACACACTGTGCACTTACATAAGTCAAACTTATAAAGTTTTTTTCATAAAGTGCTACAACTGCCGCTGTTTTCCCGCTTGCTGAGCATATTATTCTTTTATTACCTGCTGAGTTTGGCTAGCCCAGTGTGTGGGGTTTGAATTGTCAACTGTGTTGATATCAAAATGTATTTAGTGCAACAAACAGCAGTGTAAATTGGCAGCTGGAGTTTTATAGTGATTTAGTCTTTTGACAAAAATCTATATCAGTTGTAGTCACGCATTAATCACGTGAGTATTGTTAGTTTAGTCTTGAGATGAGAAGCTAAAACGTCAGTTGATATTATTGCAGTAATTTCATTTAACGATCGTTGACAACCGGTTCCTTTAGCCGACTAAAAGTAATGTTAAAGCGACAATAATTAATCTTTTAATTTTAACAATAGCTCACATAATATGTATAAGTATGTGCAGGTGTAGCGAGCCTCTTCTAACCCATATCTGTGAGAGTATTTAGCACTGATAACGCCGAGTCAATGGAGTGATAACATTTAAAATGCAATAAAAATTGCAAAAAGAATTACATATATATAAAGATTATATAGAAATATTTATAGACAGAATTCATTTTTAAACTATAGACAAAAACACTAGCAAAAAACCTAAAAAACACTACTACACTACAGTAGTATTTTCTACAGTACTGTAACAGTTACAGCCTTTTGTCAGAATTCATGAAAAGAAATAGATGTTTTTTTTTATTATTTTCATTTAAATCTTTTTCGAGTTCATTGGATTCAACTGTTACAGGAGAAGATGCTATGTTTCTGATTGACTGTACTTCCAGCTTCTGGATTTGTGCATGTTCTCTGATGGAACCACGCTAAGGTCCTTCAAAGCCTGGTTGTCTTCTTTTTGAACGAGATAAAACGAGGGCATTTGGTCTGGGGCGGACCCAAATTTGGAAGTGTTTGGCATAAAGTAGCCTGCTCTGTGGGCCTTCATCATCCTCATCATCATCCTTTCAGAGACAGACAGGAGGGGCTGTTTGCGGTGTCTAGGGGGGGAAGTGATCAGGACGAGGCCATGGCTGGCTCCAAAGCCACTGCAAGAACTTGTCAGTCACCATGCCAGGGTAGACAAAGACCCAGGAGACACCGCAGGAAGCATGGCTGTAAAATAGCTCTTGCTGTTGTTCATCACGTATGTATCGTGATTTATTTTGGCGACGTTTTTTTAAATCAATTATAATCCACATTTTAGATTTCTTGTTTAACCAATGATTTACCTATATATTTTCTTTTATACGGTACCGCCGACTGCGAGTAAATCATATCCATTTCCAGCAAAACAGAAAATCCATGTTATGTACTTCTTTACAAATGAAATAAATGTCAGACTGACTGACTGACACGTGATGTGATGTGCTTTCTTTGTAGAAAACAATAAATATTTAGAAATGTCTCACGATATATTGTCTGTAGAAGTGTATTATTCAACTTTTGTTTTTGTTAAAGAGGGAAAAGAAAATCCCAATACTCAATACTATCGTATCGCAATACTAGAATCGCAATCAATGAAAATTGCGATACATATCCAATCGACATCCATGTTTTGTGAAAGAGTCAAATCGGAACAAAAGCATATCGTCCCAGTCCTATCGTCTATAGCATGATCAAAAGGAATCAGAGTCTTAATATTGATCTGTGTGCATCTTCGTGAACAAACGTGGCATGTCAGAGCATGCCATTTTCTTGTTTCTTTCCCTAAAATGGCTTTCTGCATTCTCTCATCTCATTTTTTGGTATTGCTATAAATATAATTCTGTTTATCCCCCCCCCCCCCTTCACCTTCTCTCTTATTCACTCTCTCTATCTTATATTCGCTCGCGGTTATTCCTTGGGGGCTTTTTTTTTCTCGTCTGCCGAGGTGCTTTTTGTGCTCTACCCTCTTCAGAGTTCTGAGTACTTCTGCATGAATATTTCATTGACATTGGCACACATAGCCCGTCCATATTCTCCTGTGCATTACCCCGCTGACAAAACCTGTGAGCACACCCATTCAGAGGGCAAAATTCCCTAAATGATATGTCACCCTTATGCATAGAGAACTAGTTGTTAATCTAAAGAGAAGTGACCAAAACGACGCCGATAGAATATGCTGTATCTAACATCTGACGCCGCGAGGAGTCATGCCAATCTCTCTCTCTCTCTCTCTCTCTCTCTCTCTATGTCTGTCCCTCTGATGGCTTCTCTCCAGTGATATGGAAGATTTAAAGAAAGCAAAAGGTTCAACTTTAGATGAGGGCACTCTCCAATATCAGTTGTCTAAGCTCCAGAGGGTGTAATACTTTTAGATCCCCGGTACTTTCCCCTCTGCGATAGCTAAAGCCAAGAACATTTGCCCCTGAGTTATCTGTTTGCTCAAGAACTGCGAGGTCAGGGCCGATCCGCAATGTTGCCGCATGCTCGAACCCGCCAGTCACCTTAATAAGCAACTATCGATTAATCTCTTTAACACCAAAGGATTAGTATTTTGTCAAGGTTTCCTCCAGGCTTCTGTCGATGTGTATTGGTACATCACTCAGAGATTGCGTGGCTCTGCTGCCCTTCAGATTGGCTGTCTGAAAAAGCTCTGTAACTACCGTTCGTGTGGCGTGCTCTAAAGAAACAGCTGATCAGTTTTGCTTGAGGCAATAATGATTCACTGATCAAGAGTTCATGGCCGCTGGTGGGAGAGGGGGAGTCTGTAAATCGTGCTGCAGCCTTGAAAATCCAAGAATGTGTCGAAACCCAGACTTACTTACTAAAATTATTAGGTAACGGTAAATACAGCGTCTGCCAAGGATACGTCTGTGCTCTGCTATCCCTGCCTCCTTCCTGCGCCGCTAAGTAAATACTGAAGTTACTTAAAGGGTCATAAATTTGAGAGCAGAGGAGGGTAACCTCCAGCTTGTTGCCTTTTCCCTGTTTTCTGACTCATTGTAAAACAAGGTGATTAAAACCCTGATGTGTGTTGCTTCTGTTGCAGGGTGTGATCCCAGTGGGAATATTAACTCTCCTTCCCGTCTCACAGGAGCCTTGGCAGGCCTTTATCAGCACCGTGTGCCTGTCTGTGTGTGTATGTACATGCTGTGTTTGAATCAGGGATGGTTACGGGTGTATATTAGTGTGCGGATCGGGCCGCATTTTTCTGTCCGAGCCCGGCCCGCGTCCGACAGAGCAGTAACCAAACCCGGCCCGAGCCCGACAGGCATTAAGATGAGTATGTCCGAGCCCAACCTGAGCCCGACACAGTTAAAATCTCTTTTTTTTTTCTCATACTAATGACACATGTGTGGAAAGCCCTCTTTTATTAAACAACTGTAGGAAGGCATTCGGAAATGTCAACAGATGAGTGCATCAGAACAAACGGGGCAACAAGCGCACGTTAAATAGCTGTTTAATTTAAAATGTTCAGTGTGTTAACCTTTCCTGATTGCTTGCAGGGGAGACTCGTTGCCTCCAGGGCCAACGTTATAAAATGAATAACGTCGGGGTTAAAATCCCGTTGCTGGTGAGCAAATTAATGAACTTGGCTTTCAGTCTGGGTTTTTTTTTGGACACCGCACACACTGTGTACAAAACTTAAACTTATTCCACCAACTCTGGATCGGGTATCCATCCTCTAGTGTACATGTAGAAGTCTTGATGTTATGGGTTGTTATGTTATGATGTTATGTGTCATGCAGTGGTGAGCTGAATATTTTCTGATCGCTCATGACTTCAGCCAACTTGTTTAAGGTACGGGCATAATCAAATGGCGGGACCAAGTGATGGTTCTATCCGGACCTGTGACCAATTTCTGATAAATAAATGAGAATAAATGATAATCCTTACAAAGCATTGTTTTTTATCCTGCAGCCGCGGCCATAGACTGCAGGCACAGAAAGTTATACGGCAATAGCTTAACTCAACAGTTTGCAGCGTAAGGGAGACATGAGAGAGATGACAGATAGGAGCATGAAGCTACTGACCCTGCTGCTCTGTCTGAAACTGTTTCCCTGGTCTAACTAAAGTAGCAGTACAATTTACAGCTGTGAGTTAGCTTTCCCCACTATGAACATTATTAATCCAAGTCCCGTTCCAGGCTTACCAATGTGTGTCCTACACATGTGCATGGCCAACAGTCTCACTCCCATCGGGTCAAAAAGCAACGCTTGGTCAGGTGCCTTTGGCGTTTGTTACTCTTGGTGTCACCTTTTGACGCTCTGGGTCGGGGTTGTTGTTTAACCCATGCACCACCCCAGCCAACCTCGGTCTTTCATACTACTCCCAAACGTTGTCATCTTACAGCGTCAGTATTTTACGAGTTGGGAGTGAGATTGTGTTGGCATGGCATGAGAATGGCACAAACTCTATTCAAGATTCAAACTACTGGCAGGGCAGTCACAGGCCCATTTGGGCCATGGGCATAAACTGGGAGGGGAGGGCCCTTCCCTACCCCTCTACTTTCGGTGCCCTTGCTCGGACAACACCCATCTTTGAACTCGGCCTTCCTTTTGATGTCAGCTACACACCTGTAAAGTGTCCTGACTATATCTTGCACGGTTGCAATAGTGGTGACAAAATCCGTCCGCAGACATATAAACATCTGGCAAGGTACTCAAACTTAAAAACAATCTAACTGGACCTTTTCACATTTTTATTGGATATAGGGTTTTAAGAAAATGTACTTAACTGTTCTTCACATAGCATTAATACCTAATACCTTTTTGGCATTAGGACAATCAACCAATGATTCATGGTCTAGCTTATTGGCAGCCTCCATCTCATATTGTTGTTGGTGCTCAAGATGAATCAAATCCATTTAGGTTTCATTTATAACCTTTGTAACTATATTTATCAAGTAAACACAAATATTCAGATGACATTTGAAACCACCTTTTGTTTTAGGCATTAAAAGACATTAAATAAGATATTACATGTTGATTTAATGAATGAGTCAGGTGTTTTTTACAAGCTTGCTTCAAATACTGGAGGTGTTGATGAAGAACTATTAAGTTGGTAAACATAAAATATTACAGTAATATGGTAAGAGTCTGAAAGTACTGAAAGTTATGTGACGGGACCCCAACCTTATTTAGAACTACATTTCCCAAATGCCCACTTTCTTCCTGTTAAAAGAAGGAAGTTGCTGCTTCTCTTGTTTCCCCTTTTGTGCCAGGAGGGAATTCAGCAGTGGCTCCCACCTCCAGTGTAAAGGTTGGTGGAGCTATTAATCCTTTGAGCGATATGTCTTTTAACAATGCACTACACCAACAAACCGCTTAGTCTCATGTTTAGGTGTCAAAATGTTACATCCATATCATTTCTAGCCAGGATCAAAACAAGGTACAGTGACTGAAAATAGCCAGAGTGAGGCAAATCACTCACAAATGATAGGCTTACTGATTCAAGTCAATTCTTGAAAAAACAAGTGAAGACATCTTACTCCTTTCGTGCATTTGAACCACTAAAACCTGTTATTTTTTCTTCAGAGTGTGGTCTATATTCTGAAGGGTGGCGTCCCAGGCAGATGTGCTTCCCTATCATCTACCATGTGAAGCTCTGTTAATACGTACTCTGTAGGTAACCCCTAAAGCAACATCTGTTTCCTGTCAAAGGTTAATGTTAGTAGATATGAAATATGTTATTTTGGTTAGCCGTGTCTAGTAACTCGATCTTCTAAAGTAACAGAGGGTTTGGCTGTTTGAAGAGAAGAGGCTAGAAACCTTGAGGCCAGCGGATCCAAATGTTTGCAGTAGTTCACATTGTGATCTTTACCCCACTTGGTCCTCGCGATTGGTGTGCTGGATGGCGTCCGTTGAAGCTATTTTTGATTCTGTTCGCCTGTAATAGTAATAGTTGGATGTCTTTAGTGCATGGCAGCCAGGCGGGTTTCTAGAGCAGTGACGTTTTAGTTGGACCTCACAGAAATATCCCAGCTGTTGCGTGGACAGAGGGTGAATGAAAGCCAGAGCTGATGTTTTAGGGAAGAATAGATATGATCTTGCTGTATAATCATTTGTAGCCACAAAGCGTAATGACTGAAGCAAAGTGTGACTTTTGAAGTTTGAGATTTAGGGCCGCAGCTATCGAGTTTTAATAATTTAAGCAATTAATTACCAATTAACCTGTTGATTACTTTCTCTCTAACAATAATGAAAAATGCCCATTGCAACTCCCCAGAGTTCTCCCCAAAGTCTTCAAATTGCTTGTTTTGTCTGACCAACAGCCCAGATTTTTTATTTATTTAGTTACTATTATATAAGACCAATAAATTCAGCACATCTTTAGATTTGGGAACTTGGAACCAGCAAATGTTTGGCATCCTTACTTTATTTAAAGGATAATCAATGATCAAAAAAGGTGTTCATTTTCTGTCGAATGACATTTCAAATAAAGGTGAGTTATTATATTGCTTGAAAAAAAGTCTTAAATATGTTTATCTGATATATTGGGATGTAAAAAGAATATGTAACCTAATGACTTTGCAACCTTATAATTGTGAGCTCACAAAAAGCTAAATTCACACAAAAACGCGTTAGGCCATATTGGAGAATTGTGAAAGTGCAACATTTACAAGCTATGAACTTGTGGTCAGACGTGACGTCTTGTATGTACACACGCCTGGCTGTGGCTGCCACTGGCTCACAGTAAGCAATGACATAAACCATTTGCTGCAGCCCACCGAGACAATGCTGAGTCCGTGCACTCATCCCTCATTGAACGCAGCTTATCCGCACACAACATAATTGATAATATAAATAAAGAGAGGACGGACGCTCCAGAAGTTTGTCATGGGCTGTTTACATAATGTTCAATTCTGTTTTTCCTGTGATTTCCTGGATGTTACGCAGAAGCCTGAGATAGGCATGCAGAGGTCGGCAAGCAGACACACACTCACACACACACACACGGCATAGCACAGCACAGGACACGGTTGAGTTTGCACAAACAGAGGCTGCCTGTCCCTGAGTGGGACGTCTGTCCGCAGAGGTATGTGTAGCGCTCTGGGGAACAGAAGGGAGACCTGGGATGAATCACAGTGACAGTACTGGTATCTCATGATCTCAGTGTTGACTAATTTCACTTCATCACACCATCCATTTGTGGCTTTAAAAAAGAGCTGCTGCAGTTTGACAGAACTTGAAGTAATGCTGTTTTAGAGTAAGGCCCTAGAAATGAAAGAATAAACTCCACTGCGCCTCTGATACTGAAATAGTTATCAGGGCTTTGGTTATTTTTCAATAAATCTGTGTATGAAATATTATGAAATTGACCCTTCAGTCAAGTAGTTTCTCACCATGTCCAGTTGACTCCATGCTGGCATATATCTGCTGTAATTTTCTGCTCTATGACAGCTTTGTGTTAAGATGAATCCAAACTGACAGAACTCCAGTAGGATATTGATATCTGGATCAACAACAATAAAAAGCCATATGAGTTGTTGTTTACTCACTTTTGCCTCCCTAAATGGTTGCCTGTAAATCGTCTGGTCCATTCCCACACATCTTAGGTATTCTGATTGATTGGTGGGAAAAGAGAGGCATTTTGCACACTAAATTTGACAAGCTCCCACATGTCTGATTTTCTGTTTGACAAAGAGTGATTATCCATTTGCAGCTACAACAGGCCTGTCAAGCTTTGTATTTTTCAGACATTAGCATGTCAGGCTAACTAGCTTACTTACAAAGACAAGGGGCATGACATTAGCCTTAACTATATTATTATGGGGTAACAGGTTTGTTTGTATGTTGTTTGGGTTTTGTGTCCTGCTAGTTTTTTGGTTTAGGGAAGTTTACGGTGCACATTTCTCTTGTAAAACTGAAGCCATTTGAAATGATGAACATAATAGTATACAGTATATAGATATGCTCTAGGGCGTCATTTCCACTGGGGACTGTGGGGACATGACCCCCCCTACCAGCAGTTAAAGAAAATCATAGAATGAAAACTTCCAGCCAAGCATTGTTTGAATTATGAAAGATATAATGAAAAGTGGCCAGCAAGGCGCCAAATCTTAGACAGTGTATTGAGTCCACGGCAGTGACCGGGTCAAAGAAAACAAAAAACGACATCACTCACACATAAGTTATCTTCTTATTTAATGTGGGCAAAAGTAACGCATTTTAGCTAGAAGGCCATCATCAGTGTTCATGATTTCTTACTAAATAGGAAGGTTACTAGGTTACTTAAATAATAACGCAAGAAGCATGAAACACATTTTAATTATGTTACCTCTGTGAAGGCCAGCACTCAAATAAACTCCTCTCTCGCTGAATGAATGTCTGCACATCAGAGGATGGATTACCAACCAGATGGGACCCGACGGGCCAGGCCGGGTTCGGACAGATATTTAGAAGTGATGTTCGTGTTCGGGTCGGGCTTAGTCACATCAGCACGATAAGACATTGAACATTTTAAATTTAAAACAGCTTATTATGTAACTTAGCCATTTTTGGTGGGGGACCAATGGTAAGAGTGATTTTCACTTCAATAAGCTGCTTTTGTGTTAACGTTAATTTTACTTCGCTGGGGACACTTATGTTGATTTGAATTTCATTAAGAGACCTAGGTCCACAGAACCTTTTTTTGGGGGGTTTGTTCTGTTAGCTTGGGCCATTTTTGGTAGGCCTATGTTAATTTAATTTCAATTGGCTATATGATTGGGCCTCTTGTGCGCACCTGTGTTAACGTGCGCTTGTTGCCCCGTGTGCGCTGATGCGCTCATCTGTTGACATTTCCGAATTCCTTCCTACAGTTGCTTAATAAAAGCGGGCTTTTCACACAAACAAATGTGTCATTAGTATGAGAAAAAAAAAAGAGATTTTAACTGGGTCAGGTTCGGGTCGGGCTCGGACATGTATCTCAATGCCTGTCGGGCTCGGGTCGGGTTCGGTTACTGCTCTATCGGACGTGGGCCGGGCTCGGACAGAAAAATGCGGCCTGATCCGCCCTCTACTGCACATGCTGCAGAAAAGCTCGTATTCCATCCAAGAAAACGGGCCAGTGAGTGAAGTGGGCGGGCCAGTGCCGCCCCGGCCCATTACCGACTACGCGCCTGGTACTATTCTTTCTGGAAGAATTTATCATTTTGATCAACTTAATTATTTCCTGGATTTTGTATCACCATAGTCCCTAAACTTATGTAGAAATGCAGGCGGACGACCCACAGACCCTGTTTTGTGTCCCCCCCCCACTTCTCAAACCATAGTTACACCCTTGGATATGCTCCCCATATACAGTATATGCCTTGTGTGAGAATGGAAAGCTAGGTAGACTACAACTAAGAGACGCAGGGCTTAGTAATCAGTCAACTATCTCATCTAATACTATCATATGTATCTCCTATGTGTATTGTATGTACTGTACGTTGGCTAGGCTCTGCTGATGTTTTCCTGCACAATTTTCTGTATTGTGACTAATTTAGCCACTTAGCCAGTTCTTTGTAAATATGTTTTATTCTGAAGTGATTGAGATGTGCTATTCTCAGAAGTTGGCTTTTGGGGCAGACCCAAATGTAAATACAATCTTGGATGTTGACATGAATTTGCTGACACTTGTTTGTGTCCATCCTGGCCTTTTGCTGAGAGGGGATTTGCTATTTTCAGTCCTGTTTCTTGTGCCAAGACGACTGTTATCACTCTTGGGAGAGATAGGTACTTTCCCCAAAGAATATGCATATGCAAGCTTGTTAAAGCAAGAAACAAACATACTGGCACAAATGCTAAAGTATATTTTTTTCTTGTCCAGAAAAACGCATTTATGGGACCAAATTGACTAAATGTTGAGTTCTTTTTGTGAGTTTATGACTAGTTCGACTGTCTGTTTGTGCAGTGTGTGAGTCTTCACCGTGACATTTTCAGTGTACACACTTCCGTTCTGCTCCCCTAGCAATGTGCTTGTTCAGCACAATGCATTGTGGGATCCCTCTCCTTAATCCTAGGGTTAAAATTGAGTATACGTTCCCTGCAGCCATAACGAGCGCCGTGTCGTCACAGAGGAGACCGGTGACACATCCCAATTACTCCTCTCTCCCTAAAGCCGATCAATCACTCCCAGAACCTTGTTAAAGGAGGATGGGGGAGGATCTGACTGTGCTTGTGTGTGTGTGTGTGTGTGTGTGTGTGTGTGTGTGTGTGTGTGTGTGTATGTGTGTGTGTGTTCATATGCTGACGGGAGATACGCAACATCACACATGCAAAGAAGGGCTCTTAGCAGCAGATCACATTGGGCATGCACAAATCTGCATCGTCACAGAGACAGAGCTGCCCAGCAGATGATTTAAGAGCTGGCTGGAGCAATCAATATTTGAGCAGATATGAAATCTACAAACGCCATCCAAGGTGTATTTAAAATGATGAGAATCTGGGCTGTAGAATAAGCGCAATACAAATCATTAGCCGCTCACCCTATTGAACTGTAGCTTGCAGCTTTGTATGACATTTTGCTACTACTACTACTTCCAACTACTGTCACAAAAATTAAAAAGAAAGAAAGGAGGAAGAAAGAAAGCTATTTTGATCCAAGCTTGCAGTAATTTTATTAAAGCCCATATAGTCAACAGCAATCATAGTTAGACCTGCATTAGAGCTTTAGTGCGTAACTTTTTGATATTAATGAACGTCATTAATATCAAGCCATTGCAAAATGAGTTGCTACAAAGCTAATCAAGACTATCAGCTCCACACAACTCTCTGTATTTCTCAGTATGGCTATGTTCAGAAGATTGTGTAGTCCGGGCAACTTTCCTGCGCAGGAACTCGAGTGAAGATAATGACCTCTTCTGAAGAGTCCATCATGTTTTTTTAATCCTCCGTGTCCTCCTTGAGCTACTAGCAGCTGCGTTGAGGAGGAGTGGGGACGCGTGCGCGATCACGTGAGGCTTGAATCATGTGGACGCGCCGACAGTTTTGTTGTCATTACTTAGAATTCCTCATGGGGGAAACAGAAACTACGCACTATAGCTTTAATTGATGTTTTTGTCCACTTGGTGCCAGTGCAACAAGCTCACTGACATATTATTAAGTTATAAAGTTGAGATGGCGAATGTGTTAGCAAACACATGCCTCCAGTAAATACCCATCCAGCAGACACAGAGAAACATTCATTTTAAGTAGTTTTGCTTCTGTCACCACAAATGCCAATCCAATCCAAATGCCAGTCCAATGTTCTCCCAAACTTTTTTAGCTCTGTTTTAGTCTCCACCAACTCTGTACATGCTAAATCCTTCATTTGTTTATTAGCTAGTTGCTAACTGTCCGTGGGCTGTTTGATGCTGGGTCACCTACAGTGGATTGTATTGCTTTTTGGAATAAAACCAGTTAAGTTCCAGGTTGCAAAACCCTAATAAAGGTTTCAAAGCCCCAAACCCATGTAATCTGCTTCATCAGGGCTGTGTTGATTGTTTAGATGTGATTGACAGTGGGCTGGCAAAATGAGAAGCAACCCCACAACTGTCATCACATTTCGACTGAAATCAATCTAAACACTGATTGGTGCGCAGGAGTGCGTGACATCAGCTATTTCTAACCGCACAGACAGAAATCTCTGAAGTGAAATGGTTAATCAGAAGATATTGTGTTCAAGGAGGACTCCATTGAAAAATATATATTCCAGTGCCTTAAAGGTCCCATGGCATGAAAATTTCACTTTATGAGGTTTTTTAACATTAATATGAGTTCCCCCAGCCTGCCTATGGTCCCCCAGTGGCTAGAAATGGCGATAGGTGTAAACTGAGCCCTGGGTATCCTGCTCTGCCTTTGAGAAAATGAAAGCTCAGATGGGCCAATCTGGAATCTTCTCCTTATGACATCATAAGGGGAAACGTTACCTCCCCTTTCTCTGCTTTGCCGGCCCAGATAATTTGGCCCGCACATGAAAAAGAGAGAGACATCATGGCTTGCAAACAAAAAAAGTGGCAGTTGGTCAAGGCCACACCCCCACCCTCCACTCCCCCCCCTCTCCTCTTCAATAGCATTTAAAGCTACAGACACAGAAATGGCACATTCTAAGGAAAGCTCATTATGGGACTGGCTCTAGTGGCTGTAATTCTGCACAAAGGCTGAATTTCGGGAAAGAGTCTTCAGATGCAGTATTAGGGGACCACTAAGGTCTATATAGAAGCATCCAAAAAGCCACATGTCATGGGACCTTTAAAACTTGGGGTAATGTATGACTGCGCTGCAACTGTATTCCTTGTTTGTATTGTGTTTGAGTCTATCTTATTTATTATGTCCCTATGTAATGTCATTTTTTTTAAAGGATTTTCACAAAAACCTTGCTTCCCTTGCCTATAATACCCATGCAAAAACATTTCTTAATGCCAGTGTGGTGTACATGACTACCTGCAATGCCCTGTTGTATCACTGTGTTTGGACGTTATTAGCTGGGTGGATGAGTAGACTTGGTCCTGTGTCTGAGCAGCAGGTAACACAGTCTAACAAGTCACTGTGGGATCATAACACTGCACTGTACTGGATGTGCGTTTTAGTGTTGTTACACTTCTTGTTAAGTTAACATTGTGTCAATCTCATTCCTACAAGATTTAGGTTTTGTGGGTTAGGTTAAAGGTTAAAGTTAACCATAGAGTACGGAGGATTGTGGTAGTAGGGGTTAGGGAATAAATACTCTCAGCAGTAAGACCTCACAAGAATAATAATATCGGCGAAGGAGCGTGTGTGTTTACGTGATTGTATTCTGGTCCATGTTTTGACTCTGGTGTGTTTGAGGGAAAGCTCAAGTCCCAAGGCCCAGTGTGTTGAATAATGGGACAAGATTGTGTGTGTGTGTGTGTGTGTGTGTGTGTGTGTGTGTGTGTGTGTGTGTGTGTGTGTGTGTGTGTGTGTGTGTGTGTGTGCGCGCGCGTGCCAGTAACACACTCAGCAAGAAGTCCTGTACGAGCACAACTTTTCTTTTCTTGCCAGACAAATGCGTCTCTTGAAGAACATATAGTCTTTACCGTTCAGCACAGACATAATTCATAAAAAAAAATAGTAAAGAAAAAAGAAACGTCGGTCACTGAAATAATCCTAATAGAGGCCCTGCATCGCCTCTGAATATGTATTCATCACTTAAAGATCCCTGTGGTGCGTTTCATCGATTTGTTTTCTCTTGTAATGTGAGCAATGGATGATTGAATTATGCTGAACCGGCGTTTCTTTAAGCTTTTCTATTAGGCCGATATTTTGACATGGAGGAGTGGAGAGGATGGGGAGGATGGGGGGGTGGATCATTACCCATCTTAACCACAAACGGCAGTAAAAAAACAAAAACAAAGACGTGGCCAGGATGAGTAATCCACAGCTGCAATCTCATCAGACATACATCCTTATCTTTGGCCAACATATTGACAGTCGGAGGATAAGCAATCTTTCACCCATTTGAATACGTATTTTCTTTTTTTCCCTGCAGCTCTATTTTTGTGATATTTTCTAAATGTACCTCCCTTCACTTGTTCTGTATGCTCACCTCACCTTCTCTCCCTACTTTCTTTTGCCCCGAAACAGAAACCTGAGTAACAACAAGATCTCCCTGCTAAGGAATGGCTCCTTCTATGGCTTGGCAGCCCTAGAAAAACTGTGAGTACTTAAATCAAGCTCTCTTTACTGTTCTGTCCTCCCCAGAGTCCTAATAGCTGTCATCACGTGAGCCATATCGCCAGGGGCGTAGCACAAAATTCTGGGCCCTGTAGAAAGGCATTTTCTATGGGGCCCTACCCGCATCCACAGCTATTCATTCTAGCATCTTTTTGGGCCCTCAGTCCCCTTTTTCCCCCTAGTCTGACGCCCCTGCATATTGCTCTGTAGCATGGACAAGGCAAAAGGGGGACAAGGTGGGTGAACTGAGAGGTCCTCGTCGGGGGTTTACTCTGTAGAAGGCTTGCCAATGGTTTTCACCCCTCAGCCTTTATTCTTAACCTCAATCGCCTTTGACGCGTGGACTTACCGCGCCGAGTCCATGTCGATGAGTCCCACATCATATACAATTTCCCGGAGGCCTGTTTGCGTGCAGCCTGATGGTGAGCTCTATGATGGCTGTCTTGTTTTCCCGCCTGCCCCCTGAAGTCATCTATTGATTGCCTTCAGCTCCGTCCAGCCCAGTGATCACTGCTTTTCTACCTGATGGTGCCGCTGACATTGGCTGATGATGAGGAAATCACAGAGGGGCTGAAATCACACGGAGAGGACGGCTTAATAACTCTCTCCCTGTCAGTCAATCATCCTCAGATGTATGCATGCACGCTCTTGCTCACATAGAGCACACATATTAAGCTCACACAGACAGACACACACACACACACACACACACACACACACACACACACACACACACACACAGCGACTGCTTTGAATATTCTACATATAAGTCAGTTGACCCACGTCTTCCTCACTACCTGACAGTTAAATTCAGATTGTGATGTCAGTGGAGTAATTCTGCCCTTCTTCCACTCCTTTCTGGGTGGCTATGTCGCCGGTCAACCTGTAGAGAATGATGTCACCTGTCTCCCTGGGCCTTATTAGTGCCATTAAACCGTTCTGCCATCATCTTCCCAGCACTGGAGGCTTTTAAAGACATTCAGCCAAAGGTTTGTGGAGGCTGACCTCTTGGAGCAGTACTTTGCGTGCCCTATCCCTTCCTTCACCTCGCTCTCTGGGTACAGCCTGTCCATCCGTGCCGCCGCATGCAGCATTTGGCAGAGATGTGTCTGTTGCTAGCAGTTGATGCCAAGCCAGGTAGCCTCAGTGAGTTGAAAGTGGCGGCCAGCTGTTCCCTGGTCTTGCCCAGCTGGCTGCCTGGCTGCCTGGCTGCCTGGCTGCCTGGCTGCCTGGCTGCCTGGCTAGATCTGAGGGTTGTGGTGAATCGGCAGCTGATTGACAAGCTTGATAACCCGTGTGTGTGTGTGTGTGTGTGTGTGTGTGTGTGTGTGTGTGCCAGCCACTTGTGCTGCAGCTGTGGACCTTTTGAGGCAGAAATGGAAACATGGTGATCCCAGAGAAGGTTTTTCTTTTGTATGTAGTGAAAATAAAATGAGGTTCTCTTTATTAAAGCAGTGGTTCCAAACCTTTTGGGCCTGAGGTACCCCTTCAGGCCAGTCAGATGAACTCAGGTACTCTTTCATCAATTCCCAATGTGTATCAAATTCAAAAGGATTCATTACACAAAGGTAGACTGTCAATATTTAGGTTGGTTGGGCATGAAATAGTACTACAGTACTATGACTTGGAGTGAAGCACGACTGTTTCAACCGTTTATCCATTACTTTTACAGTAGCTAACTATTTGAACTGTTGAGTCAGTACTTTTAGCTAACAATTTCAGCGGCTTATGCAATTAGGGCTGGGCATCACTAATTATTTCCCGAATCAATTTGATTGCCATTCACCGGGTTCCGATTCAATTACATTTCCGCTTCGATATCAATATATCAATTATGATATATGGAGGCATACAGTCAAGGGTGAAGCCCATAGAGAGTCCATGAAAAGCATCGGAACAAAATATTTCAGTAACGTTTTGATGGACTGGAAATACTTATGTGGCAACTGAATTCACGTGAAGTCACATTTATCCACAAACCGATTTCTTTTGGCACAACTACCAGAAGACGTACAAACATCTACTAACCCTAACCCTACATTTACGTCATCAAGCTCAGTTTGAGGCTGCGCAGTAACGCTCAGCCATCACCGGAAATGTGCTTCCAATAGACTTCACTGGTCTCCGATGAAGTATATGGCATCGCTGTGTCCATTTCTTTCATTGTTTATGGTCGCCCTCCATGATGTTGCATTCATTATTTTAGCATTGCAACTTATTAAACCTTACTAGGTGCTACATCTGAATACTTATCATCACAATCAGCATGGCACGCAAGTCAAAAGCACATCAGCAACTTTGTTAACCCCCCTAGGGGGAAATCTTTTAATGTGATTTGTCTCTATAGCCCAGAAAGCGTCCTCTTAATGGAGGGTCCCTGTATGTTGGATGATGGCCTGGATTCCCTCATATGGACACAAGCCCATTACCATCAGTCAAACTGGGTCCCATGGGAGCAAAGCAGGAACAAAGCCCATCACTGTTCTCTGGTCAGGACACTGAATGTAGCTTTTGCCGCTTCATCATGGGTTCCCACCCCAGAAGCCCTCAGTTTGTGCCAGATCTGTTAGAAACGGACGAGGCTGGCATATTTTTGGTTTCCCAAAACTGAGGGATGATCATGTTTCTATAGATACTATTGGATTGGAAACACATTTCATGGCCACACCATAGGCCACGGCCTATCTCGCAGCGTTAAGAAAAGTGGCGGAGGTAATGACGAAGAAGTGTTGCAGTCTGTTCCTTCTTGAATTATACACTTTTCACACCTAGGATAAAAAAATAAAAAATTAAATACATAGTTAAATGTAACTATGTACCTCTGTATGTAACTACTTTAGTGTTACACAATCCATTTCTATCTAGTTTCAAACAACAAAGTAAAACCTATAGTTTAGAATTATATTTTGATATAACGGTAGAAAGTCAGATTGTCCAATTGTTTGCACTGCTGTTGAGAAGCTCCTATAACTCCTATAGGCTACAAGCATATTGTGTGTCTTACAGTAGTGGCTATTTTTATTGTTGTGGCAGTGGTTGTGACAGGCGCTTTATTCTCACCAGGCTGTCTAAATGTTTTTTTATTGAGAGCAGCAGGTCTTTTTTTTTTTTTTTTTTTCTATTTGACCAAACGTTATTTATCTACCCTGAGGAATTTTAGAGGCAGGCTGAATAGGCTGAGTGGACCTCGGCTCAGGCCAGAGACAGTATCAGAATTCAGAATGCCGTCTGCAATCGCTCATTCTGAAAAGTAGATGTCAGAGGTGTGAGGAGGAGGCTTCCTTTAAAAGGTTTCGTAACTCCTGTTGTTCCCATCGTGCAGGTGACGTTTATTCAGTCTTCCTCGTGAATGCCCCCCCCCTTGGGAGGTGATTGATGAGGGCGTGGTTAACTGCTGAAGGATGCATCCTCTGGCTCGTTGAGCATAAGAATGCAGTGGCGGAATGTAACTAAGGCTATTTACATTGCTACGTTTTGGTTTTTTAAGTGCGCATATTATGCTTTTTGGCTTTTTCCCCTTTCCTTCTTTTGTGTTATATATCTTTTTTTGTGCACATTATAGGTTTACAAAGTGAAAAAGCCCAAAGTCCACCCCAAAGGGACTTACCATCTCCAACAGAAAACACTGTTCACAAACTGCTCCAAACAGCTCTATTGTAGTCCAGCCTTTACTTCAGAGACAAATGCTCATCACTTCCTCAGCACTCCCTCATTCTCTGCAGCTGACTAGCTAGCAGTCTTTACCTAGCTACTGCCAACCCAGTCTCATGGCAGTTTGTGAAATGGTCGCGTTATTTAATCTATTGATTCGTGTTCACAGGGAAATTTTTTTCGTGGTGGTCAGCACGAAAATGTAAACTAACGTATTTAAATGGGAAGCATATGTCGTGATCACAGCACGACTACGGTAGCGAGTAGTATGAAATGCCGAAAATCCGTGTAAGGAGGTTGGTTGGTCCGTATAGACCGTTTTGTGATGGCCACCAAGAAAAAGACGAGATTAACGTGTTGTTGTACACGAATCAGTAGATGAAAAATAACGTGACAATTTCACGAACTGCTGTGAGACCGGGTTGCTACTGCGCAAGTGTGACTCCCAACAAAAATGGAACAGAAGTGCGATGCCTCACTCTGTAGCTAAAACAGAGAGCTCAACACACAGGGTGAAAAGAGGAGCTGCAGCAAAAATATGGTGTTTTTTGAAAATGAAACCATGTAAACCTATTCTGATATAACCTCTAAATACAATTATGAACCTGAAAATGAGCATAATATGAGCAAGTTAAGCAGAGTTTTGAGCCAAAACCGATCTCTGTTCATAAGTAGTGTTTTTAACTCCAGTAGAAGAACTCATATCCGTTTAAACTAACACACCCAAACCGCATATCTCATCAACGTTCTCGTATCCCGGGCATGCACGTGCCGGGGCTAAACAGGAGGCAGCATGTATACTGCGGCCGTTGCTAGTAGTTGCCATTGGTTACGATAATAGCTTATTCACAGAGACCAAATCCAAATCAGGCGGCAAAACATTGGCGTCAGTGTCGGTGTTGCCGAAGGTCTCCGTTTGCGGCCGTTGAGACTGCAACACAACCCTGGAGATTCCAAACCAAAACGGGGTCAGAAGTGTTTTCAAATGTCTCCGGTTTAGGGGCTCAGAAAACGCCAGAGCAGTGAGAATGCCAGGTGAAAACGTAGCAAAAGATATGTTTTTAAACCAAAATGCAGCAATGTAAATGTAGCCTAAGTACATTTACTCAAGTATTGTACTTAAGTACAAATTCGAGGTACTTTACTTGAGTCTTTTCTTTTCATGCCACTTTCTACTTCTACTGGAAATATTGTACTGTTTCCTCCACTGCATTAATCTGACAGCTTTAGTTACTTTACAAATTGAGATTTTTGCAACAAAACACATGTAGTATATACAGTAAAATACAATGTTTTATTATAAATTAAACTACCCAACAATATACAGGCCTACAAGTCCAGCTGAAATGATTAGACCATTAAACACTGTTTGGATCGTTTCCATCCATCCATCCATCCATCCATCTTCGTCCGCTTATCCGGTGTCGGGTCGCGGGGGGAGCAGCTCCAGCAGGGCGACCCCAAACTTCCCTTTCCCGAGCAACATTAACCAGCTCCGACTGGGGGATCCCGAGGCGTTCCCAGGCCATGTTGGAGATATAATCCCTCCACCTAGTCCTGGGTCTTCCCCGAGGCCTCCTCCCAGCTGGACGTGCCTGGAACACCTCCCTAGGGAGGCGCCCAGGGGCATCCTTACCAGATGCCCGAACCACCTCAACTGGCTCCTTTCGACGCAAAGGAGCAGCGGCTCTACTCCGAGCTCCTCACGGATGACTGAGCTTCTCACCCTATCTCTAAGGGAGACGCCAGCCACCCTCCTGAGGAAACCCATTTCGGCCGCTTGTACCCTGGATCTCGTTCTTTCGGTCATGACCCAGCCTTCATGACCATTGGTTGAGGGTAGGAAGGAAAACTGACCGGTAGATCGAGAGCTTTGCCTTCTGGCTCAGCTCTCTTTTCGTCACAACGGTCCGATAGATTGAATGTAATACCGCACCAGCTGCGCCGATTCTCCGACCAATCTCCCGCTCCATTGTCCCCTCACTCGCGAACAAAACCCCAAGGTACTTGAACTCCTTCACTTGGGGTAAGGACTCATTCCCTACCTGGAGAAGGCATTCCATCGGTTTCCTGCTGAGAACCATGGCCTCCGATTTAGAGGTGCTGATCCTCATCCCAACCGCTTCACACTCGGTTGCGAACCGATCCAGTGAGTGCTGAAGGTCACAGGCCGATGATGCCATCAGGACCACATCATCTGCAAAGAGCAGCAATGAGATCCCCAGCCCACCGAACTGCAGCCCCTCCCCACCCCGACTACGCCTCGATATCCTGTCCATACATATTACAAACAGGATTGGTGACAAAGTGCAGCCCTGGCGGAGGCCAACCCTCACCTGAAACGAGTCCGACTTACTGCCGAGAACCCGGACACAGCTCTCACTTTGGTCGTAAAGAGATTGGATGGCCCTGAGTAGAGACCCCCTCACCCCATACTCCCGCAGCACCTCCCGCAGTATCTCCCGGGAGACCCGGTCATACGCCTTCTCCAAATCCACAAAACATATGTAGACCGGTTGGGCATACTCCCAGGCTCCCTCCAGGAGCCTTGCGAGAGTGAAGAGCTGGTCCGTTGTTCCACGACCAGGACGGAATCCGCATTGTTCCTCCTCAACCCGAGGTTCGACTATCGGCCGAACCCTCCTTTTCAGCACCTTAGAGTAGACTTTACCAGGGAGGCTGTGAAGTGTGATACCCCTGTAATTGGCACACACCCTCTGGTCCCCCTTTTTAAAAAGGGGAACCACCACCCCAGTCTGCCACTCCTTTGGCACCGTCCCAGACTTCCACGCAATGTTGAAGAGGCGTGTCAACCAGGACAGCCCCTCCATACCCAGAGCCTTGAGCATTTCTGGACGGATCTCATCAATCCCCGGGGCTTTGCCACTGTGGAGTTGTTTGACTACATCAGTGACTTCCGCTTGGGAAATCGACGACAATCCCCTGTTATCCTCCAGCTCTGCCTCTAACATAGAGGGCGTATTAGTCGGATTCAGGAGTTCCTCAAAGTGCTCCTTCCACCGCCCTATTACCTCCTCAGTTGAGGTCAACAGTGTCCCATCCTTACTGTACACAGCTTGGATGGTTCCCCGCTTCCCCCTCCTGAGGTGGCGAACAGTTTTCCAGAAGCACTTTGGTGCCGACCGAAATCCTTCTCCATGTCTTCTCCAAACTTCTCCCACACCCGCTGCTTTGCCTCTTTCACGGCAGAGGCTGCAGCCCTTCGGGCCCTTCGGTACCCTGCAACTGCCTCCGGAGTCCTCCGGGATAACATATCCCGGAAAGACTCCTTCTTCAGTCGGACGGCTTCCCTGACCACCGGTGTCCACCACGGTGTTCGTGGGTTACCGCCCCTTGAGGCACCTAAGACCCTAAGACCACAGCTCCTCGCCGCAGCTTCAGCAATGGAAACTTTGAACATTCTCCACTCGGGTTCAATGCCCCCAGCCTCCACAGGGATGCACGAAAAGCTCCGCAGGAGGTGTGAGTTGAAAGTCTGTCGGACAGGGGCCTCCTCCAGACGTTCCCAATTTACCCGCACTACACGTTTGGGCTTACCAGGTCTGTCCAGAGTCTTCCCCCACCCCCTGACCCAACTCACCACCAGATGGTGATTGGTTGACAGCTCTGCCCCTCTCTTCACCCGAGTGTCCAAAACATACGGCCTCAGATCAGATGAAACGATTATGAAATTGATCATTGACCTTCGGCCTAGGGTGCTCTGGTACCAAGTACACTTATGAGCATCCCTATGTTCGAACATGGTGTTTGTTATAGACAATCCATGACTAGCACAGAAGTCCAACAACAAACAACCACTCTGGTTTAGATCAGGGAGGCCGTTCCTCCCAATCACGCCTCTCCAGGTGTCTCCATCATTGCCCACGTGTGCGTTGAAGTCCCCCAGCAGAACAATGGAGTCCCCCACTGGCGCCCCATGCAGGACTCCACTCAAGGTCTCCAAGAAGGCCGAATACTCCGAACTCCTGTTTGGTGCATATGCACAAACAACAGTCAGAGTTTTCCCCCCACAACCCGCAGGCGTAGGGAGGCGACCCTCTCGTCCACCGGGGTAAACTCCAACGTAGCGGCGCTCAGCCGGGGGCTTGTGAGTATCCCCACACCCGCCCGGCGCCTCACACCCTGGGCAACTCCGGAGAAGAAAAGAGTCCAACCCCTATCCAGGAGTACGGTTCCAGAACCGAGACCGTGCGTAGAGGTAAGCCCCACCAGATCTAACCGGTAGCGCTCCACCTCCCGCACCAGTTCGGCTCCTTCCCCACAGAGAGGTGACGTTCCACGTCCCCAGAGCCAGCGTCTGCTGCCCGGGTCTGGTCCGTCGAGGCCCCTGACCTTCACTGCCACCCATGTGGCAGCGCACCCGACCCCAGCGGTTCCTCCCACAGGTGATGGGCCCATGGGCTGGAGAGATGGGAGCCACGTAGCTTTTTCGGGCTGTGCCCGGCCGGGCTCCGTGGCAAACCCGGCCACCAGGCGCTCGCCGACGAGCCCGCCGTCTGGGCCTGGCTCCAGACGGGGGCCCCGGGCTTCCTCCGGGCAGGGTCACTCCATCTCTACCTTGTTTTTCCATAGGGTTTTTGAACCATTCTTTGTCTGGCCCCTCACCTGAGACCACTTTGCCTTGGGAGACCCTACCAGGAGCACACAGCTCCAGACAACACAGCCCTCAGGTTCACAGAGACACACAAACCTCTCCACCACGATAAGGTGATGGTTCACGGATCGTTTCCAGTCTCTAAAATGTGAGGATTTTTCTGCATTGAGTACTTTTACTTTTAATACTTTAAATACTGTAACAAAGTATTTTTACAGTGTGGTATTAGTACTTTTAATTAAGTAAAGGATCTCAATACTTCTTCCACCACTGGAAGAATATGTGACAGACTCTGAGAGCAGAGTGGCGGTAGGTTATCCTCAGCGGGTCAAAGGTCAGATGTTATTAACAGGGACAGCAGACAAATGAGAGTATTATTGACCCGTCTGAATCAATTGATGTAACACTTGATTAAAACAAGAGATCACTCAATCTATGATTTTAAATACATATTAGTATGTCACTTTGTCAATCAGGAATCATGCCATGATGTCAGTGTAAAAATGTATTTGTTCTTAATTCATTTCAATTCAATTTTATTTATAGTATCAAGAGTTATCTCAAGACACTTACAGATAGTAGTCTAGACCACACTATAATTTACATAGACCCATCAATTTCCCACGAGCAAGTATTTGGTGCAACAGCGAGGAGGAAAAAAGTCCTTTTAGGCAGAAACCTCGGACAGACCCAGGCTCTTTGTGGGCGGCATCTGTCACTGCCAGTTTGGACAGAGGTGTCTAACTGCGTGTGACGTGTCAATCACTGCTTATGCATTCATTCTCCCTTGTGGGGGTAGGGGCTTAGGAGATTGTTTTTGGGCTTTAGCTAAATCCTGGATCTTCACAATCCTACCTACAGCACCTTTTAAGTTTCCTGTAAATAAAAAATAGAAATTATATGTAAAGAGACAATTTTCTTTCTGCTCTTACCAAATTCATTCAATTTTCTATCCTTGATATTGACAAAAGTACACGTTCATTATAGTTTTTATTAAGGACACTGAAAAAGTACCAACTATTTAATCTGATTAAAATCCCAGAACACATTCATGGCTAATTTTAACAGCTGCATTTTCAATCGTTTTAAATTTGTTCTGTGCTCCACAGTAGGTCTGATGTTAGAGAGCAGTTATGTAGTTCACCAAGGGTGAAGGATCTAGATTTCCCTTTTAGTGTGTAAAAGTCTGGCTGCTTTTATTTGTATCTGTTTACCTGAGAGGACATGAAGTAAGATGAAGCCTTAAATGGATCAAAGCATACTCTTGTAATATGAATGGCTTTATTGTTATTTTACAAGAGACAGTTGCTGGGTCACAGTTGAGGCAAAACATGTGAGCACCATGGGTTTAACCGGTTTACTGACCAAGTTTGGAGAGACCGAGAGGACAGAGTCTTCTTCTTCCTCTTACCTCTCTCCTGTGTTTCACTTCTCTCTGCAATTACAAAAGTAGCAGATGGATGCTGGAAACCTCATCATTTAATAGAAAGATTTACAATATTTATTTCCATCTTGGGAGTTATTTCTTGTTTTGTTATGCTATTTAAAAAGATAGCAAGAGAGCAAGAGGCCATGCATCAAAAGCTTCTCTTGGAAGAATTTGCTTCACACTCTCCTTGCACTTTTGCTTTGTTCTGATAGAAATATCTCATACTGATTAAAACAGTAGTTCCAAAATAGTACACAGTTGCCGAGCTGTTAACCAAGACAGTATCTTCTTCACAGTTCAGGGTTTCTTCAAGCTTTCTCTCCATCTGTTGTGAAAATTGCTTCTGTTGGTTTCATGTGACTGTTCTCATTTTTGCATGTTGGCAGAAATGAAGGCGTCCTCTACAAAAGTGACTAGCTTTTTTCCCTCCTTTTTGTAATCTCTACAATCTGAGAAAAATCACTCCAAATATCTCATAAGCACTGCTCACCCACCCACTAGGAATAAATTGCACTCCAGCGGTGTTTGATAAATGTTGATCATCACCCCAACTGGGTTCAGACTGTGGAGACGTTTAAGTGGCAAAGGCTTACTTCTTTTTTTCCCCTAAAAACCTTTGTGATATTATGTATATAGTGTAAAGATTTATGCAAAATATTATATTGATTTCTGTTGAATGTTTTAAATAGGCTATTTGATTGTGCTGTACGTCTTGCCGAGAAGGTTGGATAATGAATTCAAGCTTTATAGTGCGTTCCATTTGTACTAGGATAGCTGATTTTCAAAGTCAAAGTCGGGAACAAGCCCCCTGACCTCGGATTTCCGAGCTCAGAACTCTTTGGAAAAGCTCGCAGTACCCAGAGTTCAAAATCCAATATGGATTCCCCGTGCATCAACAGTTAAAGCTGTAGTAACAAACAGTTATTAGCACTTTTTATTTGTGTCTCACTATAGTTGTAAACACAGTCCTGTTCTTCTTCTTCTTCTTCTTCTTCTTCTTCTTCTTCTTCTTCTTCTTCTTCTTCTATCTGTGGACACGTCACAAAAAATGGCGTAATGCGTTGTTATCAACTGGTATTGCTAACAATGACTAACTTGGCTAGCGCTATCCCCACAATGAAAAATCCGAGTTACTGTATAAATGGAACGCATTATTAGGCCTTTAGGCCTTACTGTATGTAATAATACCATAATGCAAACACACAAAGAGGAAAGCCATTGCTGTTTGATGCTCTGACAGCGGTAGCTACAAGCCAGTCACAATGTGTACACATTCAGACTGTTTAATTGGACTGAACTGTCTGAGTGTCCACCTTGTTTCCCCTCCTCAGTAAGCTTTCAACACACATTAATTTACAATCCAGTAGGTGGTTATTTGTCTTGATGAGTGTTTGCTGTGATTCAGAGTGTGTGGCCAGGCCTTCCCTCAAAGGATGTGCAAACGGAACCCTGAATAATTAACATGTGAATAAATGGTTTTAATAAACAGATTCCACAGTAGCATCAGGGTTGGTGCCAATATATGTTGCACTTTAGTCTTGTTAATGACACAGCCACTTAGAGGTTTTACAGTGAGGATGAGAGATGCAAAGGATTTGCTGCATGCTATCTGCCTCTATCTTAGTCTCCACTCAGGCTGCAAGAACTAATTGTTTTCACTCAATGACTCTGTGAATTTTGTCAACTTTTGTGAATCATTTAGTTTTTTAAAAAGGTATTGGGCAAGAGTCTACGGCCATGCAAGCGGCTTAATGAGGCTGCACTTGCGGCTAAATGCTAACGTCAGCATACCGACATGCTGCTCACTCACGTGCTCATGTTTAGCAGTCATAATGGTTGCCATCTTTGTTTAGCTGTTTAGCATGCTAACATTTGCTAATTAGCACGGGAACGTTAAAAGGGAACGTTATTGGTTTTGCAGGTATTTGTCAGTCAGAAATCATGCCATGTCGTCAGCGTAAACATGTACTTGTTCTTAATTAAGTTTCCTGAAAATAGAAATGAAATGTAAAGGGACAGTTTTTTTCTGCTCTTATAGCCTACTCAAATTATGGTTGATTCCATTTATTTGATCTTTTTTTTTTTTTTTTTAAAAAAGGTCCACTAAGTAGTGAGCAAGAATCTACAGCCATGCTAGTGGCTCAATGAGGCTGTAGGCTATTTGCGGCTAAAA
This sequence comes from Perca flavescens, assembly GCF_004354835.1. Classification (NCBI taxonomy): domain Eukaryota; kingdom Metazoa; phylum Chordata; class Actinopteri; order Perciformes; family Percidae; genus Perca; species Perca flavescens. The sequence goes on from NC_041347.1 coordinate 1,687,608, forward strand.
GCTAACATCAGCATGCCGACATGCTGCTCACTCACGTGCTGATGTTTAGCAGTCATAATGTTCACCATCTTAGTTTAGCCATTTTGCATGCTAACATTTGCTAATTAGCACCAAACACAAAGTACAGCTGTGGCTGGTGGGAATGTTATTAGTTTTGTAGGTATTTGTATTTGAACCAACGTATTGGAAAAATTCTGACTTTGACCTGATGATGGTGCTATATGAAAAGTAAAAGAATCACCAAAGTTATTACACCTCTTCCTGGGGAGGACATGCATGTTTGCACCAAATGTCATGGTAATCCATCCAATAATTGCCGAGACATTTCACTTAAAACTACAAATGTCAACCAGCAAATATTTGGCATTTTTCCTGGACTAAAATAATTATTCAATTACCAAAATAGTTGCTGAATTCTGTCAATTGAATACATAACCAATTGAATAAAATGATTAACTCTCCATTTTCTAGTCTAAAATATGATAAAAAAAAAAGAAACTGCATGTAGTTTGCTTGAGTGTGCATGTGTGTGTCTGGACTGATTATTAGCCCTCTATATAAGAGAGTCTTCTTGTTTACTGGAAACAAGGTGCCTACACACATCCTGCTGTAGACACCAACATGCCACTGAGAAATATGATGCAACTAAATAATAATGAATGTATGTCGTCGTCTCATTTCATTAAGTCCGCATACAATAGGCTACATCACGCAGCATCATTTCATCATCTCCATTTGGATGAGTGCCCAAGTGGCCGCAGCAAGCTACAGTTTTATTTGCTCGTGTACTTCACGTAGAATTTGACCTTTTTGTGAATCTCATTTTGATAATTACATCAACATTGAGATCTATTTAACGATACGCTGCATGATTTAATACTGTTTGCTATCCCAGAGAAAACATTGCTCTGTCTTTTACTGCAGCATGTGTGTGGTCTGGTCAGTGTTTATTTTTTTATTTTATACTCGCAGTGAGTATATATATGTGTGTGTGAGTGTGTGTGTGCACGCCTCCATATCAGTGTGACTGTGTCATGTGGTAATCATCCAAATTCTAGAGGAATCTGCCCATTAGTGTCACGTATAGCGAACAGGCTGATATCCTTGAGGTTGCATGGCTGGGGAGAAATTGAGCAGGCTAAGATATACAGTGCAGTTTAAATTAATTGGGAAGCACTTCAGTAGCTTTTCAAACATTAACCGCAAACGTTGGAGTCTATACTGCGGGCTGCTCCTGCTCTTCAAACATGCAGGGCCGGGGGGGGGGGGGGAGGAGTAGACCATGGCTATTGTTTAAACATTTTTCTCATTTGAGCTGCTCCAGCTGTATCTACAGTGGATATGTGGGACAAGTCTCCCCAAAGGTAGTTATCATTTGTTTGTATGTGTGTGTACCATAAATTCTCAAATAATGGCCAGGGCTTTTGTTGACCTCAACTGAAGAGAGAACCTCTTTGTTTAAATTGGACTATTTTCAAACCCAGCACTTAGGTTTTATTTCCCCGGTTCTAAACATATATTAAATAGACTCTATTTCTGATTAGCTCTGGTTTACTGTGTTACTATGATGTTGCTGTTTACATTTTACTGCAGATCCAATGCTTTTTAATATCTGTTTTATATTAAAAGCCTCAGGCGGCAGAGTCTCCTCTCTTCCCTGGAAGGCCTTTATTGTGAAACATTGGAAGTGTGTACACAGGAAGTGTGAATGTTAAAGTACAACAACAACAAAATGAGATGGGCCTTTTTCACGGAAGACCATTTGACTTACAGTACACAGTCACAGTAGGAAAAGCACAGGTGTAAATAATGAAGTAAATGTTGGCTGAATTCCATTTAACTTCTTTGATTTCAGGTTCCTATTGTGCATGCATACTCAACTGTCACTGGACCACTTAAACTTGAATGTCATAGATTAAATAAATTCTTAGTTGCCTAACACTTGTAGACTAATCAGTTGGTAGCCTGGGTAAACCCTGACGAACTTTGGGCAAATTTGAGATTTGCTCTGCAAGTCAGTCTGGCCAAGAGCCCATTCAAACCCATTTCCAATGTCCCCAAAATCGAGGCACCAATCACAACCGCTGAGGCGGGCTTTACACCAATCACAACCATTGAGGCGGGCTTTACGCAACGACGATAGCTTTTTGTTTACATTCAACATGACGGCTACCAAAGCCGTGCTTCACGTGTTCGGCCATGACCAGCGACCGGCAGGTCAGTCTGACATATGCCGATTTCATGCCGGTCAACGCTACGATTAACTGACAACATAAGTTATACGAGTTACAGTTCTCAAGGACGCACGCACACACGGATGCGACAGGACTCCGTCTCTTTTTCCTTTCTCTCAACTTTCCCGCCGTGTGTGGCGCGTACCCGCTCGCGGTGTGAAGCGCATGTCCGCGCTATTCTCGCACATGTAGGGAACCTCGTGAATTAACCTGCAACATGTCAGCTGTTTGGAAATTCTTCAGCATGTGTGCAGAAGTTAACAAGTTTGCAATATGCAACACCTGCAGGGAAAAAGTAGGGAGTGGAGGGACGACACCAAAAACCAAAATCACATTTTTTTTGGGGGATATTGGATGTGAAAAGCGTCACCTGGATCGTTGGTCTGATTGGTTGAAGGACTATCCAATGCGCCCAGAGCGGCGTCCGTTGGTGACGCCACTTTGGAAATGAACTGTCAATGAACCTTCCCCGTGTGAAGAATTATTTCTTGCTGCACACGAAGATGTGCAGTTTCAAAGTACAAGTAGCCTATGGATGCTGGCACTGTCGGTCATGTGGTCCTTGCCTTGTATTTTGTATCAGTTTCCTGTTCGTAGCCGTGACAGAAGAGAAGCTAGCAGGCCTATTTACAGGTTATCCTGTAAAAGCAGTTTGAGACTCAGTAAGGAGGTGCTGGGTTTGATTTAATCAGCCCCAGAATTTGTAGTGTGGAGTTTGCAGTTCCTCCTCCACAATCTAAAGACAAGCAGTTTTGGTAAACTGAAAGCTCTTAACTTCCTGTAGGTGGTGTGTGTTAGGTTGTAAGCTGTCCAGATGTACCCATACTCAATGTGTGCTGTTATTGGCTCCAGCTCCTCGTGAACTAGTGTATATCGATGACCTTTCATTTCTGGGATTGTTCAGGTGCCGCCGGATGTCCCTCATTTCAACCGGATGTCCATCACCTTCTGCTTTCTTTGTGTTGGCGTTCTAAACTCCGGTGGACTATGGTTAACTGCTCCTCAGATCTCTGCAGGGTAAATCCAGACAGCTAGCTAGACTATCTGTCCAATCTGAGTTTTCTGTTGCATGACTAAAACTACTTTTGAACGTACACGTTATACCAAAACAAGTTCCTTCCCGAGTCTAATTTGCATAGGCACCGTTGCTCCACACGGCACTTTGCACCACCCAAGACAATTGTGATTGGGTTAAAGAAATACACAATAAACCAGCGCACGTTTTTTTTTTTCAATCCCGGAATGCTGTGTGGACTTGCCAAACCCTCCTCCGCAGCGTTGTGAAGGAAGGTCTGGCAATGCGAGAACCTGAACAGGATAGATTAGATGGAAATAAATCAGAATGGGTGTTATGGTAGCTTATGTGTGGAGGTGTGGACGGAGAAAAAATATGGATCTACTTGTTTGTGCGTGTGCATACAGGGGAGGATGGGGGGGGCAGGAAACCGGGACCTTTTGAACTCATTAGAGCTGCTTCTTCCTAAATGCAAAGGGAGTGTTGTACCAAATACAAGTTAAATCAAATGTGTCGGGAGTAGAGTAAGAGACAATTATGAAATTCTGTCCAGCGTCCACGAAAAACAGCACTTGAGAGCTTGATTCCAATACAAACTTCACAACATGATGTATGCATTTTTTTTGGGCTGTTTGGAGTACCAGACGCGTGGCGCTTACATTACGTGAGGACATTACAAATCATGCCAGACAGTTAATCACAGAAAAGGATGCTAAATGGACTTTCAAATAGTTTCCTCTGATTGTTGAACATTTTTGGCATCCATTCTGTTGTATTATGTGGAAGACCACACCCGTCTGGAACCCACAACCATAATTTATTACATTTATTTGCAGATACTTGTTGGCTCTGGTTTGATGGCTGTAAAAGGTTGTTGCGTTGCCCGCGACGCCATCATTTGTTTTATGTGGCTTTATAAATTACCTCATACACAAAGTCAGGAATTCATTATCTTTAAGTGAATATTATGATAGCAATATTAGATTGCAGCGGGGATTCAGATGCACATGTATGTACGGCAGCAACTAACGATTATTTTAGTTTTCGAATAATTGGTCGATTATTTCCTTGATTAATCGATTAGTTGTTTGGTCTATAAAATGGTGAAAAATGTCGATCAGTGTTTTCCAAAGCCCAAGAAGACGTCCTCAAATGTCTTGTTTTGTCCACAACTCAAAGCTATTCAGTTTAGGAGTGAAGAAACAAAAAGAAAAATGTAATTTAGGAAGGTGGAATCAGTTAATTTTAATTAAATCGGAAATCAAAATAGTTGGCGATTCATTTAATAGTTTAATTGACAACTAAGTATCCCATGGAACCTCATCCAAAGACTCAACATTGCAATTCAAAACTGTAATTAGAAATTTTCTACTTTTAGGATTTCAATTAAATGTTTTGAATAGATTTTCTTTTTTCTTTAGGTTGAGAGTTAGGGGCCCTTTCAGGCCATTGGATTTCTTATGAAGTTGTCCCATATGATTGTCTCTGTCGACAGTTTAATGCACATTATAGAATTGGATTCAGCATGCCCTGATACTCTTTGTACAGTAGCACATTTCCTGTGTAGTGACCTCTGACCCCTGAATTAGGCAGACAGAGTAAGGTTGAAGGTTCTGAACATTCAGCAAATTCAGAGAGGGCAGAGCAGTGAGCTGCAAGACGGTTTGAAGATAAAAGGAGGTGCTGCAGGCACAACTCCTGACCGTTAAACCTCGACCCTCCGCACGCTCTTTGGTAGCATATTATATATGATCAAAGACAACTTTGGATGAGAGCGGAGATGAGAGCCAGCCCTTGGCCGAACTGACTGGACCAGGAGGTTAGTCTGTCAGGAAGGTAACTTCAGTGCGCTTCCTAAGGCGTGCTACACCTTGCTGTGCGAATGACGACTCCTGCAGGAGGTCTGCAGAAAGTCTCATTAGATATTCTGATTGCGGAAAGTCAGCAGAAATAGAAAGCCAGTGTATTCAGGTGTTGAGGTCAAACCGAGCACACCGATTTATTTATATACCAGATTAAGAAATATACGTTTGACACTTTCATAGATAAAACAAGACAAGGTGTGGACTAATGTGGATTCCTGGATATTGAATGTAAATCTGTAGTGGTCCCAGCAATATGTGCTTGTTGTGTACTGAAGTAGTATATCAAATTACAGGTTAATGTAGGGGGTGGTGGTGCAAGGTGGAGGGTGGAGGGTGGGGGTGTGGCCTTGACCAACTGCCACTTTGCTCGTTTGAAAGCCATGATGTCTCTCTCTCACGGGTGGACCAAATTCTCTGGGCGGGCAAAGCAGAGAAAGGGGAGGTAACCTTGCTCCTTATGACCTCATAAGGAGAAGATTCCAGTACGGCCCATCTGAGCTTTCATTTTCTCAAAGGCAGAGCAGGATACCCAGGGCTCGGTTTACACCTATCACCATTTCTAGCCACTGGGGGACCATAGGCAGGCTGGCCGAACTCATATTAATGTTAAAAAAAACTCATAAATTGAATTGAATTTTCATGCCATGGGACTTTTTGAGATACATTTGAAACAAATAATTGCTTTAATTTAATTAATTCAATGCAATGTAATAATTTGTAGTTCTGGATTGCTCATCTGAAGTGTGTACTTCATGTTACTTTGTCAAACAGACCAGACCATTCCTGGACAAACCGAAACCTACACTGTACATTTACTCTCACCTAACAACTTTACTGTTTATTTCTTCTCTGCTCTCTTCGGTGCACCGATAATAATGATGATCTTTTTTTTCCTTTCTTCATAATGTGTACTCCTTTCTGTTATTTAAGTAGTTTATCTTATTGGAGTTTTAACTCCACACACAACGCACACACACACTTTGTGCATTAAAACGGCAGTGGCAGAAACGTCAACTGCGTATTGAGGGAAAAATAATCAGCTGATTGATTGGCGACAGTGAAGGACGTTACCATGGGGAAGCTCCAACTCGACCGACATCATCACTCACTCCGACCAATGGTGTTACTACATCACTCACTCAGCAAAAGACCCAGTGACAGAGCAGCAGACTTTTGCATTTACAGGGCTGGTCCCCCTCCGGTCCAGCCAAAAATGAATACAGGAAATGCGTGCAAGTTACACACTTCTGCATACGAGAAGACCTTTGGTCTGTCCGCAATCTGGTTGGAGGGCTGTTGGGGAGTCTTAATGGTGCAGACAAAGTGTGTTTCAACCATAGGCCGAACAATTTAATACAAGATACAGATCATTTACCCCAGATGGAAGTCATTTTTCTCCCGCTAATGATGGCTTGTCTTCTGTGTGTGTAACTAATGCTTTACATCGCTTACCGTAACACAATCAGTACATCTAGTAGTAGTGATGTACACATCCATGCTTCCAATCTCTAGAGAAAATCTGCATTATTGTATGGCTCCTATAAATCTATCTGTACTGAATATAGTATGGTGAGCTATTTAACTTCTGCTTTGATAAGGTAAAAGGGAGTGTTTTGCTATACCAAACTGTCTCACGTGTCAAATAAAGAGAGTTCTAGCATTACTTTTATTTCCACTTTAGGACAATGGCTGTGGCTTTGATTGGTCGGTCTTGTTTTGTTTCCTTTGGCTGGCCCTGGTCTGGCCTGTGTGACCGTTATATTTATATTTAAAAAAGAAAGAGGTCTTGGGCTGAGTTCAGCTACATTGTTGCTCACATTTGGAGAAAGGCACTACCCTTCTTCTCATTCTCATCACACGGGACATACAGTACAAAGTTAAAGGAAACCGGGGACACAATTTCAGGAAGTTTTCTTTGGCCTGCAGAGAAAACCAGAGAGGAGATTTTTCGGAGATCCATTTTTAGTAGCGTCAGAGGTATTTGGGTGAGCGGTGGGGGTGAACAAGGAGCGCCTAGCTGAAATGTGTTTTTGCCTTGGCTGGATGTGCTGTGGGTCTCAAACGTGCAGGAAATGGTCTGCGCTTTCCCACTTACAGGTGGAAGTTAAGTCATTGATGAATGGCCCCAGTATTTCCCAATTAGAATGATATATGATCAAAGGTGCTAATGTTTAATTTTAAGCCATCAACCTGCTAGGGACAGCCAACACATTCTCACTCCCATCACGTCAAATACGGAAGCTTGGGCATGTGCCTTTGGCGTTTGTTATTGTCATATCTAAACATGCTTGGTCGGAACTCTTGGCGTTACTTTTGACGGTGTTTGGTGTTTTAAACCCCCAATGTCGTCTTCCAGGCAGCGCGGGGAAAGCTTGTTTTATGGTTCTGCATAGGCTCCACGCAGAGCTTTCGCCGTAGCCTACGTAGTGGCCTGATGTGTATACTTGCTGCGACTACTGTGACGTGTAGTTACATTTTTCGAGAGGTGCATGTCAGGCTACGGCGTAGGGTCCGGCGTAGACACAGATGGGTCTGCGAGGGTACGCCGTCGATTCGACGCAGAAGCATAAAACTGCCTTTAGGCAAGCGAGAACGGGTTGGGACTGTAAATGAAAATCAGCCTTTATGGTGAAATCTGGCACATTTACTTGTTGGACTCTGTGCTCATGTTGATTAATGTGAGTTGTCCCTTTTTAAATAAAGAAATTAAAAAAAAGAAGTCAAATTTGAATTAGAAATGAATTTAGAAATAGCACAATTTCTTAAGTTGTCACTTGGAACGTTTTGTTTTCTGAACGTGATGACGCTGTCCCTAAGCAACGCTACAAATGTTCTTGATTCCTCTAGCTTAGAGTCCTTCCCTTTATTTCCAACTAGCAAACCATTATTCTGTGAACTGCACTCTTCTGTGTGAACAATATAAACGTCATCATCCCCATTTGAATGAATCCTAGGAAGGCGCAGGATTATTTCGGTCAGCAAGCATGAGCTCAACTGAACTCCACCTCAAAGCTAATGCCTGACCACCACTTGATGTCAGTAGACAGACAGACAGATATGTAGATAGATAGTAATCACTGACTTAATTGCTCTTTCTGTCTCTCTTCTCCAGGGACCTGAAGAATAATTTGATAAGCACAGTGGAGCACGGGGCCTTCCGTGGTCTACTGGCTCTGAGGAGACTGTAAGTATGATGAAGCCTTGTAATAGCCTTCTCCAGGGGACACGGGGACAAGTCCTCTGGCTTTAGAGACAACGAGAAGGAGTGTCTACAGTACAAAGTAAAGAGAGAACTAAAACGTTTAACTAAAGCAAAGGTGCTGAATTACTATTTTAGCCTTTTCTGAGCCTTCTTTGTCCAGGTAATGCTAAGTGAAGGCACAATGGCCTTTCTTAAGCCTTGCCTTCCTTAATATAGACACATTCACAAGTGGGAGCTTCCTGGTGTGACCACAGTCTGCAGGATTTTAGGGTATTATGTTTTGCTAGAGGGCACACCAGCAGGAGGTAAAAGGGAGAGCATGTGTCACTCACTTTCTCCTCTGAGATTTTGGGGAACCACTGATCTTCTGCCGGTTAGTGTTAAAGCAAGTCTAGTTAACCTTTGCTAAAGACACAACGACAGACTTTCTTTCCATTTCCCTTCATCCTTGAGTCATTTGCTTTAAAGACATAACCAGCCGTACCGGCAACATAACTGAGGAGATAAAATGTTTAACAGTAGCACAAGTAGTGTAGCTAAAATGTACTGTAGCTAGGCTACAGCTTGCTAACACTGGCACCCATAAGGAGACTCTCGATGGACAACTACAATCTGCAAAGCCGGGATTAGCCGAGCTAGCCTTACCACTAGCAAACTAATCTGCTGCTGCCAGTTGGGGGACTGCCCATTTCTCCGACGCTCCATTGTTCCAACCTCTCAATACAAAAATTCCCTTTTGGTCCTACAGCCCATTAGTCCGACGTCCCTTTGGTGGCGAAATTACGAATCCCACTTTGGCCACACCAAGAGCCGCCCTACGAAGCAGCTCAATTGGTTGGGGTTAGGCAATGGCCTTGAGTGGTTAAGGTTAGGATAGGCCAGTGGTTCCCAACCTGGGGTCCGGGTACCCCTTAGGGGGGCGGCAAAGATCACAGGGGGTGTGCAAATCTTTATCTGGTTTATGGTTGAGGTAAAAAAATATATATTTGCACAAATTACAAACAAATTATGATAATACACTAGAATATATAATGTATAAAAAAAGTCTGTATAACAACTATATATTTTTGTTCTCGCTTAAAATTGTAGGCAGGCTACTTAGTAGGCCAAACCTCCGGGACCTCTTAACCTGGGACCCTGGCTCTCATCAGGTCAGCTGCTAGCTGCTCGTTTTTCCTGCCGCCACGGCATCACTATTTCATGAATGAAACATGGCGGAGAAACGTAAAAGTGCTGATAACTGCTTTGTATCAAAAAAGAAAGTAAGGCTCTACCTTGAGAGTTACCTCAACTTCAGTTACGGGGGGGCGGGGGGGGCTCAGCTTTTCTTAGACATAAGTAGGGGGGGCGCCAAGGAAAAAAGGTTGGGAACCACTGGGATAGAAGATTGGTCAGGGGATAGGACCTGTACAAATGGGGTTACGTTACCTTGCGTAAGCATGGACGCCTGGCCAATAAATGCTATTGAAGGGGCGGGTCTTGGCGTGGCCATAGTGGGATTCGTAATATCGTCAGACTAGTGGGCTGTAGGACCAAAGGGAATTTTTCGGGTTATTGAGAGGTCGGAACAATGGAGCGTTGGAGAAATGACATGGCATCGCCAGCTGACCACACAGAAACTGAAAAGTAACTTTTATTGATCCTTTAATGTGGTTTTCAAAATCTGATAATATTTAGGTTTGGCTTGCTACAAATCTTTATTTTGGTTCTCTCATGATCAGATTGTCTCTATATTTGAAAAAGTCAGCATTGTTTGAATCACTGTTTGTTGAAACTAAATGAAGATGGAAGAATAAAGAAATGCGGCAGGTTGAATAACACATTTTATTGGGGCTTACCTTTTGCTGTAAAGAGTTTCACTAATTTTCAGGGACAGTTGTGTTATGATAGCCTACCTCCTTCGACAGTAGGCTTAGTGCAAGTGCCACATTCAGGTGTCTCTGTCTGTTGTGTGACCCTCACCTTGCAGTTAGTAGCTGTTCGTTTAGAGTATCCCATTCATCATAAACTAATGGTCACACCAAACCAAATAAGGATTTTATGGCAAAACGCCAAAGTGTATTGAAGAAAACTTTTTATTTGTAACAGGATTTATTTTTTGTTTAAGCGTGCAGTAAATACCTCCAGATTTACTACTCCATTGTTAAGAAAATCACAGTATGCATACTAATTTGAACAATGCTTTTTTTTTAAATTTGTTTGGGTTTTAATTAATATAAAAACTTGGACTTTCAAATTTACATACAACTTACATAAAACGTACTTGCAATATATGCGCAATGGTTATAATTTTGGCCTGTAGAAAAATGTATGAGGTTTTTTTTGTCTTTGTTTTTGATTTCTTCTACTCGAGTAATTTTCCTGGTGATTACTGTTATCCTGCCTTTCTACATATAGGCTTTAGAGTGAGTGACACGATTGTAGCCTGATATTTAGTGGGATCTTGGCTGGCAGTGCGTTAGCCGTGCTGATTCGGGGCGCGTGTGCGCCAAGCTCGGGGAGCAGCAGAGTGCTAATTTAAGTGCTCCCCAACTGGTGATTACTCGAGTGCTCTGCTTATTTTCCCACAGCTGCTCCAGCAAAGCAGCTCTTTAATTACAAAGTGTGAGGGCACGCAGCCACGGACGCGACAGCGCTCAGCCACTCGCATACGGAAGCCCACTGCATTTGCACGTGGGTGTGTATGTGAGGTTGTATGTGTGCCAACAATGGTTATATGAGGAGTAAAGGTCAGAATAGATATTTCAGGAAGTTGAGTAGATGAATAAACAGGGTTTACCGACAGCCTTCACAGCTGTTTAAGTTCTGTTTTTTAAAAAGACAAGCATGCATGAACACAGATACTTAAAGGTGCCCTGCCACACAAAACCATTTTTGAAATATGTTAGGTCCATATGTGTTTGTGTTATGTGGTGAATGTAAAAATGAACTGCTACCTCCTCTGTCAGCTCTAGCCACTGAAAAGAAATAAGCAGGGAAATCAGGCCAGTTACAAAAGCTGGTCAGTCTGACATCACGGTGCCTGAGCTCATTACTATTCATTAGCTCGCCCAGTTGCGCTGGGTAAAGGATGCTGACAGCCAGGCTCCATTGGCTAGCTGTTAGCCAATCAGATTCAAACAGCTTAGCTTGTTGAATATTAATTAATTAGAACTGGCAGAAATCAAGCGGAGTCTTCCTGTAGGCTTTCTATACCACGCTAGAATGGCTTGAAACAAGGTAACCAAGGCCTTGGTGCCTTGGTTAGAACTTAAGACATCACCACAAAGTAATGAAATATGTGTGGCAGGGCACCTTTAAAGTTATGTCTGTTATTTTGACTACATGTTTAGTAAAATTGATTTCCACTATATGAACTGAAGGATGTTCTTCTCTCTTTGCCTTTTTTTTCCTTATGTAGGGACCTGTCCAAAAACAGGATTGGCTGTCTCTCGCCTGAAATATTTCTCGATCTGGGCAACCTCTCAAAATTGTGAGTAATTCCTAAATTGAAAACATGCGGTGCACAGCTTAATGCTTAATTTGTACAGTCAGAATATGGTCTTTGATACGGATTTAGTAATGTATAACAAAATACAGTTGTATGGCTTTAGTGCATGCACGGAGTGAGCTGTCTTTGGATGAATGTCTTTGTGTTTTACCTTGTTCACAAACAGGAATTTATCTGGGAACATCTTCTCCACCCTGACCGTGGGACTCTTTACACACCTCGTGGCTCTCAGAGTGCTGTAAGGCAACCACACATGTACATTCAGTTATCTCAGTTGTGGTTAAAACGTGTTTAAACCCTTGTTACAGATCATGCTACAGAGGCAAGGGTAAAAGTCAAGAAGTTATGCTGTTTTCATTGCTCATATTTGACTTATAGCAGTAAAGTCACAGGTGTGACTAATGACAATAACGAGGGCTGTGCTCCATATAGGTGGGCTAGTAAGCAGCAAGTCAGCATGCACAATACCTGCAACCTGGAACTGGCACACATAAATAAAATGAAACTATAATTAATTTGATCAATTACACCAGTTTTTCCTTTTATGACGTGTCAAAATGCCTGCTGTCCGCCTATAGGATGAATGA